>NW_006408558.1:8767759-8772649 GCF_000296735.1 Chrysochloris asiatica | reverse complement strand
GCCATATTTTCCAACTACTGGTCCTTCCTCTTTGCTCCCAACCTTTTGCATTCCAATCACCAGTAATGAGCAATACATCTTGATTGCATGTTTGATGGATTTCAGATTGAAGAAGTTGGTAGAATTCTTCTATTTCATCCTCACTGGCTTTACTGGTTAGTGCATAAATTTGAATAATAGTGCTATTAAGTGGGCTTCCCTGTAGGCTCATGGATATTATCCTATCCCTTACAGCATTGTACCTCATGACTGATCTGGATATGTTCTTTTTGACGATTAATGCAACACCATTCCTTTTCAATTTGTCATTCCCTGCATAGTTAACCATGTGGTTGTCAGATTCAAAATGGCCTATATCAGTCCATTTCAGCTCACTAATGTCTAAGATATCGATGTTTATGCGTTCCATTTCATTTTTGACAACTTCCAATTTTCCTAGATTGATACTTCGTACATTCCATGTTCCGATTTTCAATGGATGTTTACAGCTGTTTCTCTTCATTTTGAGTTGTGGCTCATCAACAAATGAAGGTTCTATGGGCTTTTCTCCCACGAGCTTAACTCTATTCAAGTCATCTGGTTTATGGTTACCCTATATAGGGTTTCAGAGAACAGCTGGTGAGTCTGAATTGCCAACCTTGCGGCTAGCGCAGTTAGCAGTCCAGTACTTACTCCTGGTGTGGCGCTGTGGGCTAATGCGCCAGACTGCAAAGCCATTTGAACTACAAGGTTGGCGGTTCAAATTCATCAGTCACTGCTCGGAAACTGTATACAGGGTCGCTATGGGTCAGAACCGACTCGATGGCACTTAACAACAACTTACCCTATGGCCCTCCTTGGATTATGTTGTTGTTGTTGATTATGTTGTTGTTTGTAAATACTGTGGAGTCATTTCTGACTCATAGTGACCATGCACAGGGTTTCTGAGGCTGTAAATCTTTCCAGGAGCAGAAAGCCTCATCTTTCTCCCGTGGAACAGCTGGTAGTTTCCAACCGGCAATCTTGAGGTTGGCAGCCTGACTTGTAACTACGCTACCAGAGCTCCTTGGATTATACTAGCTGTGGTATTATAGGTGGGTCTAGAATTAATGATTTATCCATGAGAGTAGAAATCATCACATAATAGCAAGTGTTTCATGAAAAGCTGTCCTATTGTTGCGAAATATGACCTGTTTCCTCTGAAATTATGGATACATAGTTCCATCAGAATTGGTAACATAAATTCATTTCTCAGCAAGTATTTGTTAACAAATGGCTTTTGTAAATTCCTGATGAAGTCAGGAGGTGACAAGAATTTTCTGAGGGGTCAGGGGGAAATACCTGATTATATTAAGACAGAAAAGAAAAAGTGTTGCAGTTTTTCCATCTCTTATTTTCAGTCAGAAATCTGGTACCTGAACTTGAACTAAAGTAATTATCTACTTAAAACAAAGGAAAACGAAACCTAACCTTTATTATAGATGCAGAGCAACTTAGAATTGTCCCATAAACACTTGTTCTGAGGCCAGGGGCAGACAATTATTTGCAGGGATCAAATATAAATTTTAGACCCCTTGACTCAGAAGAGTCCTCAAAAACATCTTGTCGATGTATCCGAGTCCTGTGCATGGATAGGCAGTCCTCGTGCAGTGCTGAGCTTCAAACTCACCAGCTGCTCTTTGTAAATCCTATACTGGGTCAACGATGAGTTGAAACCACTTCGCATTTAACAACAACACGCATTGCTATAACCTCAAGTAGGGGTTCTGATGTGGTGCTGTGGGTTAACATGGTGGTGGTGGTTATTGCTGTGGAGTTGGTTCTGACCCGCAGCGACCCTGTACAGGGTTTCCGAGGCTGTAAATCTTTACAGGAACAGAAAGCCTCATCTTTCACCCACGGAACAGCTGGTAGTTTCAAATTGCTGACCTTGAAGTTTGCAGCCCGATTGGTAACCACTACACTACCAGAAATCCTGTGGGTTAATGTACTGGACTGCAAAGTCAGTTTAAACCACAAGGTTGGTGGTTCAAGCTCATCAACCACTCCTCAAACTCTATACAGGGCCCCTATGGGTTGGAACCGACTTGAAGGCACTTAGTAACAACCTCAAGTAAGTGATAGCAGAGTGAATGAAATAATGAAAAGCATCATCAAATATAATAATCATTTTTAACTATTCTGATAGCTTCTCAACTTGTTCCATAACCCTTTCTGGAGAAACAAAACTCTGTAAATGGCAAGTAGTCAGAAAAGCAAGTTTCAC
The DNA here is from genome assembly GCF_000296735.1 of Chrysochloris asiatica. Lineage (NCBI taxonomy): Eukaryota > Metazoa > Chordata > Mammalia > Afrosoricida > Chrysochloridae > Chrysochloris > Chrysochloris asiatica. The sequence goes on along the minus strand of NW_006408558.1, from coordinate 8,770,404 downwards.
AATTACTGCTACCCATAGCTGATGCTCTCATCTTGTTCCCATCCGACCGCCCACCTTTTTTTCTTTTCTTTTTTAGTATTTCTACCTTATTTTTATTTATAAATTTTGTTTAATCAATTTACAGCAACTTTAAGAAGTCGGATTAGTGTATACACATACAAAGGCATACACTTGAGTAACCACTACCCAGGTTCAGTTGTTGTTAAGTTCTGTGGATTTGGTTCCGACTCATAGCGACCCTGTACAGGGTTTCCGAGGCTGTAAATCTTTACGGGAGCAGAAACCCTCATCTTTCTCCCACAGAACAGCTGGTAGTTTTGAACTGCTGACCTTGCGGCTCGCAGCCTGATCCGTAAACACTGCGCTACCAGAGCTCCTTAGGTTCAGTAGAAGACTAAGATTAAAAACAATCCACCTCCCCACCAGTCCTTGGCTTTTCATCCTGGTGTGGCGCTAGAGGATCAGCATTGGACTTTGAACCACAACGTCAGCAGTTCATACACACCAGTTGCTCCTGGGAAATCCCAACTAGATGGTACGTAACAACTACAACAAAACATCATTTAATAAACAATAATGCTTTGTTGTTGTTGTTAAGTGCCGTGGAGTCGGTTCCGACTCATAGCGACCCTGAACGGGTTTCCGAGGCTGTTTCGACCTTGAGGTATGAGAATTGGGTTGTGAACCTCAGGGTCAGCAGTTCAAAACTACCAGCTGTTCCGAGGGAGAAAGATGAGGCTTTCTGCTCCCGTAAAGATTTACAGCCTCGGAAACCCGTTCAGGGTCGCTATGAGTCGGAACCGACTCCACGGCACATAACAACAACAACGCTACAACAATGCTTTGAGCCAGTTTAAATCATGGGCTCAGAAAGCTCCTGCCCTGCAAGGGTCATTCATTATTCTCAGTTCCCGTCTTTTTTCTTGAACACCATCTCAGGGCACGATTGCTGGGTTGTTCACATCGCCCCAGGGAGCTTACCTCTTTCCGCCACCCGCTGCTCCACTGTGGGCCCCCGAAACGTGGACACCCTGACTCCTCCCCGCGCCCCGCTTGACGCCCCGCCCCACGCCCCAGCCCGGCCCGGCCCCGCCCTCCTCCCCAGGCACCCGGGTTTGCGCAGCGGCGGAAATGGCCAGGGCGGGGCGAGAGCCGCGGCGAAATAGAAGGTGGGCCCCCTACTCCTCTCGGATCCCGCCGGCTCCTCCTACTCCGGGTCACGCCGTGACAGGGGCGGAAGCGGCGGCGGCGGCGGCGGCGGCGGCTGAGCTGGAGCTGCCGCTCGAGGCGCGGATCCTGCCGTCCTGTGCGCGCGGCGCGCGGCACCAGAGAAGCGCGCGCAGTCCGAGGCGGCGCGCACGGTCTAGCCGGCGCTTCCAGGTGGGGGGCGCGTGGCTCCGGGTTCTGGCGTGGGGGCGGCAGCCGGTTTGGGGTGACTCTGCTGCACAAAGCTGCCTAGCTGGGGTGCTAGCGTCCCTTCTCCTCCCAGTGCGACGTCTTTCGCTGGGTAGGAGGTGGGCGGGTGTCCCCGAGGTTTATCCCATCCCCCCTTTTGCATGGGTTGGGGTTCGTGGTGGGAATTTCTGAGAAGGGAAATTTCAGGCGGTGGTTTGGGGGCGACGGGCTCCCCTGACTCGTCGTTTTGTGGGTCTTTCCTAACCCTCGTACAATGTTCCTTTTCCATACAGCGGTGCCTTCTCCCCGAGACTTCTTGCACCTTTCCAGCTCAAAGGTGAGCCCTAGGGGACTGTTGCTTCTCCGACTTCGGAGAAAGCTTTTCGGGAAGCGAGGCGGCTGCAGCTGGCACCCGGAGTGATGGGACTCCCAGCTGGGGTTTGCCAAGCCCTGTCACCTGGTAGGTACCATCTGCTGGGGAAACCCACCGTCCGGGTGTAGAAACTCCCTGGCGTGTGCTTCCCAGCCGATGGGGTGGACGAAGCGCAGGCTCAGCCTCGCCGGTGTTGTAGTAATTCCAGCACAGCCACCATCATTAACTTGATTGGCATTCCTAGGTTGCTGGGGTAACTCCTTCAGGATTGGGGACCTCGATTTTGGTGGCTATTAGTCAGTAACCTGGGAGCTGGCAAGTGAAAGAAGGAAGAAATAGGCCCAACTGTAGAAAGTTGGGGTTCAGTAATCTGGCACCCCGCCAAATACAGGCCCAGTACTGGCTTACTTTAGGTAAGTAAGTTTACAGGACTCTGTAGAAGCTGCGAACTCCTCAAGTTGGGACTGAATCCCTACCAGGCTCCCCCACCTCCTACTCCTGTACCCTTGGTTTTGCTGATTTGTGTGTGTGTGTGTGTGTGTGTGTGTGTGTGTGTTTTAAAATCTCATTTTTGCTGGTGAAAGGCAGCTGGAGGGAAGGTTTCTTCAAGAGGCACTTGAGAAAATTGCCATCAATAATTAATTATCTTCCACAAAATAGATGATTGGGACATACTAAAAATTAAAAACTTATGTGCATCAAAAAACTTCACCAAAAGAGTAAAAAGGGAGCCCACAGAATGGGAAAAAAATCTTTTGCAATGACACATCAGACAAGGGACTAATTTCTAAAATATATAGGAAACTAAGGAGCTCTGGTAGCGTAGTAGTTATGATCGAACCTCAAAGTTAGCAGATCGAAACTACCAGCTGTTCCA
>NW_006408558.1:8719038-8767169 GCF_000296735.1 Chrysochloris asiatica | reverse complement strand
AAGGGGGAGGGAAATGGAAGAACAAGGCAGATGGGAGAACAGTTAGGCAGGTTTGCAAGGACTAAGTGGGACAGAGGTAAATAATGATGTATGTACAACCTTGGAACAACATGGCTCTGAGATACAGGGATACAGGCATGGTTTGAATGGGTAAAAGGGGAAATATTAAGATGCTTGGCTATCTCTTGAATGTTGGTTTTCCTTGCCTACCATTGTAAAATAGACACTTAAGGGGGAGAGAAAGGAATAGCCACAGAAAGCTTGTAAGTCTGTCTTCAGCCTATAACTGGTTGGAATACCAGTTATAGGGTATCCACTATATACTTGCCTAAAAAACCGCTTTCCCTTCGTCACATTAAAAGAAAGCCAGTTCATGAATTTTAAATTGGAAAGACCTGCTTATAAAACTATATTGAGCATGACGTGAATTTATTATATTCAAAGTTGGTGGTGATAGTGATTGTGTGCTGTTGAGTCAGTTCTGAATCATATATAAACCCTGTTTAGGGTTTCCAAGGCTGTAAATTTTCATAGGTGCCGAAAGCAGCATCGTTCTCCTGAGGAGTGTCTAGTGGAATCGAACTTCTTACCTTGTAGCTAGTAGCCCAAGGAGTAACCCACTATGCCACCAAGGCTCATTTATGTAAAGTGAGGTATGTTTATTGAAGAATCAGATAAGAAAAATCACGCAGGACGCAGGACAGTAATTGGTTTAATGATGTTGTTAAGTGCTGAATCCTGTGGTTTTTTTTTTTTTTTTTTTTTGACTCATGTTGTTTTTGTTGAGTGCCATCAAATTGATGCCAACTGATAGTTACCCTGTATAGGGTTTCCAAGGAGCGGTTGGGGAGTTTGAACCGCCAAATTTGAGGTTCAAACTGACCTTATGGACCAGTGCTTATCCCACAGCGCCACACCAGGACTCCCGTTTCAATGATACTTTGGCTAATATTTCCAAAATTATATTTAAAAATACAATAGCAGTCCATCCAAGTTTGCTTAATTTTTTTTTCTTCATTTTAAAATTTAAGGACTCAGCAACAGTGAAAATACAGAAATCACATTAAATGCCAAAAAAGATGGGGATGTATAACCTTAATTGTATAATTGAAGTTGAAACTCTATCCTAAAAAACTTCAATCAAATTTATCCTAGACAGCAAGTATTTAATAATGAATTTTATTGGTCATGGTTCCATTTATTTAACCGGATCTTGAATTATGTTACTTTATTACATCAAATACATATTTTCCAGTATACAGTAGGGTAAAAATGTTTGAAATTTCCAAAAACTTGGCTCTGTCCAGAATGCCTGGGTGACAAGGTTCAAAACTTGAATGCATCTAGGCTGAATTCTCTTATTTCCTAGCCCCTTATGTTGAACGTCACATTTTTGCTGTGATGGATGAATATGCTTTACGATTGTGGTTCATTTTATGAATAATGTGTGCCACAAATTTTGTATAAAGAGAGTTGTTAAGTTGAACAATATTTTGAAACTAAAAATGGGATTCAGAAAGTTTTCTTTTGGTGTATTAATTAAAGGTAGATAACAGTGCTTTTAATGTTAGTGTTTTAACCAAGGAGTGCTGGTGACACTCCAGGGTAAGCACTGGAATGCTAGCTGCAAGGTCAGAGGTTCAAATCCACCAGCCGATTTGCTGGAGAAAGATGAGGCTTTTATAGCCTCAGAAACCCGACATAGGGTTTCAGACTGACTGGATGACACTTTACAACACAACAAGTGCTGTAGCCAGAAGTATTTGTTGTTGTTGTTAAGTACTGTCCAGCTGCTTCCTATCCATAATGACCCTGTATAGGGTTTCAGAGGAGTAGCTGGTGAGCTTGAACCACCAACCTTGCGATTCAAACTGACCTTGCAGTCCAGCGCATTTACCCATAGCGCTGCATAACTTTCCTTTTGTGATTGACTTATTTTCATTTAGCATAATGTCTTCAAGTTCCATCCATAGTGTAGCCTATAGCTAGACCTCATTTTTACTACTGACTGAATAGTCTTCCATTGTGTGTATGCACTGTAATTCATCCATCTATCTGCAATGGACATTTAGGTTGCTTCCATCTTTTCCCTATTACGAATAGTGCTGCAGTGAACATTGGTGTATAGGTCTCTTTTTGGAGTCTGTTTTCAAGTCCTTAGGGTATATATCTTGAAGTGGAATTGCTGGGGCAAATGGTAGTTTCGTTTTTAGTGTTCTGAGGAATCACCACACCTGTTTTCCACGATAGCTGCGTCATTTACAATCCCACCAACAATGGATACGAGTTCAGTTCACCCACATCCTCACCAACATTGGTTGTTTTCAGCTTTGTTTTGTTTTTGTTAATGTTATTACTCCTTGCTAGGTTGTTGGTAAGTACTGTCCAGTCAGTTCCGACTCACAGCAACCCTGCATAGGGTTTCCAAGGTGAGTTTGAACCAACAACGTTTTGGTTCAAACCAACCTTGAGGTCCCGTGCTTTATGCTACAGTGCCACACCAGGACTCCATTAGTGGTACTGTTGTTGTTGTTGTTAAGTGCCATCGAGTCGGGTCCGACCCATAGTGACCCTGTACAGGGTTTCCGAGGGTGTAAATCTTTATGGGAGTAGAAAGCCTCATCTTTCTCCCGCGGAGCAGCTGGTAGTTTCGAACCGCTGACCTTAAGGTTCGCAGCCCGATTCGTAACCACTACGCTACCAGAGCTCCTTATTAGTGGTACTAGTGATAATGAAATGGTTTCTCAATGTGGTTTTGATTTGCATCTCTGATGACTAATGACATGGGTCACCTGGTGGCCATTTGATTGTCCTCTTTAGTGAAATGTCCCAAGTCGTTTGCCCATTTCATCATTTAGCTATTTGTCTTTTTGTTGTTAAGTTGTCAAAGTTTTGCATATATCTTGGTTATTAGATTTTTGTCAGATGTATGGTTCCAAAGTTATTCTCCTAGTAGTAGCTTATCTTTTCACTTTTTTGCTAAAGTCTTTGATGCACAAAAGTCTAATTTTCATGAAGTCCTATTTATTTTGTCTTATATTTTTGTTTGTTCCTGCTTGATCTAAAGTTTTTATAGTTCTAATTCGCATATTTACGATGAACATTTTTGAATTGTTTTTGTTTATGCTGTGAGGCGTGGATCCGGTTTCATTTTACTGCATGTAGAAATCCAGTTTAGTCAGTACTGCTTATTGAAGAAACCTTCCTTTCCCCTTCAAATGGGTTTTGCACCCTTGCCAAACATGTGTTTAGCATATATATGTGTGTGTATATATATATATATTCATTTCTGTACTCTCAGTTCTATTCCACGTGTCTATTAAGAGTATCAGGCTGTGTGGAGTTCTGGTGTGGTGCTGCAGGATAATACGCTGGACTGCAAGGTCAGCGGTTCAAGCTCACCAGCTGTTCCTTGGAAACCCTGTACAGGACCGCTATGAGTCAGCACTGACTCGATGGTATTTAACAACAACAAGAAGTCTGTTGTGATTGCCGTAGCTGTATAGTATGTTTTCTAATCAGAAAGTATGAGTCCTCCTGCTTACAGTTGTAGTTATTTGGGGCCTCCATATGAAGTTGGGAATTGCTTTTTTTATTTTTGTAAGGAAAACTGTTAGAATCTGGGTTGTGTTGAAACTCTGTAGATCGCTTTGGATAATATCGACATCTTAACAATAGTAAGTTTTCCAATCCATGAACATGGAGTATCTTTCTGTTTAAGTCATCTTTGAGCTCTCTCAGCAGTGTTGTGTAGTTTTCATTGTATACATCCTTCGTGCTCCTGGTTAAATTTATTTCTGGATATTTTATTTTCTTAGATGGCTATCGTAAATGGAATTGTTTCCTTAATTTTCCTTTCAGATGTCTCATTGCTGGTGTACAGATACGCAGATGATTTTTGTCTGTTGACTTGGTACTCTGCAGCTTTATAGATACTTCTATTAGCTCTTGGAATTTTTTGTTGAGTTTTTATTGTGAATTGGGGGAAAGCTGAGAGCAGACCGGCTTTACATTCAAGACTTAATACACATTTTGTTTCATCATTGAGTGCCATCCCCTCACTGTAATAGCACTTATTCCACTTTCTGGTGTTTCCGGTTTCCATTCCTTGCCCTTTCCTAACCCTTCTGGACCTTTCCTTGGGTAAATGCTGCCCTTTTGATCTCAAATGGTTGATTATTCAAATGTATACATACCTCATTAGGGTTGTTCCCTTTATAGATTTGTCTCTTGTTTGACACAAAGTTGAGCCATGGAGGTGGTTCACTTCCAGACCTGAAGGGTGACTAATGGCCATACTTGCAGATGCTAGGATTTTCTATAGTTAGAATTATATCATCTACAAATAGAGGTCATTTTACATATTTTCCAATCTGGATCCATTTTTGTTTCCTTTTGTCTTACTGTGCTGACTTTGTTGTTTTGTTAGGTGCTATTGAGTCAGTTCTGACTCAGTAGCAACCCTGTATAGAGTTTGAGGCTGTCAATCTTTACAGGAGCAAAAAGGCTCATCTTTCTCCCTTGGAGCGGCTAATGGGTTTGAACTGCCGGCCTTATGGTTAGTAGTCTAGTACTTAGCCTGCAGTACTACCAGGGGCTTCTGCCATCACTCTGACTAGGAATTCTAACACAATATTGAATACAACTGGTGAGAGTGGGCCCCCTTCTCTGACTTCAAGGGGGACACTCTCAGTCTTCCTTTAAGTGTAATGTTGGCTGTTAGCTTTTTATATTTGTCCTGAATCTTAGTGAGACATTTTCCTTCTACTCCCGTCTTATTTAGGGTTTTCATCAAGAATGAGTGTTAGTATTTCTCATGTTTAAATTTTAAATGTGCATCTTGTTAATGAAGAAGGAGCCCTGGTGGTATAGTGGGTTATACATTAGACTGTTAACCGCAAGCTCAGCAGTTTGAGTTCATCAGCTGTTCTGTGGGAGAGAGATGACATCTTCTACTCAGGTAAAGACTGACAACCTGAAAACCCTATATGATTTAGAACTAACTCAACAGCACACCACCACTACCAATGGCTAACACTGGTGAGTACTTCTAATATGCCAGACCTGGTAGTAAATGCTTTAAATACATTCTTTCCTTTAACCCACACCCAGTGTTATGGTAGGAGTCCTGGTGTGGTGCTGTGGGTTAATGCGCCAAACTGCAAAGCCATTTGAAGTGCAAGGTCGGCAGTTCAAGCTTACCAGCTGCTCCTTGGAAACCCTATACTAGGTTGTTATGGGTCAGAACCGACTCAAGAGCACTTCACAACAACAACAGTGTTATGGTACACTCGTCTATGCTTCTGTTAAATATGAGAACACTGAGGCTTAGAGGGCTTGAAAGTTGCTTGAAAATAATGGTTGCATACTCGGGCAGTCTAACTGCAAAGCGTACATCCTTAAGTACTAAACTGTATACAGGTATTTGTTGTTGTTAAGTGCCATCTAGTTGAATCCGGTTCATAACAACCCTGTACAGGGTTTCCAAATAGTGGTTGGTAGATTTGAACCACTGACCTTCTGGTTAGTGTTCCGTGCTTATCCTACAGTGGCACACTAGGACTCCATATAGACATGCCTTGGCATTATTGTGGATTTGATTCTAGACCAGCACAATAAGGCAAATACTGCCACAAAGTGAGTCACACGACTATTTTGACTCCCAGTGCATGTAAAAGTTATGTTTATATTTAGCACACAATTGTGTGTGTGTGTGTGTGTGTGTGTGTGTGTGTTAAGCGCTGTCAAGTCAGTTCTGACTCATAGAGACCCTGTATAGGGTTTCCAAGGAGCAGCTGGTGAGCTTGAACCACCGACTTTGCAGCTCCAACTGTTTTGCAGTCTGGCACATTAGCCCACAGCACCACACCAGGACTCCAAGGCACTCCTAGGTATATTCAAACTTCCAACCTTTTATGTGGCAGTGGAGCCCTTGAACTGCACCATCCACAGATGCCATTGAAAGTATTAGTCAGTGCTACTCTTTAATGGGGAGTCCTGGTGTGGTGCTGTGGGTTAATGCACTGGACCGCAAAGTCAGTTTGAACTGCAAGATTGGTGGTTCAAGCTCACCATCTGCTCTTTGGTAACCCTATACAGGGTTGCAATGAGTTGGAACCAACTCTATGGCATTTAATAATAACAACTCTAACAGAAGTACTGGTATGGCTCTGTGGGTTAACGCAAAGTCATTGGAACCAGAGGTTGGCAGTTCAAGCTCACTATTCACTCCTCAGAAATCCTATACAGAGTAGCTATGGGTCAGAACCAACTTGATGGAACTTAACAGCAACTCTTTAATAAGAGTCTTGGTATGGTGCTGTTGGATAAGCACTAAATTGTCAATCTCAAGGTCGGCAGTTCAAATCCACCAGTCACTCCTAGGAAACTCTATTCAGGGTAACTATGAGTCATAACCAACTGGACTGCACTTACCAACAATCTTTAATAGTTTTCCTTTTTTTTTTGCAGATTAGTTGATACAATGGCAACCTCGAGAGGAAGAACAAAGAAAAAGGCATCTTTTGACCAGTCTTCTGACAGCCTTCCTTTGAGGAGCTCCGGTAGGCAGGTAGTATTTATATGTTCATTCAGTGCACCATGTTAAAGCTTACAAAATTATTAGGGTTGCAGCTGAAGAATTAGAAAAGAAAACTCTAGGTTGCAAGGAACTTGGGGTCAAGTGAAGAAATTCACCCCAGACAGTCACAATACTATGTGATAAAGTGTTGTTGTTGTTGAGTGCCATTGAGTTGGTTCTGACCCATAGCGACCCTGTACAGGGTTTCCGAGGAGCGGCTGGTGAGCTTGAACCGCCGACCTTGCAGTTCAAACTGACTTTGCACTCCAGCACATTAACCCTCAGTGCCACACCAGGACTCCATGATAAAGTGATAGAAGATAGAAAAATTCCCAGCATATGTGGCAGAAGGAGCTGCAAGTCTTAAAGGCATGGAATGCGACTCCGCGTGGGGTGTTTAGAGAGTTGTAGCCCAATGGTTGCTTCTGGGATATGAGGTCAGGGTCAGAAGGTTAGTTTATAGTTTAAGTAATAGTTATACTTTAACTTACAGTTGTGGTTACATGCTGTTGAAGGTTACCTGCTGCCATCTTATTTGTAATACTTTTTTTAAAGAAAAGTTTGAGATGCTATATTCCAATTCTGTAGGATTTTTTTTTTTTCTTTTAGTATTAAGAGAATACACATGCTCTTGGTAAATAAAATAAATCTTAATCTGAGTGTGACTTTTAGTTTGATGCTTGTAACATTTTTATTATAAGGACTCACATGCATTTTAGTTTTCTGCTGAGATACCTAGAGTTCTGGTGTGGTGCTGTAGAATAGACACTAGACTAACTGCAGCGTTGTAGGTTCAGAACCACCAGCCACTCCTTGGAAAACCCTGTACATGGTTACTATGAGTTGGAACTGACTCGATGGCACTTAACAACTAAGATACCTAGTACTGTTATTTTATTTTATGTTTTTTAGCAAATTAGGGAAGTGTTGGCACCGGGAGCTTTAAGGCAATTGCTGTGTGTGAGCTTCTAACCCACCTCTAGGATGTTGTTGACACTGACACGTAGAACTCCTTACATCCAGGGGATTTCAGCAGTGCCCCTTACATCCAGGGGATTTCAGCAGTGCCCCTTCAGCCAGTTTCAGGCTGCCCATTCTAGAAGAACCTTAACCTCGACTCATTCTTCCCCAGGCAAAGAAAAAAGCCATAGAGACACCAGATGAGGATGAAGATGGTGGCTCAGAGAAGAAGTACAGGAAATGTGAAAAGGCTGGCTGTACCGCCACGTGTCCTGTGTGCTTTGCAAGTGCTTCTGAAAGGTCTGTTTAGGTGGTGTGTCTGCCTGTGAGAGCATTCTTCTTGGAGACAACCATCCTCAGAGATAGTTTTCCTAAGATAGATGGATGTAGATACTGTGAGTCACCTGATAAGACAGATATCAGCTGAACATTTTCTGTACACCATATCCCCTCATGCCCTCTGTGTTGCACCTAGCTTAGTGGGAGAGGTCACAGCCAAACCAGCTCTGCTCAGTGGCCACATAGCACCTTCTGTGTGACTTTCTGTAGCTGTACCATGCCTGGGGGTTGAGATGGAGCCAGGTATGGGATGGTAGCGCAAGAGATAGAAGCCGGGGACTCCCTGAAGAAACTAATCTGTGTTTACTTTTCTCCATGCTTTTTTTCCTTTCTCATCTAACGTGCCCCTTCTTCCGATCATGCGTATATTTCTACAGATGCCGTTTAAGTTATGTATGTAGATGACTGCCTTCTTGCTCTTTTTCTTGGGATGTCACAAGTATGATCTATTTACTCCCAGAGAAAAATCTTCCATTAAGGATTACGATTCAGTGCAATTTAGAAAACACAAAGTGGTGGTGGTAGCCATGTTTATAGTAGCATTATTATTTTTTTTATTAATTTATTATTGAGCATGTGTCAGGCTGTATACTCCATACTGTCTACTGAGTGGTCAGATTCATTGAATTTTCAGTATTAGGCTAAAGCCTGCCATTGTCGAGAGCACACTTCACACTTGAATCCATGCTTGTGCTGTTTGGTAGTGACAGCCAGTGGTATCTGTAGTTTCAGATTATGAAACCTTGTGGTTCCTCCTGCGTGTCTTCATACACTTCAGGACCTCTGATGTGCAGCAGTTCAGAGACCACTCCTCTGAGTCCCCTGTGCTATGATCAATAGTGTCAGTGGTTACTGTCTCTCTGGTTGTTAGGTCATGGTTGTAAGGTTTCTAAATAGAGATGATATGAGATAAGCCTAACCGAAAGTGTTTGAGAAATGTTGTTTATTTTTTAAAGTGAGAAGTACTTGCTCAATACCAAAGCTGCAGTCTCTTCTTTTCAGATGTGCCAAAAATGGCTACACCTCCCGATGGTATCATCTCTCCTGTGGGGAGCATTTCTGTAATGAATGCTTTGACCATTATTACAGAAGGTATGTTTGCTGGTGTTTCAGTAGTGGTGGGACTGTGGCAGCAGCAGGGGAGGGAGGAAGGGGAATTAAGATAGTCTAGATTGAATCCCTGGGTTTATAGAATTCCTATGATGACTGTAACTTTGAGTAAGCTGTGATGCTGTGGGTTTCCTTATGCATGTGCATACTCAGGGCTCAACAAATGTCTACCATGAGACAGATAACTCAATCTGCAAGTTCTGAAAATTCTGGGAGATACTTGACTATTGTGTGATAATATAAAAGAGGCTGGAGGCAAAGATTTGGAGGGAAGGCTGTTGATGACTTGAATTTATACAAGGCAGATAGTCAGAGGTAGCCCTTCTTACTAATTTTGGGTACTAAAAATGCTAGAATGTACCTTTCTTGACAGTCTGTTTTATGGGTGCTGGAATAACATTTTCATCTTCTTTATAATATGGCTGGAGTCCCTGGGTGGTACAGACAGTTAATGAGCTAAGCTGCTAGCTGAAGGGTTGATGGTTACAATCCATCCAGAGGTACCTCACAAGAAAGGCCTGGTGATCTGCTGCTGAATGATCACTCCATGGGAAATCCAGTGGAGTACATTTCTGTTCTGACACACATGGGGACACCATGAGTCAGAGTTTTTACTGGTTTATAATATGGCTAGTCATGTCCTTTTATAGATGATGTACTAGCACTAGCCAGCTTTCTGGTTTGAAAACTTGGTGAACTTATAACTTAATTCATTTTCATTTATTTATTTTTTCAGCCATAAGGATGGATATGAAAAATACACTACATGGAAAAAAATATGGACTAGCAATGGCAAAACTGAACCTAGTCCCAAAGCCTTCATGGCCGACCAGCAACTCCCCTACTGGGTAAGAAAGGGGATGCTTTTCAGTTCTGGTAAAGTGCTTGCGGCATTCAGAGCAAGTGGAATGGATGGAAATGCTGAGTTTTAAGAAATCCTACTTTTATTCTGATTAATGTTCATTCCATGATTGTGTTTAGCCGTATCACATTTGGTTTTTTACAGAAAACTTAGTTAGTATAAAGAAGACACTGAAGACTTGCCACCAGGGTTAAGTTTGGTGTATGTCTTTATAATCTTTTTTCTGTTCATATTTTTCTTGTGTATTTTTAAACACAATTTCATGCTTTAAATACAAGTCCTAATTAGATTTAAAATTATACTTTGGATATAATATTTTGATAATTTAGTTTGTTTTTTCATGTTGGAAGTACTACTTATTCCTAAGACTCACAAGCTCTTAAATTTGTTGTATTTTTTCCCAGAGTTTTTTTTTTTTTTTAAAGGTTTTATTTTGAATTGAGTGATAGTTTACATGGGAGAACACTAGTTTTATACCATTGTTCCACTGCAGTGATTACAATCTCCTCTGTGCATCGTCATTCAACAGTATTTGCTTCCATTCCCTCTGGTTTTTGTTTTGTTTGGGGGGTGAGATTTAAATTTTTTTTTTTTTTAACATTTCATTCATTAGTGGACACTTGGGATGGTTTTGACCTTATTACTATGAATAGCCCTGGTATGAATATTCATATACAAGTCTACCTATTTTCAGTTCTTCTGGTAGATACCTAGTGCTACTGAGAGTGCTAAATGCATCCCAATCCTTCCAGAGAGAGTGCTTGCCTTCCACTAATTTAATAACAGTCGCTGAGGCAGGTCTCCATGCGCGTAAAGGTGCATTATAGAAAAGAGGTTTGCAAACAGATGGGGAGGGCTTAATGCAATACCTGACTGATGTCTTCCCTAGCAAAGGCTGTGTGCTGGGGCCAGGAGGCAGGCTTGCAGAATGTGCCCTTTGGTTGTTTTAATGATTATTTATTCTTGTGTGTTTTGGTGTACATCTCCCCCCCTCCCCCCAAAAAATAGAGGGAATAGAAGCAAATACTGTTGAATGTAATCATTGCAGTGAAATGATGAATGTGAAACCAATATTCTCCCATGTAAACTATCACTTAGTTCACAACAAAAACTTAAAAAAAAAAAAAAATAGTTTTGGGTGGGGAAAAGGTAATCATGTTTGTTCATAAGGATAGGTGGGGATTTCTAGGAAATGTCCTGTTTAGGAGTCTTGGTGTGGCGCCATGGGATAATGCACTAGACTGCAAGGTTGATTTGAACCTCAGGGTCGGTAGTTCAAATCCACTAGAAAACTCCATGAAAACTCTATATAGGGTTGCTATGAGTCAGAACCGACTTGAAGGCACTTAACCTTGTGTAATGGCATTAATGTGGTTGTGATGTGGTGTCTTGTGATTTTGATTTGCATTTTCTTAAATAATGACATCGAGTATTGCTGACTATCTGTATGTCTTTAGGGGAAAAAAACCACCTGTTCAAGCCTTTTCCCAAATTTTTAATTGGGCTGTTTGTCCTTTTGTTAAATTGTGAGAGTTCTTTGTATATTCTGGATTCTAGATAGATGATCTGTAAGTATTTTCTCCTATTCTCTAGGTTATCTTTTCATTTTCTAGACAGTGTCCTTTGCACAAAAGTTTTGAATTTTGATGAAAGGTCAGTTCATCTATACTTTTTGTTTGTTCATTTTGTGTCTTGTATCACAGTTCATTGCCAAATTCCAGGTCTCTAAGACTTGTGTGTAGTTTTAGCTCTTTCATTTTTCATCTATTGAGTAAATTCTTATATGTAGTGTGATATAGGGGTCCTACTTTTCTGCATGTGGCCAATGGCATACCTAAAAAAAAAAATCTTAATTTTGGAATAATTAAAAATTCACAAAGATAGTATAGAGTGTATGGATGTCTTATGTTCTGCCTAATATGTCATCTTCTACAACCAAGTCTATTTGTCAGGCTAAGAAATTAACATTGATGCATTACTAATACTTAAGGCTGTATTGGGATGTCACCAGTCTCTTCACTGATGGTTCTTCACTCATGTCCGTTTCCTTTCCCAGAATCTAACCCAAGATCCTACATTGCATTTAGTGCGTATACTTTCTGACTAGCTGTAACTCACTGTGTCTCTGAAACTTCCCTTAGGTTAGTATCAGGAAACCTTTGTGACAACAGTATTCAGATATCCCTTTGCACTTTCCTGGTGCCTGATGTACTCTTGAATCAGAAATGACCCCAGTGGGCTGAAAGTGGAGTATCATGGATGCTGGTGGTACAATGGGGAACTAAAGTAGTTTGGATTGCTCAAAGGTTGGGAGAAATCCTGTGAAGAAGATGATAAAGAGAGTGGTGGAAGATAGAAATGGTGCCTCAAGATTGGCCAGTTTACTCACCTTAACTCATTTCTTCCATTCCAGGTTCAGTGCACAAAACCTGAGTGTAGAAAATGGAGGCAGCTTACGAAGGAAATCCAGCTCACTCCACATATAGCAAAGACTTACCGATGTGGTATGAAGCCAAATACTACTGTGAAGGTATGCTCTCTGTTGGTTTTCTTATTGAAGTAATTGGTACATCAATGTTATCAGTAAATAGGAGTGGTGTATAGTCTAATGCTGTAGTATTTCTTTAAGTGCTAAAGGTACTAGTGACATTTATGTAGGTCAGTATCTTCAACACCCCAAACTAATTACATATTTAAACACTAAGAAATTGTCAAAATAATACTGAAAAAACTATAGCAAAAACAGTTATGGCAAATTCCTAACTGTCCAAACATCTTCATTCGTTGTCTCAAAGTGATATTGATCCACACTAATGGCACGCCAATGACAGTAGCTTAACTAAGTAAGGATTTATTTTGTTCACATGACAAGCAATTTGGAAGTAAGTACATGTAGTCCCAGGTTGGTGTTATATTGTCCAAGAGAGTCATGAAGGACCAGGTCTTCAGCTTCCAGTACAGATACCTAGAGTGTGAATTCTACCCTTAGCATACAAAGATGATTGCTTGCTACACTGTCAGATTGTTGGAAGTACCTTCTAATCGGTTCCAACTTAGAGCAACCCTGTGTAGGGTTTCTGAGGCTGTAAATCTTTGTTGCAGGAGAAAGCCTCACTCATTTTTCTCCTGTGGAGCAGCTGGTGGGTTCAAACCACTGACTTTGTGGTTTGAGGTCCAGGGCTTGGCCTACAGAGCCAGCATGTTCCCCAGATGTTGCATCTTAATTCTATGCACAAAGAAGAGGAGTGTTCTAGCTGAGTTTCTTTCTTTTTTTATTAGGGAAATAAGAAATTTCATGGCAGTTCCAACCTCAGGTTTCTATTAATATCTCATTGACCAAAACATGATCATGTAGCCACCCTGAATTATAATGGGAACAAAGAAAGATGTTATAACAAAGTAATGTCAGACAAAACCATGACCCTGTTAGCAAGAAGAGAGAATGAATGAATATGTTTGGGCAGTTAGCAATTTGCCATAACTGCTCTAATAGTGTTTTTATTTTGCAGTACTTGGTGTTTAAAAACGTAATTGCTTTCATGTGTTAAAGATACTGACCGACATAAATATCACTAGTACCTTCAATATTTTAAGAAATGTTACAATATTAGAATATTAAAATACCAGAAGCAAGACACTTCCTTTTTTAAATATTAAGATATAATTCACATGACCATAAAATATAGCCATTTAAAGTATACAGTTCAGTGGTTTTTATTATATTTATAAAGACATACAATCATCAGTATACTTTCTTAGTTCAGATATTTCCCTTTGAGAGCATACGTAAGTTTTACACATTTTATGATGAAGTTTTCACATCCTGTATTCAAAAAGAATTGTAATGAAAGCAACTCATAGTTGTTTCTCAAAGAACAGTTGGAAAGCATTTCAAAGCAAAATGATGAGAGAAAAGGATGTAAACATTTGCGAGTTAGATTTGTATGGCTTTTAATTTTACATAAGTGTTAAGCAAAAAAAAAAAAAAAATCCCAAACCTATTGCTGTTGAGTTGATCCTGACTCTTGGTGACCCTGTGTATTACAGAGTGGGATTTTCCATAGGATTTTCTGTGTTTGCTATGGAAGCAGATCGCCAGGACTTTTTTCTGTGGTACTGCTGGCTGAATTCACACTGCCAACCTTTAGTAGACAAGTGCAGACTGTTTGCATCATCTCGGTACCTACTTAAGTATATTAAATGAATTGACTTTGAGGGTTTTTAAATAGTCAATTGAGTAAACTATCACATAATTTACAATAAAACATTAAAAAAAAAAGTGTATCAGGGAAGATGGAGTCCCCATTGAATAGTTTTCATCTTATCTAGATGGGTCTGGTAAAAAGAGATGGAAATAAGATTCTTATGATTCAATAGTGAGTAATTGTAATTATGACTAATTGTGACTGTCACAGTTGTAAAAGTAGAAGTTTTGTAACACAAACGGGGGAGTATTTAATCTTACAGTCCAGAAACAAAGGATCATCAAAGGAGAAGAACACAAGCAGAATGTGGGACCTTATCCAGAGAAGCAGTGACATGAGAGATGGAGGTAGAGATAGGGACATGGAGAGAGGGAGCTGCTGAGAACTCTAGATTCAAGGAAAGAGAGGGACTGAGCTGGTAGCCAGAAGGCAGACTTGCAGAATGTGCCTTTCAGTGGTGTACATTATTATATATGCCTGAGAGTTGAAAAAAAAAAGGCTAAAGAAAATATAGAAATACCGTTAACTAATGGTACATGTATGGGATTATAATCATTGTAATGAAGCAAGGTTTATAGTTTGTTGAATGTGAAACTGATGATCTGCCCTGTAAACTTTTACTCAATCACAATAAAAATTTATTTTTTAAAGTCAATTGAATAAACACACACAATATATGAGTAAATAAATGAAAGTTTTTCTTAACCATATCCTCTCCTTTTCATAGATACAGTTATCAAATGTATAAAATATGCATAAATTATGTATATACTCAACAGTATATAAGCATGGTTTTCATAGCTTTTGATACAAACATTCAAACCACTTTTTAAAAGTTAAAAACCTGTATTTTAGGGTGGTAATTATGGAAACATCTCACCTGTAGGGCATGGTGCTATAAAATGGCATCTTACTATTTTTCTTTTTTTTAACTGAGGTCTAATTACGTACTAAGGAACTCTGGTAGCTTGATGGTTACGAATCAGGCTGCTAACCTCAGGGTTAGCAGTTTGAAACTACCAGCTGTTCCATGGGAGAAAGATGAGGCTTTCTGCTCCCGTAAAGTTTTATAGATAGCCTCGGGAACCCTGTGCAGGGTCACTATGAGTCGCAACCAACTTCACAGCACATAACAACAACAGTTACATACTGGAGTCCTGGTGTGGCGCTGTAGAGTAAGCATTGCTAACCACAAGGTTGTAGGTCAAACCCACCAGTCATTTCTCAGAACCCTTTACAGGGTTGCTATGAGTCAGCACAGACTTCAAGGTCTTTAACAAAAGTAATTCTGACCCATGAGCCTGCTGTCTCCGTTTCTTTGTGTAGGGTCTATAATTTTTCCCAACAGTGTTTTCTAGGTTTTAATGGGGTGATTTTTGGTATCTTTTATTAACTTTATTTCTAGATACTTTTTTCTTCATGTGACTAGTAAGTGTTTATTTTTTAACTGTATTTTCAGGTTATTTATTGCTATTATATAGAAATGCAGTTGATTTTTGTATCTTGACCTTATACCTCAAGACTTTGGTGATTCACTTACACATTTCATAAATCATTTTGGTTTTTTTAAAAGACTCCTTTAGTTTTTCTGCAAACCAGTCATATTTTCTGTGAATACAAATTGTTTGGCTTTTTTTTTCTTAGTCTTTCTTTTTGCTATTTGTCTTGCTTTTGCCCATTGACTAGCATCACACTACTATTGTGTTGGCCAAAAATGATGGGAGCAGACAGTCTTGCCTTTTTCCTGACCTCTGGACCAATGGGCTCAATACTTTACCATTATAGAAGATAACTGGCCGTGGTTTTTAACAGCTGCCCTTTGTACAGGAATGAGGAATTTACTTACTTTTTAGTTTGCTGAGAATTTATTCTTCTGAATGCATGTTAAATTTTTTTTTCTTAAGGTTTTTATTGTGGATTGAGTGAAACTTTAAAGGGCAGATCATCAGTTTTACATTAAACAAATCATACACCTTGTTTCATTACAATGATTATAATCCCCTCCATGTACCATCAGTTAACAGTATTTCTCTCAATCCACTTGAGCGTTTTTTTTTAAAAACAAACAAACAAACAAACAAACAGGCATATATGATCATTTACATCTCCAAAGGGCACATTCTGCAAGTCCTGGCCACTGGCTCTTACTCCCTCTCTTCCCATGAATCTAGAGTCCTTAGCCGCTCTCCCTCTCCATGCCCCCATCTCTGCCTCTGTGTCTGGCATCACTGCTTCTCTGGATAAGGTCCTGCATTCTGCTTGTGCACTTCTCCTTGATGGTCTTAGGGTTCTCTGTTTCTGGACTGTAAGATTAACCGCTCCCCTGTTTTTGTTATTACAAAACTTCTACCTTTACAGTTGTGACAGTCGCAGTTAGTCATGATAACAATTATTCACTACTGAATCATACAAATCTTATCCCCATCTCTTTTCACCAGACCCATCTAGACAAGATGAAAACTATTCAGTGGGGACTCTTTCTTCCCCCCATACTCTTAAACTAAACTCCCTCTTGAAACCTTGTAAGCCAGTCACTTCATGCCTTTATCACCTCCTCATTTTAGGTAGCTGGTGTCTAAGTTGCCTGTCCCTATCTACCCTGAATACAGATTGGATAGCATTGATACTTGATGTGAAGACTCCATCCCTCTTTGTTGGTATTTAGAGTAACTACCTCTCTGAGTATAGGTCAGTTTCATCAAATTGTACCAATTTACCCTTGTTTTCTTTAGGGAAAAAAACTCGAGTCGAGTTCTGATTATTGAGCCATCAAGGCTAGGTCAAATGGGTACTGTCTGCAAGTTTGTGTGTTCTTGTGCATCTCCCCTCACTTCATAGCAGCTGGATGCTTCACTCTCAGCTCTACCGCTCTGTAGTTATGTCCTTGTCCATGGGCTCAAGTGTCCTCAAGTCTCACCACACTAGCCCTTCCTCTTCTCTCTCTCATCCCCAGGTCAATGGGAGTCAATGGACTATATGTATGGTTGAACTCAGCCCATTTCTTCATTGCTGCTTTTCCCCCTCTTCCACTCACCAGTAGATCAAAGTGGTCGCCAGCAAGCTTACATGCTTGTTTGTGTGTTCCCTTTGAGTTTCAGTCTTAAAGGGGAGTTTGTCCTGAAGGAACTTGATTGTTAGCCTTGATGTCTTCCTGACGAACAGCTTGCTTATTCTTGTAGTAGCCAGTCATGCTGACATTTTTGTTTTGGGTTTTTCCTGGTGATCTTTCTTTGAAGATACATCTTCAAAAAGATGTATTTTCTGTCACTGTAACTGTTCCAGGCTGGTCTGCTAGTCATTTCTAGTGGGAATGTCCCACCTCATAATGTTCTCGCTGGGACTCAGGATTCCACGTAAGGTCCTATACTCTGTAAAGGCTTTTGTTGTTGTTAAGTGCCGTCGAGTTGGTTCCGACCCATAGCGACCCTGAACAGGGTTTCTGAGGCTGTAAATCTTTACAGGAGCAAAAAGCCTCATCTTTCTCCCACGGAGCAGCTGGTAGTTTCAAACTGCTGACCTTGCAGTTCGCAACCTGATTCGTAACCACTACGCTACCAGAGCTCCTTTGTAAAGGCTTTGCATGAGGCCTATTTCACTGGGCAAGTTCTAGAACCCCATTTAGGTATTCCAATCAGTTATAGGCTAAAGACGGGCTTACAAGTTTTCTGTAATCATGTTTCTCAGCATTTCTTTTCTATCCCACTCAAGTGTCTATTTTACAATAGTAGGCAAGGGAAACGAATACTCATAAGACAGTCAAGCATTTTAGTATTATATCCCTTCTTCAAGCTATACCTAGATCCCTGTATCCCAGAGTACTGTTGTTCCAAGGTTGAGCATGCGTCACTATTTACCTCTGTCCCACTTAGGCCATGCAAACCTGTCTCAGTGTTCCCCTATCTATCTTGTTCTTCTGCCTCCTCCCCCTTCTTGTATTGCCCTCCCTAACACCTGAACTAAACCCCAACCCCCAACCCCATTGTTGTGGTTACCTTATATTCCATTAATTCTTCCCTCCATTTACTAACATTTTGTTGAACATAAGAAAATCTATGTTAGTGATGGATACTAAATTGGGAATTTTCTTATAATATCCCTGTCAGACTTTGCTTTCAGGACTTTGTTAGCTCCCTAAAAGAAATTGAGTGTATACCTTCATTCTCTATTTTGTGTAAGATTGATAATATTTTCTTCTTTAATTTTGGTTAGAATTCACCAGTGAATGAATTTGGGCCAATAGCTTTTTTTTGAAATGACAGATTGCATTTCTTAAACAGATATGTGGCCATTCAGGGGTTTTATTCTGTCAGTTTTGGAAGGTCACATGACTTTCAAAGAATTTGTCTATTTCATCTAGATTGTCAAATTTGTTAATTTTTAAGTTCTTTGTACTGTTTCTATATTTTTTTTAAAGACTGTGAGATTTACTGTGTTAATTGTTTACTTTTTTTTTTTTTTATGTTGATTGATACTTTGGGAGTGAGGGCTGGAAAGCCTGGGGTACCAAAACCATTTGCCTTTGAATTAAATCCAACTAATGGGTTTTCAGTGACTATGATCTTAATGGAAGTAGATTCCCAGGCACCTCTTGAGGCACCTTTTTGAAGCACCTCTAGGTGGACTTGAACCTTCAGCTTTTCAGTTAGCAGCTAAGTGTGTTAATTGTTTGCACCACCAAGGCGCTCTAAGCTTGGAATAAGGGGATCTAGAATTGACCAATCTGGTTCTAAACCTTAGACTGCTTCTTGAGCTCACCTGGCAGTAGAAGACCTCATGGAGAGCGAGGCAAGACAAAGATGGGAAAGAACTGATGTGTGGGAGTGAGTGAGTAGTAATTGATCTTCTGGGCCACTGGTCACTGAGGTTAGAGCAGTGAAGACACCCTTAGCTTGCATGGCAAGGAGACAGAATAGCTTGGCTGAACTGAATTCAACTAGCAACCAGATTACTTATGAAGTGAAAACTAAACTCAGTGACCTTACATTCTAATGTTGAAAGGAGAGCTCAGCTAAGGAGCAGTCCAAAATTGCAGACTATTTGAATAGATACCAACTTTGGGCCATTTTCACTCAGCCTATTTATGTAATGTGGCTTAGTTATAAGCAGTCAAAAAAAATTGAACTTTTTATTGTGAATTGAGTGAAGGGTACTGAGCAGGTCTTCAAGGTGTGTTTGTTTTTCACATACGGATTCTTTTTTAAAAGCTTGTTATTGTGAATTGAGTGGACATTTGTTAAGCAGAGATCACCAGTTTTACGGTCAGCAAATCTTTGCCAAACTGACCGATGGCAAAGGGCATCGTACTGAAGGTAAATTGACACCGAAGGCCACACTAACATTGATGGACGCTGACTGGACTGAAGATTTGGTGTGTTTTTTTTTCCAGCAAATTGCTTTTCTCTTTCAGACCGAGACCTCAGACCATTGTACCCTCCCGGAGGATCTAGTGAGTATTTCTGCGAGTTCTAGACTGGAATCAATTGTACCTTAGATAAGAACTGTAGATAAATGGCAATGACAATTTGAGTTTCTTTTTCTGTGCGGTTACTGATCAAAGACTTCCATCAAACATGAGAGATGTAACAAAGCTAGCAGTAGTTGTATTAAGGGAAATTTTCAATCCCTCTGATGTAACAAAATAAATAAAAGTTATATTGGTGGTGGTGGTTATGTGCCATAGAGTCAGTTCTGACTCCTAATGACCCTGTACAGGGTTTCCAAGGCTATAAATCTTTACAGGCACAGAAAGACTTCATCTTTTTCCTGCGGAATAGCTAGTAGTTTCGAACTGATGACCTTGCAGTTCACACGATTTTGCAGTCTGGTGCATTAACCTACAATGCCACACCAGGACTCCTGTATTATTTCACCTTATAAGGAAAATTTTAAAAAGAAGCGGCTGCCTCATCTTACTATAGTGATCAGCAGCCGTGTTAACATGTGTTTCTTGAGGATGAATATCTGGTTCCTGACGTCTTGCCTACACAAATCCTTTACTTGAATCCTTTGATGAGAATAGGAGGCCCATCAATGGGTGGTCTTAGACAAGATTCAGCTGCAGGGCTATTCTGACCTGAGTATGTTCATTGTCTTTGCCCTGCCCATATAAGGAAGCCTGGTGGTGGTGGTGGTGGTGGTTATGTGCCATGAAGTCAGTTCCGGTTCATAGCGATTCTGTACAGGGTTTCCTAGGCTGTAAATCTTTACGGGAGCAGAAAGCCTCATCTTTCTCCCACCTGTTGTTGTTGTGAAGTGCCGTCGAGTTGGTTCCGACCCATAGCGACCCTGTACAGGGTTTCCAAGTTCCACCTAGTGACGTTTAATTTGTCTTCGTGAAACTTGACTACCTGAGTTGGAAAACTCACATGCCCAGTGTCTAGTTGGAAAATGAATTTTGAATATTTTGTCATTTTGAGTATCAGTGATTCAGTATTGTTAAGTTTTGGTTCTAGATCAGGTATGGAAAACATTCAACCTGTGGGGTATTTAAGCCAATGAAATCATTTGGTCTGGCCCTGCCAAGACAACTGCAAGTGGGACTCAAAATTCAAAAAATTTAGAAGCTTTTATTCAAAGCAACAAGTTTATATAAAGTGAGAGTAAATATCCAAATAGCTTGGCAGAAGAAAGGTTTCCCACCCCCGTTCTAGATAGATGTCTGCAACCTTTCTGTTTGTATTAAGGGTAACCAATGAGACTCTCCTGCCTGTTAGTCTTGCCAGTTGTTAGGTGGTATCAAGTAGATTTCAATGTCTAGTCAACTCCATGTGACAACAGGATGGCCCCATAGGGTTTTCTAGGCTGTAACCTTTATGGGGAGTCCTGGTGTGGTGCTGTGGGCTAATACGTCAGACTGCAAAGTCATTTGAACTGCATTGTCGGTGGTTCAGGCTTACCAGCTGCTCCTTGGAAACCCTATACAGGGTCGCTATGGGTTGGAATCTACTCGACCGCACTTAACAACAATCTTTAAGGGAGCAGGTCGTCAGGTCTTCCTCCCATGGGTAGGTTCAAACTGCCAACTTTTCAGTTAGCAACCAAATGCATGACCATTGTGCTAACCAGGTTCCTAACGTCTTGCCTACACAAATTGAAAACAAGTCTCTAGAGCAGTTTGCAGAAACATAGAATTTCAGGAAATGAACAAGTAGACGACTGTGTGAAGGAGCTGGGTGTTGGGGCCTGCAGTAAACTGAGAGATGCTCCAGATGTGGACTTTGTAGTAATTCATCATTATGGGGATACTTTGATACAATGGCTCCTAATGATAAACCACCTCTGGAATTTTGTCACAAATTTTAAGACCAAAAAATAGTGTCTTTTGTTTCAAATTTACATTTGTCATCTTATTTTGAAGGTTGGTAGTGTACTTTTTCCTCTGGAAGTTTGTCACCTTTGAATGAAGAGCCCTGGTGGCACAGTAATAAAGTGCTTGGCTGCTAACAGAAAGGTGGGCAGTTTAAATTCACCTGCTCAGTAGGAGAACGATATGGCAGTCTGCTTCTATAAAGATTTACAACCAAGGAAAGCCTACGAGGCCATTTTAGTCTGCCCTGTAGTGTTACTGTGGGTCAGAATCGACTTGACAGGAACAGGTTTGGTTTCGTTTTTGGTTTTATTAAAACACAGTAACGGTTGAGTACTTCTAAGGAAAGGAAGGTTCTTAATTTCAACTGTTTTTAATCCTAAATGAAAGAGATGAATGACAAAGGGCTGCCAGATGGAAAGATACTTCGCATATCAGACTTAATCCTAAACTCACAATGTAGTTAACAGAGACTGCTTTTAGGCCCTGTCTGATGTGGAAGTTTTTTTCTTGGGAGTGAGTGGGCAGTTGCTGTATTACCTGAAAGTT
The DNA here is from genome assembly GCF_000296735.1 of Chrysochloris asiatica. Lineage (NCBI taxonomy): Eukaryota > Metazoa > Chordata > Mammalia > Afrosoricida > Chrysochloridae > Chrysochloris > Chrysochloris asiatica. The sequence continues at coordinate 8,745,258 of NW_006408558.1, read as the reverse complement.
GTGCCTAGTAAACATTCTTTCTGGGTATCTTAAATCATTGATAGTTCTAAATCTGTGTTTGTGAGCTCTGGTACATAAGTGTGTAAGTCTGTGTGGGGAAAAGTAGACTAGGAGGGTTAAGGGTCACCATCTGCCTTAGTTGTACCTGTGGGTTCATTTCTTGCTGGCCTGTGTCCCTCTTCTTGTGCTCTGCCTTCTTTCAGAGAGTGACGGAAGTTTCTAACCATTGGTGGTACTCCATGCTTATCCTACCTCCTCTGCTGAAAGATAGCGTGGCGGCTCCCCTGCTCTCGGCCTACTACCCCGACTGTGTTGGTATGAGTCCTTCCTGTGCTAGCACACACCGCACGGCCAGTGAAGCCAGCCCTGGGAAGCTGGACCACTCAAAGGCAGCGCCCTCCATGCTTGGTAAGAGCTTCCCTGGTGCTCCCTGCCTTCCTGCTGTTGGTTCTCCATGCCCATTCCGACTTACTGCAACTCCTTAGGGTTTTCAAGGCTGCAGCCTTTCAGAAGCAGATCACCTGGCCTTGGGGTGGATTCTAACTACCACACTTCCAGCTAGTGGTCTAACACAACTCTTTACACCACCAGAGACCTCTTTTCTCCCTAAACAAGCAAACTTACAAGTCCACTGCCATCAAGCAGATTCCAGCTCATAGCCACCCTATAAAATAAGAGCTAATTGCTCCCTAGGGTTTCTGAGACTAAATCTTCACGGGAGCAGAGAGCCTCATTGTTCTCTCTTAAAGTGCTGCTGGGTTTGAACTGCTAACCTTGCAGTTAGCAGCCCAACACCAGATCCACTACACTACTAGGTCCCCTTATTTTCCCCGTAGTTCATGGGAAATGTATGAGTGAGCAAAATAGAAATATTTTGTTTGTTTTCATGTTTGTGATCTCTGATACAAAGCAACTCATTATTGTATTAAGTGCTGTCAAGTCTGTTACGACTCATAGTGACCCCATATAGGGTTTTAGAGGAACAACTGGTGGGTTTAAACTGCCAAACTTGTGGTTGAAACCTTGCAGTCCAGTGCTTTATCCTAAAGCATAACACCAGGATTCCTCATAGATAGGATTATACTACAGAACAAATCATATCATTTGTTTTTCTTTAATAATCTGATAACCTGTCTCACTTGTCCATGAATTGTGCCCATGGTGTTGGATGCACTTTTATTGGAAGGCTGATCGGCTGCATGGTTGACTAACATGAAACACTGAGTTAGCAGAAGAAAATTCTGCCATTATGAGCAGCCCTTCTTTCATGTCTCTGAATGTGTGTTTCTGCTTACACAGTTGGTGATGGCAGAAAAATGATCCACTCTTCTGAAAAACTTCCCTCAGGGCAGGCGTGCTTGTTGACCCTTCACTTGAAGGCAATCTTACAAGTTCTACGCCAGAATCCTTAGCATAGAAATGAGAACCCTAGTTCTTCTGTTGCCTGCACTCCAATCAAGTGCATTTTAAGTATTGCAGATGGATCTTACACTGTGGCTTTGACGTATGGTTTGTGCTAATAACACTGGGCTCCCTGAAGATATAGATGTGGTAGAAACCAAAGGGTGAAGTAATGGCTCCCAGTGTTAATGAAGATGTAATAAAGCAGACTGTTGATGGGAGTGTGTGCTTACAAAGGATAATTTAGACAGTGTACCTCCAAAGTCTTCAAATTGCTATACTGTGACCCAGCAGTGCCATTTCTGGGAATTTTTCCAAAATAAATGATCAGAGACAAGTCGCAGGATTTCTGTGTGGGAAGAAATTCATTGCAGCATTGTTTATAATAGTGAAAAAAATAGATGAAGCTTAATTAATAGGGGAATTGTTGAATAACAGAATTATAATATGGCCCCAAAAGTTGTATTTAACAGTCCCTGAATGGCGCAAACTGTTAAGTACTTGAGTACTAACCAGAAGGTTGGTGGTTTGAACCTATCTTGGTGCACCTCAGAATAAAGGCCTGGTGATCTGCTTCTGAGAGACCCCAGCCATGAAAACCCTCTAATTGCTTTCTACTTTGCACACATGGGGTTGCCATGATTCAGAATTGACTTGACAGCAACTGGTTATCAGCTGGCAATTTAATGATGGGGAAATGTTCATAGTACAATCAGGTTTTTAAAGCAGGCTGTTCATTGTTAAGTGCTGTCAAGTTGGTTTTGACTTACAGAGTTTCCAAGGAGTGGCTGCTTGGTTTGAACCGCCAACCTTTCGGTTAGCATTCTAGTGCTTATCCTATAGCAGCACCACACCAGGGCATTTTTGTAACGTTTTCTAAGATGTCTTAAAAAAACCTACTTTAATTCATATTCATAAGGATCAAACTTAAAAGAGATTATACCTCTAAATGTAGCCCTACCATTCTGGGATAATCATTGTTTTTTTATTTTTATTTACTTCTGTGAACCTATTAATTTTACAGTTTTTTAAATGCCAATTAAATATACTTAAAATATTTTTTCATGTATTTATGAAGATTAAAAAGTATAAAGAAACAATAAGGGAAATAATTGTTTTATTCATTTACATTTTGTCTTGCTGAAGAGGTGGTGGTTTTATGCCATGGAGTCAGTTCTAACTTAAAGTGACCCTGTATAGGATTTCCAGGGCTGAAAATCTTGATGGGCAGAAAGCCTTATTTTTCTCCCGCAAAACAGCTGGTGGACTCTTAACTGCTGACCTAGCAGTTAGCTGCTCAATATGCTTACCAGGGCTCCTCTTACTAAAAAGAGGAAGATAGATATCTTCCTGTGAGACACTGCTGAATTTGTCTCAGCTATCCTTTTGAGTCTGGCTTTGCTTTTTAGTGCACCTGGATTGGGAAGCTAGGTCTGGTCAGAGTTACCTGATTGTGTCTTCTGTTGGTACCAGGCATGAACCGGTACTTCCAGCCTTTCTACCAGCCCAACGAGTGTGGCAAAGCCCTGTGCGTGCGGCCAGACGTCATGGAGCTGGATGAGCTCTATGAATTCCCAGAGTATTCCCGTGACCCCACCATGTACCTGGCTCTCAGAAACCTCATCCTCGCACTGTGGTACACTCACTGCAAAGTAAGTGAGGGGCATGCTAGCTAACCGGACAGAATATGTATTTATTTTTTGTAGTTTTCATTGTCACTTGCCAGCTAACTGACTTGTGGTAAATATTAGTTGTCTCTGAAGCACTGCAACTTGCTACACAGAATGAAACCTTGGTCCGGCACGCTCTGTCTTCATAATCGCTGGTCCACTTTCGTCCACTGCAGTGACTACTGTATTTCACATGCCTTTCAACTGAGGGGGCTCAACTCTCATCGCCCAGGACTGTACCAGACAGTAGTCACTTGCAATCCATAGGGTTTTTATTGGCTAGTTTCTTTTTGGGTATAAATCACCCTTTCTTCCTTCTTTGCTGAAACCTGTCCACTTGGTTGCCTCTGTTAGTATTAGAAAGACCAGTGGTGTAGCTTCCAGCCTCATAGCAACTTGCAAGCCACCACAGTACCACAAACTGACAGATGGGTGATAGGCGGTGGTGGTTGTGTCCCATCGAGTTGTCGGTTCCAACTCATAGCAACCCTGACAGGTGCTAAAATAAACACAACATAAAATTCGCTGTTGTAACCATTTTCAAATGTGAGATCCACTGGCATTGAATCACAACCATGATGTTGCACAAACATCACCACTATTTGTTTCCCCAACTTTTTCCTCATAGCAAAGAAACTTAGTATCCATTAACCAATAGCGCCCCATTCTCTCCTCCAGCAAAATCATTAAACAGCTTCCTGTCTCTCTACATCTGCTTCTCTCAATGTTTTATATAAGTGGGATCACGCAAGGTGTGTCTGCTTGTGTCTGGTTTATTTCACCCAGCATAATGTTCTCAAGGTTCAGACAGGATTCATGTTGAAGGAGAGGAGCTACCTTCCCTGTGGACAGAACTTCTAGAGAAGGGCTCCTTCACATCAGTCTTACTGACATTTGTGTCTGGACCATTCTCTGTGTAGTAGCATCCTTTGCTCTACCCTCTACCTACCGGTAGCCTCCATCTCCCCATATGTGGCAACCAGACATTGTCAGATGGGAGCACAATTGCTGAGAACCACATTAAAGATACATCATCTGAACAACTGATACTGTAAGTGAGTATACAGTGCAGTTTGGTCCATAGAACTGCAATGGCAATGCCAGTGTGGAAATCTTGTTTATTTATTGTTTTTTTAATATTGGATTATAAGCTCATTGAGGGCAAGGATAGTGTCTTATTCATCTTGGTATCTTGAAGTAACCAAGACGCATGCTTTTCTTTGTGTTGGGACTGAAATAATGTTTGAAGCATTGCGTAACACCACCCTCATAGATATGAGCATAAACTGGTGGTGGTGGTTGTTGTTAAGTACCGTGGAGTCAGTTCCGACTCATAGTGATCCTGCACAGGGTTTCCGAGGCTGTAAATCTTTATGGCACAGAAAGTCTGATACTTCTGCCACAGAACCGCTGGTAGTTTTGAACTGACACTGAGGTTAGCAGCCTGATTCGTACCCACTACGCTACCAGAGTTCCTTAGTATATAATTAGACCACAGTAAAAAAACAATAGTAAGATGCCATGACATGGTAAGATGTTGGCAGCCTGACTCATAACCATTACGCTACCAGTGGGACGAATGTACCAGTTTTAATTTTATTTCTTGTTTTTATGATTTTGGCTCTCTTGACTCTATGTTTTTCATAATTATTCATTTCTTTAGCAGTTATTTGAGTGACTGTTGATTGCGTGACTGCCAAGGTAGTCTAGATGAAAGGACTAATATTCCAGTTTCACTGGTATTTCACTGGATTAGACTCAAGTATGAGATGAGGTGACCTCATCTGAATTACGGCTAGTCATGTTTTTTTTGTTGTTTTGTTTTTAACAGTTATACCCAGGTGAGTAGGCTGGGTAAGGTAGAATTACTCACTTCTTGCCCAGCAGGCTTGAGGTAGGTGTTCAACAAAAAGTTATACTGAACTGAATAAAATTGTAGCCAGAATTTCCTTTAAGTTATAAAGCCGTCCCTTTCTGAAGCAGCCTTGGATTCGTTTTTCTTACCTCTTTGTATTTGACTTTGAAATCTGACTTATGAAGGGGAAGAATTTCACAAGACAAGAAAAAAATTTCTTGAACTTCTCATTGTCAGCATGGACCTATTTTAATTTTCAGTAAGGTAGTATTTACTTAGACGTATCTGACACTATTGCAGAAAAGCACGAATATGTTTGTTTTAAAAGAATCCAAGACCAGGACATGATTTTGTAAAACACAGACACATTGACTTTCAGCAGCAATCCCGGGCCAAGGTTGTATGTAAGTGAGAGTCGTCTTCCTGTGTTTGATCATGGTCATATTTGATCCGATCGTGTTGGGGTTGGAGATAGGAAGTGGGGGAGAGACCTACTCGGAAGCCACTTCAGAGCTTGTTATCTTTTGCATTCTTCCTGGCCCTCGCTGGAGGCAGGGGCTTCCTTACTCAGGGGTCTTAAATTGAACCAGACCTTGCCAAATCCTTACAGGTTCTTAAATCAGTTCACTCATCTCTTACCCACCACGGCAATCGCCACGCATGCTGCTGATACGGGCACCATTAAAAAAACAAACCAAAAAAGCCAGTTGTCATGGCAACTGCATGCTCCATAGGGTTTTCACTGGTGGTTTTTTTTAGAAGTAGATTGCCAGGTCTTGTCTTCTGAGGTGCCACCAGCTTTCAGTTATTAGCTGAGCATTTAACTGTTTGCACCACCCAGAGATGCCAGTACAGGCAACAGCCTGCATTTCTGTTAAGACTTTGGTTGGATGGTTTATTGAGTCAGTAATGTGATGTTATCTACCCTACCCACACTCCTTTTAGCAGCCATTACTGCGTGAGGGGAAGCACGTGTTCTAAAATACAAACTGTGCTGTACACTCTATGGGATCCCTTTCTTCTCTCTCTTTTTTTTCCCCACCAGGTAAACCTAACCTGTTTGTTTTTATGACTGATAAATGAATTGTCTTGCAAGTCAGTTTTTGTCTGTGTGTGGTAAAATAACAGAGAGGAACCAAGTTTTATTTTTTTTTCTTTTCTTTTTTTTTTAAATAACAGCTTGCTTTCCTCTCCAAACACAGGAAGCTCTTACTCCTCAGAAGTGTATTCCTCACATCATTGTCCGGGGCCTTGTGCGCATTCGGTGTGTTCAGGAAGTGGAGAGGATACTTTATTTTATGACAAGAAAAGGTCTGATCAACACAGGAGTTTTGAACGTCAGCGCTGACCAGTATCTTCTTCCTAAAGATTACCACAATGTAAGTAACTGCAGCGTTAGCAACACTGCAAAGTGCTACTCTGTTACTATTAGTACAAGTTACATCAGTGGCATAAAAAGTTCTAGAAGTAACACTTCTATAGAATATGTGCTTCTCTTCAGAGGATAGTATCAAGCATTTCCTCTGGCTGTAGATAAAGAGGAAGGGGTCACTTGAGATAACTAACTGTATCTTCATAAGGAAATGATACCAGAGGAGCCCAGGTGGCATGGTGGTTTAGCACTTAGACCTAAGGGTCAGCAGTTTAAGCCCTCCAGCTGCTCCACAGGAGAAAGATGTCTGCTTCCCATACAAGGTCCCGGCCTTGGAAACCCCATGGGAGCAGTTCTCTTCTCTGCCCTGTTTAGTTGCTATGAAGCAATGGGAATCTTTATAGAAGTGGATTGCCAGGTCCTTCTTGGCTACCGGATGGATTCAGACAACCAAGCTTTAGGTTAGTAGTTCAACATAAAGTGTGTGAGTCCCTTGGATTTCCTTTGGATTATACTAGCGTGCTGTTACTAGAATTAATGATTGATGAGTTGGATTCAGCTCAACAGCAGTGGGCTTTAAGACATCATAGAAATGTAGGTGGACTCACTGCATGGCAGCACTGTAGGATCAGCACTCCACTGCTAACTGCAAAGTCGGTGGTTCATACCCACCAGCTGCTCCTAGGAATCTCTATACAGGGTCGCTGTGAGTCGAAACTGACTTGACACTTAGAAGCAGCCACAACAGAACAAGTAAAAACAGTACATTGTTAGTCATTACTCTAATTGGGATTTTTGTTCCTTTTTAAAAAAAGAAATCCGTCGTCATTGTTGGAGCTGGTCCATCAGGTTTAGCAGCTGCGAGGCAACTGCACAACTTTGGAATTAAGGTAAGAGTTTGGTAAGGTAAGATCACACATGGGAAGATGTTGAGGGTTAACTGCTCCTTTGGTTGGTGTTTTCTAAGACTTGGGAAACACTTTTTTTTAAGCAAAGAATGCTAAATACATGCCATCTTAGAATCGATCATAAGAAGATAAAAAATGTGGGATTGATACAGCGGAAGAAATGTAGCAGAAGACAGAAATTTTTACAGCTTTGGAGAGAGTTCTAGACTCTTAAGAGTTGGTCAGGACTGATTCTAACTGGGTGTTAGAACAAATATTCTTCAGAGATTGCTACTGACACAAGAAACAAATAGAAAACTTGCTGTTGAGTCTGCTCATATTGGTGTCGACCCCAGGGGTACCAGAGAAAAACTGTGCTCCACTGGGTTTTCAATGGCTGAGTTTCCAGAAAGAAATCACCAGGTCTTTATTCTGAGGTACCCACAAGTAGAACCACCCACCTTTAGCTAAACAGCTGGGCTTGTCACTGCACCACCCAGGGACATTGACACAAGGAGAAACTGTAAATAGCCCTTGTTTTTGTAATAATTAGAGACTGTAAATCACAGCATTGAAGCGTCACCGTGTCTCCTACACAATTTTTTTCAAATACTCGTTTACATTTTCTTATGTAAATCAAAGATGTACTTTCAGTTTTGCTCTAGAAAATAAAAACTATTGCTTTTGGAAAGCAAGACTGAATGATCTAATTCATTGATTAAGACAGAATTGCATGGCTTTTAAAATACTGTACATCATTACAGTAGCCCACTTGTCCTTTTTTCTCTTTTTAGTATGTTTGATTTCAGTTGTTGAAAATTTGCCCAAATATAGGCTGTGACCCCCTCCCCAGTTGTGTAGCTTAATGTATCTGTTTCAGTAAATTTACTTAAACATCCAAAATTTCTGTGATTTGGTAGGTCTAACATACTTCTCCTTTTTAAAAACTTTGGTTGTCAGTTAAATTACTATGGTGTACTGAGTTTAGGTTTATGATGATGGAATAATTGCATTGATTAAGGATCAAAGATCAAAAGGGAAATTGCAGAACAGATTCTTATAGACTCCAGACTTTCTAGAGTCACAGAGGTTGGATGAACCCCTGAAGCTGTTACCTTGAGAGAATCTTTAAACCCTCAATAAAAAATATCCCCAGAAATCATCTTAACACCAAACAATAGTTTAGCTTAATAGGAAAGGAAGAAATGTCTGCCTTGAGTATTTTACGTTTTCTAAAAACTATGTCGAATCATATTGACAACAGAAGCTTGAAAGATGAGCTATGCTAATAGAGAGGAACAACTTTCCAGGTTTCACTTTGGGTTAGCACTGGGCTGTTAACCACAAGGTTGGCGTTTCAAATCCATTAGCTACTCATCAGGAAAACGGTGAGGCTGTCTGTTCCCATAAAGGGTGCATCTGAGTAGATTAGAATGACCAATCTTTCAGTTGGCAGCTGAGTGCTTAACTTTTCGTGCCATCTAGGGATGTTTCTGGTTCCGCTGAAGTCTGAGAAATTGGACGGGGAGAGCAGAACTGTGTATTTAGCCTTCCTAGTTGGAGACAATAAGTCATTTAGATCTGAGGACCAACATTCAGAGGACCCGAATTACTTTCCTGTACTCTGTTCCAGTGACGCGGGAGACACCCACTGACCACCCTCTCCCTCCTAGTTAGAGAGACATATTTTTCTGAGTTACCTGAGAAATAATTAACTTGGGATCCTCTTCCCTAGCAAGTTGAAGTCCAGGAACCACGTGACTGGCCTTGCACTGTAATAGAAAAATCAATTTCTGACCAGTGGACTCTGCCTCCTGAGGACCGTGTATGCAGAGTAGAATGATCCACAGGGTTTTCAAGGCTGTATCTTTCAGGCCTTTTCCCGAAGCACCTCTGGGGACTTGAACCATCAATTTTTGCATTAGTATTGAGCACTTATGTTTGCACACTTAGGGGCTCCTTGCAGTGAGGAGGATTTATATTGTCCACGAATACAACCAAGGAGGTATAGCACTTTGAATAACTGGGCTATGGGTGAGAATTCCATCAGTCTGTGAGAGCCTCTCCTTACCTCCCTCTGCCAAGTGATGAATTTCGAAGAGAGCTAGTAGTCCGATGGGGAATCATCCATAAAGGGGGTTTTGTGTTTGGTTGTTGTTTTTTTTTTTTAAAGAAAAAATCTCCGCTTAAGAAGTTTAGCTCTGTTTGCAAAACTTAAAAGAGTTTTGCTACATGTGTAGTAGATATTTCATAGGGGAAAGAAAGCACTTGTTTAGCCAGTTTCTTATAGTACTTAGTAAAAGCTTTCAACTTAGGTTTCGTATACTATAGTTCATGGAATTTTTTCATCTGATTTGAGAGGAAACAGTTTAAAAGGAGTGTCTCCTGCTCACCACTGTGACTGGAATCTGGATTATTTTCAACATCTGTCTGGTTTGCTTTCTATTCTCACCAGCCTCCTGTGAAGTCTTTTCACTAGTAACGTAATAAGTTAATGACCTGTGGAACGTATTTAACAATGTTTTTCTGTATTTTTATTGTGCAGGTAGTCCCCAGATTATGTGTTGGAGTTATGACAAACCGCACATGTTGTTGTTAAGTGTCATTGATTCTGTTCTGTTCCGACTCATAATAACTCTCTGTGGAGTGTCCGAGAGAAGCTGGTGGGTTTGAACCACCGATGTTGCAGTTAGCAGTTCAGTGCTCATCCTGCAGTGACACACTGGAGCTCAGCTCACATAATTTGCTGATGTTATCACTTGCAGATGTTCAGAGATAGGATTTATAAAGATGCAGAAGATTAAAAGCAATAATAACGAAAGCTTAAATTTTTTTGAAAAGTCCCCTGCCATAAATTGGGGACTGCCTGTATTGCACTTAATAGGACTGTTTGAACTTACTTAGTCGATTTCCTGTCTTTTAGGTGACTGTCTTAGAAGCCAAAGACAGAATTGGTGGCCGAGTATGGGATGACAAATCTTTTAAAGGCATAGCAGTTGGAAGAGGAGCTCAGATCGTCAATGGCTGCGTTAACAACCCAATAGCACTAATGTGTGAGCAAGTGGGTTCCTTTAAGACTTGTTTTTCTGATTTAAAAAAAAAAAAAAATTAGATGATCTCAATTTTCTTATATGTAATATTAATATGCTGATAATGTAGAGCTACACCATGATGATTTCTTGCCCCCCTCACCCCCCCTACACATTAAGTAAGAACAGTTATGGTTCAACTTTCCTGAGGAGGTTTTTCAGATTAAAAAAACTAGATGGTCTTAATTTTCTTATGTGTAATATTAATATGCTGATAATGTAGAGCTACACCAAAATGATTTTTTGTCCCCCTCACCCCCTCTACAAATTAAATAAGAACAATTAAGGTTCTACTTTTCTGAGGAGGTAGAACTAGAGAAATTAAAAGAGTTCTTTATTTTCCTAAGGTCGTTAGTTTTATTTGCATGTTATTTTTGCAGCACTCTTACTTAGCTCACAGTTTTAGGGTTTCCAGATTGCGCAAATGAAAATACAGAATGCCCAGTTAAATTTAAACTTCTGATAAAAGCAACAAGGTGTTTTATTTTTTTCAGTAGACTATGTCCCAAATATTACATGGAACATTTTGCATGGAGTTTTTGGGATATACATATACAGGCAGTGCCTGGGTTGTGAACATCCAATTTATGGATAGCTCCTATTTGCCCATTGTTATTGTTGTTGTTAAGTGCCATCGAAGCGCTGTGACTTCTGGACTCATAGCAACCCTGTATAGAGTTTCTGAGGAACGACTTTGCAGTTAGCAGTCCAGTGTTTATCCTACGGCACCAAACCAGGGCTTACCCTTTAATGTTAGTAAATTGCCTTCTCTTTGAAATGTTTAAACCAAAGTCTTGATCCCAGTCACCTTCTCTCACTTAATATGCAGTTTTTCAATCATTGAAAAGGCTTGGAAGCTTTTCTTGCACAAAAGTAAGGCCAAATAATAACTGATCCAACTTAGTACAAATTCTTATAAAGCAAAATCAGAAAGGAATCTCGTTCGTAACTGAGGACTGCCTGTATTAAAAAGTTCATCTGCTGTTATCAGAAGTTCACGTGGAACTGGTATCCTGTGCTTTATCTGCCAGCCCTACAGTTTCTTTGCAGACCTGGTAGGGTTTTTTTTTTAACTACTTAAACGGATAGTAAATTCCATTTCAACTTCTGCTGTGAGTGTCTGTGTGTTCATTCATGGAGGAGACAGCAGACAGCATTTCAAAGCAAGGAGAAGGCAGTTCACAGTTGTCTGAAGGCTTAATAAACATTGTCCGAGAATCTCTTTCAGAGAATATGGCTGTCACCCTTACTTTTTCGTAATATAAAGTAGACTCTGTGCTGATTCCCCTTGAAGCGAATTCAGCTTTCTTTTTGAGAGCTACTAAACACTTTTCTCCATGAGAGCTCTCATCTAATTTCAGCTTAGAACCTGTCAATATTTTTTTCAGGGAAAATCTTCACCTTTTTATTCTCATTATTTTTGAAGCTTGGCATCAGCATGCATAAATTTGGAGAGAGATGTGACTTAATTCAGGAAGGTGGAAGAATAACTGATCCCACTATTGACAAGCGCATGGATTTTCATTTTAATGCTCTCTTGGATGTTGTCTCTGAGTGGAGGAAGGATAAGACTCAGCTCCAAGATGTCCCTTTAGGAGGTATGGGGAGAATGGTGTTCGGATTGTTCCATCACAGTCTCATTCTAATCTCAGCTTGATTGTCAGTAACGTTCTTCATCCAAGAGACTGGATGAAGCAACAGGAGGAGTCTTCATGAGCATTCCTTGAGGATGGATGAGTTTTCCAGACTATTCTGAGTTAGAGGCAGAGGGGAGCTTACCATTTTCTCGGGGACCCTCAGATGAAAGACCACAAATCTTTCATGACACTGGTGCTTTTAAAAATTAAATGTTAAAAATTTCCAGAGAAGCTTACTTTTAAGGGCACATGTGAAAAGACCTGTGTGTATAAATAACCGTTTGTTGTCATCTGAATTCCAATTCCTGGCAGACACCTTGTACGCAGAGTACAACCCTGCTTCCATAGGGTTTTCAAGGTCTAGAAGCAGATTCTCAGGGCTTTCTTCCAAGGCATCGCTGGGGTAGGTTTGAGTCACCGAGCTTTTGGTTAGTAATCAAGAACTGAACTGTGTACGCCACCCTGGGTCTGTTATCCTTTTGAGGTCTGTGGATCTCTAGGCCCAGTGTTCTTTTCCTTTATTGGGGGCGGGCAGCAGGTGAATGATTTTTCAGTATATTTTAATAATGCAGGGATGTATATTATAAGAATGCTGATTCTCAAAATCTTTAGGTTTGGGGTTTATACATGGGGAAGAGGACCACAACTCTTTAGAAAACCTGATTGCTTAGTTCCACGAGGTTGCCAGCCAGCTCAGATTTTCCTATATGACTGGGCTTCAAAAAGATGATGGAAAGATAAAATGAAAGACAGTGGAATTTTCCCAAGAACTTTTTAAGCCAACTTTTATTACTCCTTAAACTGAAATATTAACTTTAAATTTTATGCCTTGAATTTATTCAGTTGTGATTTCTTGGAGGCATGTTGGAGTTTCTTAAAGTGTGAACATTTAAACTTAATGTGTAAGATGTTCATATACTTCAACTGTGTATTTATGTCTCTGCAAGGCTTAGTGCCCTAGAGCTGCTGTAACAAATACCACAAGTGGATGGCTTTGGTGAACAGAAATGGATTTTCTCTCAGTTTAGGAATGTAGAAGTCTGCATCCAGGGCGCTGGCTCTGGGGAAAGGTTCTCTATGCTAACACTGGAGGGGAAACGCTTTCTTGGTGTTCCTTGGAGACTTCCAAGTGGCTTCTACCCATCCCCATTTCTGCTTTTCTTCCTAATACCCTTTTATATGAGGGGCCTTCAAAAAGTTTGTGGGAAAATTCCAAGATCTTTATATTCCACTTTGATGCGTTTCATGAAGCCCCCTCATAATCAAAAGTGGTTTAATATTCTACATTGATGTTGTTTAGTGCCGTCGAGTCAAGTTCTGACTCATAGTGACTCTGCGTAGGGTTTCCAAGGAGCACATGGTAGATTTGAACTGTCAACCTTGTGAGTATCAGGCCAGTGCTTATCCAAGAGCACCACACCAGGACTCTAAAAGATACATTTAACTGCCTGGTTTCAAATTGGGCATTTTTCGTACATGAGGCAAACATGATAACCACTACACGACATTACGTTATCCAGGGTCACTATGAGTCGAAACTGACTCCACGGCACACAACTACCACCAATTACATCATACCTACATAGTACAGATCTACACTGATAGTTGTCCAAGGAGCAGCACATGAGTTTGAACCGCCGACCTTACAGTTCAAACTGACCCTAATGATTTAGTGGTTATCTTACAGCACCACAAAAAACCAGGACTCCATCTATATTGATTGTTGTTGTTGAGTGCCGTCGAGTTGGTTCTGACCCATAGCAACCCTGTATAGAGTTTCCAAGGAGCAGCTGGTGAGCCTGAACTACCTACCTTGCAGTTCAAACGGCTTTGTAGTCTAGCACATTAACCCACAGTGCCACAACCAGGACTCCTGCATCAATCGAGTCTCATTAGTATAGCAAAGAAAATCCTGTTTCCAGATGGGATTACATCTACAGGTATGGGGGCTGGGATTCCAACACACCAATTCAATCTATGAGAGCATCTCAGTTCTTGACCCTGATGCTCATCATCTCTGATTGGTATAAATGTCTCAGTAAACAGGGGTTATCTTCTATTGGCTTCACCTGCTCCCCCAAACCTCAGCCCTCCCCCCACCTCCACCTCCAGGAGACTGACCCACAGTCTTGTTAACCCTCAGTGACTTTGACTGAGGAAGTATCACGGAAGAGTTTTAGATATTTACTTAGGTCAGTTGTTAAGTGCCATCGAGTCGATTCTGACCCATAGTGACCCTGTGTAGTGTTTCTAAGGAGTGGCTGACAAGCTTGAACCACCGACCTTGCAGTCTGATGCATTAACCCACATCTTATAATCAAGAGTTAGTGTGTGCAGACTGAGTGAGCTGCCAACTTCTCTGGGGTCAGAACAATTACAAGGCTGATGATGTGCAATATGTTTTCAGGATTTGGTGACTGTTTTTGCACATGGATGTAGACTTTTTTAATCTCCTTCTTTCAGGGTTTCCAAAGAAAAACTTACATAGCTCTTTGCACCAGCTTTACTTTAAAAAAAAAAAAAAAGTATGAAGAGTGGTTCACTGATACTAAGTAGTTGTTTTTGTTTATTAATGTATTTTTTAAATACGCTTTATTTAATGTTGTTAAGTGCCATTGGGTTGGATCCGACTCATAGCAACCTTGTACAAGGGTTTCAGAGGAGTGGCTGGTGGGTTTGAACCACTGACCTGTCGATTCAAGCCGATCTTGAGGTCTAGTGCTTATCTCCAGCGTTTACAACAGGAGTCCTTATTTAATATTAGCACACATTTCTTTATAATGTTAAAGTTGTATCCTGCCTGTCAATAATACAGCTGTGTGAGAAAACTGAACTAGAAGTATGAAGGGGGCTAGAGAGGGACCCTGGTGGCACAGTGTTTAAGCACTTGGCTGCTAGCCAATAATGTCAGCAGTTTGAACCCACCCACCACTCTGTGGGAGTAAGATGTGGCAGTCTGCTTCCATAAAGATTAAGTGCCTTCAAGTTGGTTCCGACTCATAGCACCCCTATGTAGGGTTTCCGAGAAGCGGCTGGTAAAGTTGAATCAAGAGCCTTGCGGTCCAGTGCTTTATCCCACAGCACCACACCAGGACTCATAAAGATTACAGCCTTGGAAACCCTAAGGGGCAGTTCTCTTCTGTCCTAGAGGGTCACTATGGGTCTGAGTTCACTGGTGGTAATGAGATGTTAAGGGGCTAGGATAAGTACTTGACCTCAAGGTCGGTTGAACAGCAAGATGTCAGCGATTCAAACTCACCATCCGTTCCTCAGAAACCCTATTTGGGGTTGCTGAGTCAGAACCGACTCAACAGCACTAAACAACAACAGGTAATTCAGTGGGAGAAATATGGCAGTCTGCTTCTGTAGTAGAGGTTATAGCTGTGGAAATCCTTTTGGGCAGTTCTACAATGTCCCCTGGGGATACTATGAGTCAGAATCAACTCAGCCGCATAGGGTTTACAGGTAATTCACGAAACATGTATAGTAAAGCTTCTAAATGTTATTTGCATAGAAATCACATTAAGACCGGTGCCAGCAAGTTTACACTTAATTTTATATGTAGTTCTACAAAAAATTTAACATTACACATGGTGCTGAGGGGGAGAGGGTGTTCGGGGGTGAAGATTGTAATGGGATTGCTCCATTGGAAGTCGGGGAAAAGCCGTGATCCGGCACAATTCCAACCCACACTCAGGTCCCTTGCAGATCTGTGTTAAAATTTACAATTGGAATTAGAAATTTGAATGAGAACCCTGAGTTGTCAGAGTTCAGTGATGCTCAGTTTTGTTCCTGGTCAAGCCAGATGCACAATACTTGTAGAAGCTTTGGTGTGTGTGAGGTAGTTGTCATCACGGCGGGGGGTGTGGGGGTGTGGGGGTGTGCAGGAAGGCGGGGCAGTTACAAAGCAGTAACTGGACAAAGTTACTTATCATGCACAGGAGGCTGGACCCCAAACAACCAACCAACCAAGAACCTAAGACAGTAATTGGATCACTGGTATTAGTGTGCTGTGGAGTCGGTTCTGACTCATAGCGACCCTGCATAGGTTTGCTGAGGCTGTCAGTCTTTACGGGAGCAGAAAGCCTCATCTTTCTCCCACAGAAAGACTCATAGTTTTGAACTGCTGACCTTGAGGTTGGCATCCTGACTCATAACCACTATGCTACCAGAGCTCTGTAGGGCTGCGTGTATGTAGTTAAAATGGCTGGGATAGATCCTGGGGAGTGATTCCTGAGCCTTACAGTTTCAGGGGATGTTGGTCGGTACAGGGTGGCTGCCATTGTGGAGGGTATTTGATGAGGGTGAGTGGTGGTAGTTGTTAATTGCAGGCATGAAGTTGACTGGGGAAAGACCCGTTCGAGGTGCAGGTTGTTTGCAGTGGCTCCCGTTAGACCAGTGTGCACGCCTTACCAGGCTGGGTTTTGGAGTTAATTACATGTACTTGTTGGATGCTGTCGAGCGGATCCTAAATGGTAGCAACCCCATGTAATAGGGTAGACGTGCCCTGTTTGTTTACTAGGCTGTCATCTTTACGGAAGCAGATCACCAGGTTTTTCTCCTGAGCAACTGCTGGGTGGGTTCAAACCACCAGCTGAATACTTGACTGCTCTGTCAACAGTGCCTCTTACATAAGCAGTGAAAAAACCCCACTGCCATCGAGTTAATTCTGACTCATTGCGATCCTGTACATGATTTCCAAGACTGTAGTTTTTTTTTTGTTTTTTTTTTATGGGAGCATACAGCTTCATTTTTTACCCCTTGGAGTGTCTAATGATTTGGCTAATGGATTTGAACCACCAAACTGAGGTTAGCAGCCCCAATGCTTTATCCACAGCACAACCATTGCCATTGATCAACTTTGACACATACCAGCTTGTGGTTAGCAGCCCAACTCAAAACCTACCACACCACTGGGGGCTCTTACATCACACTTGCTACTAAGTGCCATCGAGTCGGTTCCAACTCATAGCAACCCTGTATAGAGTTTCTGAGGCTGTAATTCTTTGTGGGAACAGAAAGCCTCATCTTTTGTCCATGAAGTGGCAGGTGGGCTCGAACTGCTGACTTTGTGGTTATCAGTCCAGTGCTTGTCTTACAGAGCTGCTGCACTCCCCTATATAGGCAATGTTATTGTGTGCCATCAAGTTAGTTCTGACTCTTAGTGACTCTGTATAGGGTTTCTGCAAGTCCTGGTGTGGCGCTATAAGATGAGCATTTGACTTCTAGCCAGAAGGTCAGTGGTTCAAATCCACCAGCCTCTCCTCAGAAATCCCATTTCTATGAGAATCAACCTGATGGCACTTAGCAACAACAATAGCGTTTACAAGACTGTAAATGTGTATGGGAGCAGAAAGCCTCATATTTAGCTCATGGAGTGGCTGGTGGATTTGCACGGGTGACTTTCTGGTTAGCAGTCCAACACGTAACCCACTATGCCACCAGCACCCTGCTCTATAGGTGGTGGTGTTAAGTGCCATTGAGTCATTTCCAACTCATCGTGACCTATACAGGGTTTCCAAGGAGTGCTTGGTGGGTTTGAACCACCAGCCTTTCAGTTCAAACCAACTTTGCTATCCAGTCTAGTTTTTTAATCCAACAGTTCTACACTAGGACTCTTAATTGTTGCTGTCAAGTCGATTCCGACCCATAGCGACCCTGTATAGGGTTTCAAGGAGCAGCTGGTGAGCTTGAAACACAGACCTTGCAGTTCAGGGAACTAATAATTAAAGGTATCGAGGCCGAGGGATGACATGGAGAATATTGGGAATATTCTTGTTGTGGAGAGAAAACAATCAACAGTATTAAAGGTCTCTTAGTTGGGTGAGAGGTTACGATCGTCGGCAGCTTGAGTTTGGACTTGACTTGAAGGTGGTGGGAGTGGGACTGGGAAGGAACTGTGGATCATCCTTCAGTGTGTCTACCTACTTCTTTATATCTTGAGCAAAAGAAGAAACTTTCTCAATGAAGCAGAAATGAAGCAGTTTTGAGAGTGTAGCTCTCACCTAGTCTTGTTTCCAGATGAATTTTCCTTCCTGAGAGAGGTCAACTGTACCCAGCTGCCCTTCCCCACTCTGAGTCTACTTGGGAAAGGACTTTGGAAGTTTGGGGTTTTGTAGGGTGAAGGAAACTAAAAGCAGTGTATAAAGAATTGGAGAATAATGTTAAAACTGTTTTGTGTTTTGCCTTTTTTGATCCATTCCCATTCAGAGAAGATAGATGAGATCTACAAAGCTTTTGTTAAGGAATCTGGGATCCAGTTCAGTGAACTAGAAGAACAGGTGCTCCAGTTCCACCTCAGTAACCTGGAATATGCCTGTGGCAGCAACCTCCATCAGGTGAGTTTGGGACTTGTGTGTGTGTGTGTGTGCGTATCAAAACATTGGACTCATCCTGGTTTGCTTAAACTAAAGTTTACAAAACACAACTTGAACATATTAAACCAACAGTGGTTTAGAAGTGCTTTTTTTGTTTGTTTGTTTGTAAGCCAGCTCAATCAACGTGAAACTAAATAAAGGTGGGGGCTGTTGGGCTGAATTGGGGAGGAACCGCTGATTGGAAGCATTGTGCTTCTACAGGCTCCTCTGGCCCTCCTCTGAGCTCCTTGTGGCATTTCATGGAACTAGGGAGTCTGCTCGAAAATGCTTCTCAAGAAACTAAAAATACAGTACCCTTGTAATTCAGATCTGTGTATTTTGCTAAAATAAATTTAAATGCACTTAATTCCTTTAACCTACTTTGGTGCTAATACTCAAAAGTGTTTTATATTTCTAATAGAATCTCTGTGAATGACTCAGACTGTTTTATTGTTGTCTCTGAGCCTCTCCATTTCCATCCCATTCTTTATTGTAATTAGAATAACACTTCAAATTCAGGCTAAGTTTCCATCTCTTAGTGTGTTTCCGTGTTGAAGATACATAGTGTGCCTATTTATATATGTTGTTAAGTGCTGTAGAGTTGTTCAGACTCATAGCAACTGTGTGTAGGGTTTCTAAGGAGCAATTGATGGGTTTGAATTGCCAACCTTGCTGTTAGCAATCCAGTGCTTATCCTACATTGCTGCATATGTTGTTAAACTACCATCGAGTCGGTTCCAACTCATAGTAACCCTGTATAGAGTTTCCGAGGAGAGGCTTGTGAGCTTGAAGCTCCAACCTTGTGGTTCAAACCAACTTTGCAGTCCAGCGCATTAATCCACATCGCTGCATATGTTGTTGTTGTTAGGTGTCATCGAGTTGGTACCGACCCATAGCGACCTTATGCACAGCAAAATGAAACACTGTCCGATCGATCCTGGGCCATCCTCACTACTGTTGCCATGCTTGAATCCATTGTGATGCATATGGAGTTCATAAAATCCAGTTTTGTGCTCATAGAACTCTTACTTGCAAGTTTGTTGACAAAACTAATTTGCCCAAGTCATATACAGGCCATTTTGAGATTATGAATGAGGTCCATTCCTAAGTAAGTTGGGACAGTCAGGTATGGTTCCTATCTAAAGTCAGTTAGTCAAGTGTTTGTTATGATATTTAGCACGTAATGTACCTTTCTATTCATCAAAAACAATAAAGAGATCCTAACCAGAGAAGCAGTGACATAAGACATGGAGGCAGAGATGAGATGAGAGAGAGCAGCTGAAGACTCGAGATTCATGGGAAGAGAGGGGTGCTGGTGGCCAGGAAACAGGCTTACAGAATGTGCCCCTTGGTTGTTTAAATGATTATATATCCCTGAGTGTTTTTGTGTACATCCAAAAAAAAAAACCAGAGACTAGAACTAAATAATGTTAAATAATGCCCATAGGGGATTGTAATCACTGCAGTGAAACAAAATACAATAGGAAGGATAAAGGCAAAACCGAGCTTCTCCCATGTAAACTATCACTCAATTCACAATAAAAGCTTTAAAAAAAATTTTTTTAAAAAAAGAAATTATTCAATAATGCTCTTTTGATGCGCATTGCTGAGTAGGGGTGGGTAGGTTTGTTCTTAGGAACCGTTGTGGTGGTGGTTGTGTGTCGTTGAGTGTTTTCCAACTCTGTGTGTGGTTTCTGAGGTTGTCATTGCTACAGAAACAGAAAGCCCCATCTTTCTCCCTCAGAGTGACTGTTACATTAGAACTGTCGACTTTACAGTGAACAGCCCAGCTGGTAATCTTACCTACCAGGGTGCCTAAGGAACTATGTAACTTGAATTTTTAATATAATAATAGACTTTACAGGGTTGGGTTGGTAACTACAGATTGTATATAAATTGGACTTTTATAATCTGGGGACTGCCTTTATACTTTTGAAACCTTGGTGGTTGGTATAAAAAGTTAATGTGCTTCAGCCCCCAGAGACAGACCTAACAATCTACTTCTGAAAATTCAGCCTTAGGGAGCTCAGTTTGACTCTGACATACCAAGGGTTCACCTTGAGTTGGAGTTGATTCAACTTACCTACTCGTGTGTTGTTTCCTTACCCTTGACATTGGTTGGATGCAGTGTTCACAGTGAATCACTTCAGATGACTCTCAGTCCATAGTCTTTGTAACTCCACCACACAACTTTTCCCTGATGGGTCTGGGTAAGAGCCGGTGGGAGAAGATAGGATGATAGGATTCAGTTGTGAAAGATAGTGGTGGTGGAGGAGGTGATTGTTAAGTGTTTTCAAGTTGGTTCCAACCCAAAGTGACCTTGTATAGGGTTTCTGAGGAGCAACTGGTGAGCTTGAACTGTCGACCTTGCAGTTCAAACCAACTTTTCAGTCCAGCGCATTAACCCACAGCGCTACACCAGGCATGATGGTTAACAGGTTATAATTCAGGGTCACAATTGCTCAGGGCATAGTTATTCAGTCAGACAGCCTCTCCTCAGCTGTACACACAGACAGGCCTCTCTGTGGCCTTTGATCTCTCAGCTGTAGGCCTCTTGGCCTCTGTCATGCTTAGCAATGTTTCAGAGCTCTTTTAGGGCTACTGATAAATGCCCAAAGGACACCTCACCCCGCCATTAGCCTTAGTCTTAAGATGGTCGACTCTAGCTCCCCAATTAAGTACCTGGAGGTAGGTAGCCTACTCCAGTAAGAGTTCTTGCCTGAAGGCACACAGCTTTACTTGCTCTGTGGGCTGATAAATAAGTCCATCGTTCTGTCTGCTGCTCTGGCTCTTGGTTCTGCTGCTACTTCTCTGGTGTCACAGCACCCTGTCCCTGGGTTGAGGAGGTTCAAGGATCTCAGGGTCCAAAGGATGTGCTCCCTTCCTGGCTGTTCCTAGATGGTAGTGAGATCCCCCTTTCCTGCTTCTGAGAAGACTTGTTTTAGACCCATGTTACGGTTCAAAGTTTCCTGTCACAGTTAACCCTGTTAAGTCACAGCTGAATTATATCTTCCCCTACCTTTTCTTACCTACTAGACCCATTAGGGGACAAAACGTTTGGTAGGAGTTACAAAAACTATGGGTAGGAGAGTCCTATGTAGTAATTCACCGCACTGCATTGAGTTACTTGGCTTGGTCTGCGCTTCTCTCGTCTCTTAGTGCTGTGCTTTAAGCTTGGCATCCCTGCCCTACTGTTTTGGGTACCTTTTCCCATCTTGAGTCCCTTTTATTAATCCTCAGATACAGATTCAAGAATTGAGTCTCCCAAACTCCCCTGTTGTTCACCAGGTATCTGCCCGTTCCTGGGACCACAATGAATTCTTTGCACAGTTTGCTGGTGACCACACTCTGCTGTCCCCAGGCTACTCTACAATCATTGAAAAATTGGCTGAAGGACTAGACATCCAGCTCAAATCTCCAGTGAGTACCAGCAGTGATGGGAAGTCCTCTGGCTTTGCCTTATTTGTGGAGGGTGTGAAGTTAGGGACAAGTGAATTACACTGTTGGCCAGTATATTGCTTTGATGTTTGCCTGATGTCTGTAAGAACTTTTGGGGCGAGTGTGAGGGGGCTGTGAAGTTCATGGGATTTTTCACTATCTTTCATAAAATTATATTTCTCAGACTTTTTGAAGCCCCCGTAAATAATTGTATGAGTACAGTTGTGACCTAAGATCAGTAGCATTACCTGTCTCAAATAGGTACTGGTGCTGTTTGGAAGCATTAACAATGCAGATGCATTTTCATTAGTGATAAACTATCCAGGTATATTGCTTTAAAACAGTAAACAACTATCTCACAGCCTCCCTGACCCAATGCAATTATTTTCCTTAGGAAAATTTCCCCTAAAGCTTTGTCTTTACGCATTTGTATTGTACATTGCTGTAATCACAGGGATTTTATTTTAACATATATTTCATATGGCATTTTATGACTGATTGTCCCCTATCCTGACAGAGTGTTTGTAGATTTTGACAACTGAGTGCGAGTCCCTGAATTAAGCTGTAACACTTGTTTGGGTCTCAGAATGCTAGGGAATGACTCCCCACACCATAGGAAGTATAAACCCATAGTAGAATTGGATGGGACCCTGGAATCTGTGGTTCTGTCCCTCGTTTCCTTTTTTCATAATTGTCTTACCTGCACAGGTGCAGAGTATTGATTATTCAGGAGAAGAAGTGCAAGTTACTACTACAGACGGTGCAGTGCTTGCGGCACAAAAGGTAACCATTCAGCTTCTACTAGGGCAGAGCTCCTTGTTGACAAGGGCTGGGGGTAAAGGAAAAGGTCATTTCCACCAGACGTTTGTCTTTGGCAGTCTGCATGAAGTCTTGTTTGATTTCTGATGAGTGTGAATGTGCAGACCTGATTTAACCAAACATTGTATAGACTGAGGGATCCCTGGGTGGTGCAAGTGGTTATTGCGTCTCATCGCTACTTGAAAAATTGGCAATTTGAATCTACCTAGAGGTACCTTGGAAGAAAGTCCTGGCAGTTTACTTCAGAAACATCAGCCGTTGGGAACCCTAGCACACAGTTCTACTTCACATACAAGGGGTCGCCACGACATGACAGCAACTGGGTTGTTGTTTTTTGTGTGTGTGTTTGTGTTTTAAATTTGTGGCAGGTAAAATTCTGAGTAGTAGTTCTCACAGTGAGCTCTGTGGTACATTATTTCTGAGAGTCAAGGAAGGAAAGAAATTCCTTGTCCAAATCAGCTTGGAGAGTACATATTACAGACAATATTCTGCTCTTTAGGGGTAAATAAAGACAAAACCAAACCAGTGACTGTCTAGTTGGTGTTGACTGAAGTCAGCCCTGAAGGACAGAGTAGAAATGTCCCACAGGGTTTCAAGATGGTAAATTTTTAGGGAAGCAGACTGCCCATCTTTCTCCCCTGGAGGAGCTGTTGAGTTCAAACCACCAGCCTTGTGGTTAGCAGCTGAGTGCTTAACTGCTGTGTCCACTAGGGCTCCTCAGGCTAAATGTTACTGTTGTTAAGTGCCGTCAAATCGGGTCCAACTCAGCAACCCCATAGTTTCCAAGGAGGGATTTGTGGGTTTGAACTGCCAACCTTGTGGCTACCAGTCCACTGCTTATCATACAATACCACACCAGAACTCGGGTGAAACAGGAACTTATTAAAGGATCTGAGAATTTCTGCGTTAAAGAAATCTACTTTGCTTTGTTTGACTCAGTTTGCGTATTTGTTTTTTACCATAAAACCTTTTTCAAATCAGGAAGTGTGTTGTGTCGTTGAGTTGGTTCCGACTCAGGGAGACCTTATGCACAACAGAATGGGAACGCTTCCTGGTCCTGCGGCCAACCTCACAATCGTTGTTAAGCTTGAACCCATTGCTGCTGCCGTTGTGCTAATCCATCTCGTTGGGGGGCGGGGTCTTCCTCTGTTTAGCTGATCCTCCACTTTACTAAGCATGATGTCCTTCTCCAGGGACTGGTCCTTCCTGATAATATGTCCAAAGTATGAGAGACAAAGTCTGGCCATCATAGTTTCTAAGAAGCATTCTAGCTGTACTTCTTCCAACACAAATTGGTTTGTTCTATATGACAGCATTCTCTTGCTATTCCTCATGTTTCAGTATTCAATGTAAATCTAAACTGCAGTTTTTTGTAAACTATTTTTGTGAGTAGACATTGAAAGGTGCTGCTGGTTCTAGTACCTGAAATACTGAGATGTCCATGATGTTGGAGAACAAAGGAACTAAGTTGGAGTGGAGGAGATGTTGTGATTAATCCGTTTTTGTGTAATTAATCCATTTTTGTGTAGTTGTTCTGAAGTGATTACTGAAAATTATAATTGTGGGACTATCAGTGCATCTTTGTCTGCCTCCATTTTATATTCTTCAGTTATTTAAAACCTGTTTCACATAGCTTAATATTCAGCAGTGTAAGCACTGGACTACTGACAGAAAAGTCAGTGGCTTCATCAGCTGCTTCCCGGAAACCCTATACAGGGTCAGCGAGGCTTCGAAACAGACTCAGTAGTACTTAGGAACAACAGTGTCCAGTGTGAAACCATTGGGGCAGAGTTTCTGGGCTCTAGTAGTATTCCTGGTTGACTGGACTAGCAGCGGTGATCGGCTGGCTGTGCTTTAGAGTCACCTTGTTGTTGTTAAGTGCCATTGAGTCAGTGCTGACCCATAGCGACCCTGTATAGGGTTTCCAAGGAGTGGCTGGTGAGCTTGAACCACCGATCTTGTGGTTCAAATGACTTTACAGTCCAGCGCATTAGCCCACAGCACCACACCTTAGAGTTACCTAGAGGGTGCTTAAAAAGAACATTTGTAAAGCTCCATCCCGACAGAGATTCTTATTTAACCGATCTGGCCATGCTGTTAGTTTCTCAATTGGTTCTAGTGTGACTGAAGTTGAAACCCATTGGCTGTACGGTTTTCTTGTTCTCAAGTCCTTAGATGAAAATCAGGCTAATATTTAAGGTTCTTCCTAGTTGTAAAAAGAAAATTAAATAATTAAATACTACTTTCTAAAATTGTAAGTCAGCAGATAGTTGAGCTCTGGCATTTTGGTAACTCAGTGTCCTGGTTTCCCTGAGAACTGGCTGCCTATGCCAGCCCTGCTGAGTCACACTTTGTCTGCTTGACCCCATGGGTACCCACTCACCCTTCTATGTTTTCTTGCTCTCCATATAAGCTATAGGCTGTATGGACTTTAAAGCTTACTTTGAGGCATTTGAAGTTAAAATTTTTGTGGTAGCTGATACACATCACATAGTTGGCACTGGAAGGTTTCCCAAACTTGCACGTCATAAAAGAGTCCCAACCCAACATGATATACCAACAGGCCCTTGACAAACTGAAATTCACTCTAGACCATGGAAGATTCCCAACCCAACATGATATATCAATAGACCTTTGACAAACTGAAATTCACTCTAGCCTGCTTCTGAGATCTAGCATGTGTGAATGTCATTTGCCGGCTTGTGTACCTAAGTTCTGGTGCTTTGGACAGTTTTTTTGTTAAGAAAAATGAAGCTTATTTCCTTATAGTTCGTATATATCTAATAGACTAATGGTTCTTTTTCCTTTTTTGATTGCATGCTGTTCACTATACCCAGATTGTAGCCCTCCTGTGTGTGAAGAGTATATTGTATATTCTATTATTTCCATGTAGCATCTCACAATTTTAATAATCCTTAATATTACAGGTTGCATTATAAAGCACATGAATGAGTGTTTCAACAGTTTTATGTGTGTACTCGAATTGTTTGAAATTAGTAGGACAGGTATGAATCTTCATGTTATAGATGTTAGGCCCAAGTGGCGGGCATTGGCCACACATTCGAAATGCCAGGAGTGATACACAAATGAGTCCTCTTGACTCCATCTTTAGCATAATTTCCTTTTATGACACTGCTTTTCAAGGTTGGTATCTGCAGATATATCTAACATTGGGTTATTGTTAGTCAGGACTTTCATACAGATGTTTTTATTTTTTATTTATTTATTTTCTTAAATGTTTTATTGTGAATTATGTGAGAACATTAATTTTACATTCATTCTATTGTATATCGTCTCATTGCCATGGTTATAATCCCCTCCATGCATCATCAATCAACCAAAGGGTATACCCTGCAATCCTGCCCCCCCCTCCCCCGTACCCTTCAAGTTTTCAGCACACATTCGCTCTCCCTCTTTGGATCTAAAGTCTCCAGCTGCTTCATCGCTCCACGTCATCATCTCTGCCTCCATTTCAGGCATCACTGCTTCTCTGGGTAGGGTCCCGCTCTCCGCTCTTCTCCCTTGATGGTCCTAGGGACCTCCGCTCCTAGACTGAAAAGTTAATCACTCTATTCCTTGCTATAAAACGTCTACCTTTACATTTCCAACCCTCACAATCAGTCCTGATAACAGTTATTCACTGTTGGATCACAAGAGACCCATCTGCATTTCATTGCATCAGCCCCACCTAGACAG
>NW_006408558.1:8690917-8718727 GCF_000296735.1 Chrysochloris asiatica | reverse complement strand
GGTATTATCTGCAAGTGTGGGTGTTCTTATGCATATGCCCTCTCTTCTTATTGGCTGGACGCTTTACTCTCCACTCTAGTCCTCTGTGGCTATGTCACTGACTCGGGGCCCAAGAGTCCCCATGTCTTGCCACACTGCTGGCCAACCAGGTCTTCACCCGGGTTCACAGAAGTCTATTGAACATTGTAGGCCTTAGCTCGCCACTTCATCATACAGATGATTTTAAAGCCCTGCTTCATCCATGTAGGTGTAGCCTTTGCCCAATCAGGTGCATTTGCCCCATGAATAACCTGAAAACTCTACACAGCAAATTAAACAACATTGGTTACTGAGTCTGATGAGGGAGGAGAATGTTATTTAGCTTTTGAGATTTTCCTGAAAATAAACCACTGTCTAATTGAAGGGTTGACTTGAGTTGCAGTCTGTGTGAACTATGAATCATTCCTCACAGGTATTAGTCACGGTACCACTAGCCTTACTCCAGAAAGGTGCCATCCAGTTTAATCCACCATTGTCGGAAAAGAAGATGAAGGCCATCAACAGTTTAGGTGCAGGAATCATCGAAAAGGTAACTTCAGTGTCTTTGGTCTCCAAATTAAAGAGAGATTAATGTCAGATAATGAGAGCTTCTTTAACTTCTTGTGGTTGGAAGTAGTGGGTAATTTATGAGTCCAAATAAAGCTCAAAGATTTCCTTTTCATTGGAGTAACTGTTCATGAAGAATAGTTATTTTTCTTTTATTTTTATTTTCAGAATAAAAGGAGAGCTGACTGAGGTCTGTGAGTTTTCGCTCTAAGAGAGCGAATCTTACTATTTAAAATTTGGATTTGGTATAAGTTCTTCTTCTGTTTTTTTGCTTTCTATGCCTGCACACGTTGGCCACCATGAGGACGGTGTTTTACTTCCTGTGCCTTTGCCATCACCTTTAACAGAATCTGCTAGTGCTGCACCAGATAGGACAAGCTTATAAGTAGTAGGAATTTTATTTTACAAAAAGATGTCTCGGGCATGCTTATGTCTTCATTAGTTAATATAAGTCGTAGTTGGGTCCTACTTTATCCATGGGAGTGTGAGACTCACAAACAACAGAGGTGAGAATAGAAAGGCATTATTTTGGGTTCTTCTTTTGAATATGGTTGATTGGATTTTGAGTAGAGCGCTCTAGCTTGCTGTTTAGAAATTGCCTGTGCTTTTGATCTAAGAAACACTTACCCGTCTTTCTCTTCTCCCTTTCCAGATTGCCTTGCAATTTCCTTACAGATTTTGGGACAATAAAGTTCAAGGGGCTGACTTTTTTGGTCATGTTCCTCCTAGTGCCAGCAAACGAGGGCTTTTTGCTGTGTTCTATGACATGGATCCCCAGGTAAGATCGTTGTTACAGTGTGGTTTGAATGACATTGTTAACACTGTGGAATTTGGTTTTGGAATTATGTGTCAGGCTTAAGAACTAGTGAATATGATGGAAACTCTCATCTATATTTGTTTTCTGGGAGGTGTTTGAAGAGGAAGACTTTCCCTATAGGAGCAGGAACCTAATAGTTTATATTGTGTGTATAATACATAAACTTTTTATTGTGAATTGGGTGAAGGGTTATAGAGCAGTTCAGCTTTTCATTCAGTAATTCTTACAGATTTCGTTTCATGTTACTGATTTCAGTCTTAACAATGGATTATCATTTATCCCACTTCCTCCCTGTGTTTCTCCTCCTTTCCTAACCCTTCAATAATTGCTACCCTTTTGATCTCATACAGTTGATTATTCTAAGGTGTGTGTGCCTTGCTAGAGGTGTTGCCCACCTTATTGAATTGTTTATAGTGTGGCTGAAAATTGAGCCATGGAGGTGAGTTCATTTCCAGACGTGAGCGGTGACTAAGGACTGTAGTCTCAAGGGCTCCACCAGTTGTTTCATAGATTCCTGAAGCACTAATGTTGCTCCTTTGGAAATGAACTAGATATTGTGGAAACTTATTTCAGACTGATAGGGGACGATTTAGCAGCAGCATTAATAAATGAATGGTACATGAAATACACTCTCTGAAGGGCCTCCAGCGAGCTATGGGTTGAAGAAATAGGGTCTAGTTGAGGGAGGGCTGTGTGTCTATAGAAGTGAGAGGTGGAGGAGGGTAGAGGAAAGCCATATTCAAGACTCAGAAAGCTGTTTGTAACTTGGCTGCTGGTAGTGTTGATTCCGTGTAGATGAATCCCATCAGATTTACTATTTCCTTCTGTCTCTCATTTCCAGGAAACTTTGTCCCACAAGTTTCCATGTGGAAAAGCAAAGGCAGAATTTCTTTGGTGTTTAAGTAAAAAAATATACGTATATATTTTTTAATTCTGATTTGTTTTTTGTTTTTTAAATAATGATTTAATAATATTTTTGGTGAAAGTTGACACAGGAAGTTAGGTCCCCACTTAACAGTCACTTCAGAAATTGTCCAGAGATAATGGCTAAATGTGTTTTACAATGTGTTCATTATTCCCATTCCTTTCTAGGTGTTTTGCTTTTGATAATCTGGTGTTTCCATGGCGCTTTTTCCTTCCATCTTTGCTTTAGAGTAACTGTTGATCATTTGTTCTCTTATAGATGATTTTCTTAAAGGTGTGCAATATTCACTGGCAGTATTCTTTATTTTGTGAGCCAACCTGTCATTTAGTGAAAAGGTGCCCTCGAGGTAGTTTCAGTTCAAGGTTTATGAAGTATCTCAGGGAAGTAACCCTCAGTTTTAACTGGTCCAGTAAGTCTGGTGTTTTAAGAATTGGAGTTCTGGTCCACATTCTTGTCCCGTTTTCTCAGGATCCCACCTATTGGTCAGAATGGTCTTTAGTTTTGAGTCATTGTTTTTCTCTCACTTTGTCTGTCCTTCCTGCCTCTTTCTACTTCTTCTAAAGCAAATGCCCATAAGTGAAAAGCTGAGGGGGGAACCCTTCCTTGGATATTCACAATACTTGTTGAGTTTTGTCAGAACGGAACAAGGAAACACATAGATGATTCATGAGTGAGTGTAAGGAAAATGTTCTGGGGAGAGAAGAGAGGATCAAGGACAGTAGAAAGCAGTGAAATTTAACTTGACAATGAGTTCTCTGCTGTGTTTTGAAAGCAGCAAGAGTAAGGTCCCCCTTCCATGTCTTTAGAAGACGCAGAGCGTGCTGATGTCGGTGATCGCTGGCGAGGCGGTAGCGTCTGTGAAAAGCCTGGAGGACAAGCAGATCGTACAGCAGTGCATGTCTACCCTCCGGGAGCTGTTCAAGGAGCAGGTCAGGCGGGGGTGAACATTGGGCACACGTGTGTAAAGGTAACGTGATGTGATGTGACCATCACAGAAGGGAAACCAGCATGATTGAAGATAAAAGGAATCAAGGCAATGTGTCACGTTATTCCTTCACTTCTGGAGTCCCTGCCGGATAACCAGGCAGGTGAAGGTACACGTCCACCCAGTGGTGCCTTAGCAGAAAGGCTGTCAATCTGCTTCCCCAAAATCAACCATTGAAAACCACGTGGAGCACAGTTCTGCTTTTCTGCTCTGGAACGTGAGGTCACCATGAGTCTTGGTAGACTCAGCAGTAGCAGTGACTGAGTCTTAACAATATCTCACTTGACAACTGCGTGCTCCTGACCTCCCTTCACACCATTGACTTCCTCTGCTGCTTCTCACTTCATGCACTCTGTTTCCTAAGGATGTGAAAGGCTCAGCATTTTAAAGATTTTTTCTGAGCTCTAGAAAGCTCTGACGATAGCTTTCTTTCTCATTAATTGTGTTAAGAAATACAGATACACAACAAGTGTTAGAAAAATGAGGGGTAATTAGGGGTGGTGGTTGAGGAGTATGATGCGTGTAATTGTCATGCCATGCAGTCGTGTCCGACAGTCATGGAGATGTTGAAATGGCAAATGTTTTGTTACTATTTTATTTACCACCATTTAAAAAAAGGAAGCCAGTATGTTGTGAACTGCTGTGGAATCGGTTATGACTCACAATAGGGTTTCCAACAAGCATTTGGTGGGCTTGAACCACCAACCTTATGTGGTTAGCAGTACAGTGCCACACCAGGTCTCCGTATATATATGTGTGTGTGTGTCTGTGTGTCTATGACTAAACACATCATTTCAGCCTTCCTTATGTATACAATTCATTGGCTTCAGTCACACTCAACCATATTGTGCATCACTATTTCCAAATTTTTCATCACATTACACAAAGACCCATTTCTCCCTCTCGTTAATTAGTAACCAATATTAATAATAATAATAATAATCTGTTTTGGAAGAAGTGCAGCCAGAGTGCTCCTTGGAGGCCAAGATGGTTAGGCTTCGTCTCTCATACTTTGGACACATTGTCCGAAGAGAACAGTTGCTGGAGAAGGATGTCATGCTGGTTAAGGTGGAGGGTCAGAGAAAAAGAGGAAGACCCCCAACGAGATGGATCAGCCAGGTGGCATCATTGATGGCGTCAAGTGTGGCGGCGGTAGTGAGGTTGGCCCAGGATCGGACATTGTTTTGTTCTGCTGTGCATGGGGTCGCTATGAGTCGGTTCTGACTCGATGTCACCTGACAACAACAACAATAATAAGCTTTGTTGTTGTTAGGTGCCTTCGATTTGAATAATAAAGCTTTGGTCCTTATAAATTTGTCTGTTTCATATAAGTAGGATCATACAATATGTACCCTTTCATATCCTGCTAATGTCACTCAGATTCCTGGTGTGGCGCTGTGGGATCAGCACTGGACTATGAACCACAAGGTTGGCAGTTCAAATCCACCAGCTGCTCCTCGGAAACCCTGTATAGGATTGCTATAAGTTGGAATGGACTCAACAGCTCTTTACAACAACAGATGTCACTCAGCACATTTCAAGGCTCATACATGTCATAACATGGATCAGTATGTCTTTTCTTTTTGGCTGAGAAACATTCTACTGTGTATGTGTTTTGTCACTCCACTTATCTGTTGGTGAGCATTGGCATTGCCCCACCTTTTGGGTATTGTCAACAGTGATCCTTGGTGAATGGCTTTGTGTGTCTCTGCTTTCAGGTCTCTGGGGTATATACCCAGGAGTTGAACTGCTAGACCACAACTTTAAAAGGGATTCCACCCAGAACTTTCTTGTACCCCACATAGTGTAGGTGCTAGCTCTTGTCTTTTCCTCCATGGAGCATGATGCACTGTTTCTTTACCAGATGACTATGTCTCACAGTTTGGAAGCACATGTAGTGCCCGTGCCGTGTGGAGCAGAAGTAGCATACGTGCAGTCGCTTCACAGCCATGTATCAGAGGCAGCATGTAAGGTCTCAGCATCATTACATGTGACATGGTCTAACCAGTGACTCACTGTAGTTTGTCCTTTGGGATTTTTGTCAAAAAGTTTGTTTTTCAGTTAGTGGTTTGGAACTTTGCACACAGCTGCCATGAAAAATGTTATTCTTGGTGGCGCTTGTCAAAGTCCAGACTACAGAAAATTATTTTAAAGTTAGTGAGTTTGAAATGTATCCCTGTATAGCTGTTGTATGGAGAATCCAGTTGAGGATTTTTGACTTGCAAGTCTAAGGTTCTTAGCCCCTGGTGTGGTGGGCCTTGGTGGCTGAGGGAAGGGGTCTCTGGGTGAAGGATAAAGTGTAAGCCAGAAGTCCAGTACTGCCCAGTCGATCTCTTAGGCACGGTGACCTCAAGTGTATCGGAGTAGAACTGCACTCCACAGGGTTTTCAGTGGCTGAGTTTTGGTCACCAAGCCTTTCTTCCAAGGAGCCTCTGGGTGGATTTGAGTCTCCAACCTTTCAGTTATAGCAGCCAAACATTAACTGCTGGCACCTGCATGGACTCTGAGTAAACTGAGAATAAGAGTGTGTGTGGGTGGAGGGTAGAGAATTCACTACAGATATGAGGCCTGGGGAGAATTGAAAAGATGTTGGAGGAATGTGCTGAGAATTTCTGTTTTCATCTGCTACACGACTCAGCTCCATTTTCGGAAGGGAGAGAGAGATTGATGTTAATCATTGGGTGGCATGATTTGTAAGTCCTCTGTGGAGCCTGTCTTAGGATTCTTTTCTCTCTGCCATAGGAAGTCCCAGATCCCACGAAGTATTTTGTGACCCGGTGGAGCGCAGACCCGTGGATCCAGATGGCATACAGCTTTGTGAAGACGGGTGGCAGTGGTGAAGCCTACGACATCATCGCAGAAGAGATACAAGGGACCATCTTTTTTGCTGGCGAGGTATGTGTCTTGATTCCAAACCCACCATTTTAAAATGTTATGTTTAAAATTCTTGATGACATTAGCCCATGCAAACCTGCCTAAATGTTCTCTCTCTTCTGCTTTGTTCTTCTATTCCCTTCCATCTTGTGTATTGCCCCCAGCACCCAGCACCCAAACTATCCTGTGTCTATTCCCTACCCTGTGCTCCACCTTCCCCTCCCACCCCTCACCCCAATCCCGACACCCTGGTGACCAACAAGGAATTTTTGTTGTTGTTGTTCCCTTTTAGTGTGGGTACTTTTTCTTAAGCTTTTATAATATGGTCCTATGCAATATTTCTCATTTTGTGACTTAATTTCACTCAGCATAATGTCCTCAGGGTTCATCCATGTTTGCAGTGGCTTTGTAGCTTCCTTGTTACTCTTCAAGGTAGCATAATATTCCATTGTGTGTATGTACCATAGTTTGTTTATCCATTCTTCTGTTGATGGGCACGTAGGTTGTCTCCATCTTTTTGTTATTGTAAATAGTGCTGCTAGGAACATTGGTGTGCATAGATCTACTCATGTTATGGCTCATATTTCTTATGGAAAATACCAAGTAGAGGAATTGCTGGGGTCATAAGGTACTTCTGTTTCCAACCTTCTGAGGAACCACCATATTGCTTTCTGTTTTCTATCTCATTTATTTCTGCCCTAATCTTTTATTATTTCTTTTCTTTTGGTGCCTGTAGGTTCCCTCTGTTGGTCTGTTTCTAATTGTTGGAGATGCTGTGTTAATGTGTTAGTTTTGTTTCTTCTTTTTGGATGTGTGCATTTATTGCAATAAATTGTCTTCTCAGCACCGCTTTCACCATGTCCCAAAGATTCTGGTATGTGGTGTTTCCATTTTCATTTCTAGGAACTTTGTGAGTTCACGTTTAATTTCTTCTACTTCCCAGTCACTTTTCAGCAGGGTTATACAGTTTCCATGCATTCAACTTTATTTTCTTGGTCTTATTGTTGATTTCTAGTTCTGTGGCATTGTGGTCTGAAAAGATGCTTTGTAGTATTTTGATGTTTATAAACTTATGGGGGCTTGCTTTGTGACCTAACACGTGGTCTGTTCTGGAGAATGTTCCTTGTGCACTGGGAAAGCATGTGTATTGTGCTGTTGTGTTGAATGCTCTGTACACATCTTTGAGGTCAAGTTGGTTGATTGTGCTGTTTAGTTCCTCTGTATCTTTGTCGAGTTTCTGGTTGTTTTATCCCTTTTTGAAAGTGGCGTATTAAAATCCCCCATTATAATTACAGATTTGCCAGTTTCTTTCTTCAGTTCTAGTAGGGTTTGCTTTATATATATTGGTACTCTTCCATTGGGAGCATAGATATTTATTATGGTTATGTCATCTTGCTCTATTGACCCTTTAGTCATGAGATAGTGTCCTTCTTTAACTCTTATGCTGGTTTTTGCCTTAATGTTTATTTTATCAGAGATTAGTATTGCCACTCCTGTTTGTTTTTTATTGCAGTTATCTTGGTATATTTTTTTCCATCCTTTAACTTTTAGTCTCTTTTTATCTTTATGTGTAAAGTGTGTCGCTTGCAGGCAGCATATTGAAGGGTCTTGTTTTCTTATCCATTCTGCCACTCTCTGTCTCTTCACTGATGCATTTAATCCATTGACATTCAGTGTTTAATTATTGGTAGGTATGAATTAATGAGTCCTGGTGTAGCACTGTGGGTTAATACGCTAGGCTGCAAAGCCGTTTGAATTGCAGGGTTGGCAGTTCAAGCTCACCAGCTGCTCCCTGGAAACCCTATACAGGGTCGTTATGGGTTGGAATTGACTCGATGGAACTTCACAACAATAACAATGAATTAATTGCTATCATTATGTTAATTTTTCTGTAATGCTGTTTGTTCCTTTGTTCTGCATGCCTTCTTGTGCTGACTTCATGTTTTTTGTGCTGTTTCTTGTATGTTTTTTAATGTTTCCTTTTTCTGCTGGATCTTCATTTTCATGGTAAGTTATGAAGTATTAACTTTCTTTGTGGTTACCCTATAGTCTATTAACTTTTTCCTCCATTTATTACTGTCTATTGTATCCAGCAATCTCCCTGACCTCCTCACCACCTGAATCTCTGTTCCTATATTTTCCGCTTCTTTGACACTGTTAATATTTTGATCTTTGGCCTCTCAGGTCCTCTGAATTCATTGTTGTAATTTTGTTCTGTTCTGAACTCTTGTCTGTCAACTGCGTTCCAGGTGGTGTTGCCACGTCTGTCAATCTCTCGTAGTTATTTGTTCTTACTGGTTTTCATTCCAGAGACCTCCCTTTAGGATGTTTGGAAGCGTTGTATTGGCTTTGACAAAATCTCTTGGCATTTGTTTATACTGGAGTGTTTGGATTGCCCCATTGTATTTGATTGACAGTTTTGCTGGGTAGACAATTCTTGGTTGGCAGTTTTTTTTCTTTTAGGGTTTTATATATGTCTCCCCATTGCCTTCTTGCCTGCATGGTTTCTGCTGAGAAGTCAGAGCTTAATCTGATTTGCTCACCTTTGTAAGTAACACTTCTCTTTTTCCCTGGCTGCTTTTAGGATTCTCTCCTTGTCTTTGATTTTGGAGAGCTTGATTATTGTAAGTCTTGGTGATTTTTTTGGGAGGTTTGTCCTTCCTGGGGTTCATTCAGCTTCTTGAATGCTTTATCTTCTCATCCTTCAAGATTTTAGGGAAATTTTCTTCTAGAAGGTCCTCAACTATCTCCTCTGTGGACTTCTGTGATTCTTCCTGTTCCGGAATGTCAATAAATTCTTAAGTTACTCCTCTTCATGTTATCCAACATAAATCTCAGTGCTTTCTTCAGATTTTTTTAATCCATTTTTCTGCTTGCTCTTCTGTCTTAGCAGTATTGAGAGATTTGTCTTCCATCTTGCTGGTTCTGACGTCCATCTCTTCAGTTCTACTCCTTTGCCCTTTCAGTGTATTGTCCATTTCTGAGATTTTATTATTAATCATCTGGACCTCTTTTTGTAGGTTTTGAATTGTTTCTAATGCTATACCTATCTTGTTTGATTGTTCCTGTAGCACTTTCCTGACTTCTTCCTTATTTTCCTCCACCCATTTGTGGAGCATTTGGATTTGTCTCCATATCAGTCTTCTGAATTCCTTCTCAGGCAGATCCAAAGCCTGCTCTTCTTCTAATGGGAAGTCTAGGTCTGCCTCTAGCTTATTTGTCTCAGTTACTCTTTTATGTTTTTGGACATGTGCTGAGATATTTTGTTGTTTTTTTCTTGGGCATTTTCAATAGTTAGATGCATTTTCAGTGATTAAATGAATGTATGTTGTGTGGTTAAGCTTACTGAGTGTCTCCTGGTGGATGTGATCTGGAGATAGGCTTCCCTTTCACGTCTCTTATTATTCAGCTGCAAGCTATCTTACCAAATGGTGGCTCTCTGTGTAATGCCCAGCAGATGGTATTGGCTCCTGTCTAGATGGTGGGAATTTATGAGGTATGCGTGTAGTTTGGCTGTATGGCCAAGATTGCTGTCTCTGGTAACACAGGGAGAGAAAGCTCCTACTCGCAGGAAAAAAGTGAGACCAAAAGGACGAAAAACAGAAACAATATAAAAGCAGAGACAGAAACCACCATTCAAAAACAAAAAATTGTAACCAACTGTCAAGTCACCTTTCCTGCACAGATCAGTGTGCATGCGCAGTAGAAACTTCCAGCGGGTGGGTGGGGATGTACTTGCTCAGGCCCCTCATTTCGTCTCCACCGTGGAAGTGTGCAGATAGATACTGAGAAATGAATGGAAGAAAGATTGTCCACTATTTTTATCTCTGAAGGTCAGTTAGGTATCTGCATATGCACAGCGTAATTCTCAAAATAGCTGCATCCTTGTATATAGTAGATGGTGTTGACCCTTGCCTTCTATGTTGGTGTTTTACAGAGTGTAGATACAGTCTGGCTGTATGGCCAGACCTCCTGTCTCTTATTAGGTGTCATGGTGTACCGCTGTGGGTTAATGCGCCAGACTGTAAAACTTTGAATTGTAATGTCAGTGGTTCAAGCTTACCAGCTGCTCCGTGGAAACCCTATACAGGGTCGCTATGGGTCGGAATCGATTCAACGGCACTTAACAACAACTTTCTCTTATTAGATAAGGCAGGAATAAAGGGTTCCACTCAGGTCAACTTTAAGGCTGAGTCCCAGAGTCAGACGTCATAAGAAGTAGCCAAGGATTACATTGTGGGGCTGCTGGGGATCCCAGGGATTTCCTCCCAGTGCTGTGGGAAATCTGTGGGCACAACTGCTGGACCCTTTTGGGGTGTGCTCCCACCCGCCTGAAGGTGTCCTGTCTGGGCAGAGAGGGTGTGACGGGAGAGGAGGAAAGAAAAGTGAAAAATCCGTCATACCTCTTTCTTCCGTGGAATAGCCAGTAGTTTTGAAACTGCTGACCGTGAGATTAGCAGCCCTATTCATAACCACTATGCTACCAGAGCTCCTTAAACTAAGATTAAGGTTTCTATATTTTGTTCTTGTCAGGGCTTCACATTAGTTCAAACTGGTTCAGTGAGGACCACTGAAGCAAAACTGGAACAGACCCAAATGTTTACAATTTGGATGATCTGGAACACTTACTGGAACAGGAGAAATTATGGGTAAAGCCCTGAATGGGATGCTAGGAAGAGGCACTGTGAGGCCCTTCAGGAGCCCAATTCCACTGGGTTATTTCCAGCACTGTGGAGAGCAACCCACACTCAAAGTGCTGTCTGTCACTGTCTTCCAGCCAGGCACTGCTGTTTCCACCTCAGCTGGGTAAGGGATTTGGTGCAACATGACTGCTGCCCTTATTTCCTAAGAGGAGGATTATGTTTCTAGCTGGGCTCTGACCAGCAGTTTTTCCCATTCCAAGTGTTGTAGGGTGGTCATAACAAACAGTAAGACAGTTAACCCACTACCAGCAAGTTGATTTCAACTCACCTTTCTCTCAGAGCAGCTGGTGGGTTTGAACCAACAACCTTGTAGTGAGAGGTGAGTGCTTTAACACCCTCATTGTAAAAATACTGTTGCAGTATTGCTTTGATTCACCCGTGCTGAACCTGCTTTCTGCTTCCTCGCTAGGTCATTTCCTTTGAGTTTGTTTTGTCTCTCCCATAAATGTCCATATGTCCAATCCCTGACTTTCAGATTAAAGTGAAACTGATTTTTTTTTTTTTTTTTGTACCTCTCAGACATCTTTATTTCATTCCCATGAATCCATAGGGAACAAGCTCTAGCAGTTCACAGTCCCGTCCATTGGTTCTTACGAAGTGTGCCTGTTTCGGGGGAGCAGGCTGGTGTTTAGTTAACCCAGTTCCCTTTCTCTTTGGCTTCCTCCTTTTTCTGATCGTTTTCCTTCAGTCACTTCAGGGAGCTATCTCGGCTCTTAGAGTGCTCAATAGGGCTCATTATGCACATTAATTATATTGAGAAGAATCTTGTCCTTGTTTGTTCACAGTTGTGCCAGCAGCATACTGGGTCACATTGTATTCTCTTCTGTCAATGCCATGTTAACATGTGGGGCATCCTGTTTGAACTGTCCCCATTCCCTAGATGTCCACAATATCGCCTTTCTTGTAGATTCGCATATATGTGGCCAATGGAACTACCCATGTTTTATGAAAGGCCTGGAGAACAGAGAGCGTGTGCCCCACCTCTTACCCTTTGTGTTTGTCATCTTGGCAGATTACTGCAAAACGGCAGTTCTGGCCAAAAGGCGAAGTGTGAGGCATTTTTTAAAAGCCAGTTAAAACTGGCAAGCTTGTCAGGTGGTGGGTTCCCCTTTTTCATTGGAGGATCCCCAAATCTGGCTTTTGGGATGCCTTCCTGCCCATTATGAAGGCTTACATCCCTATTTTGTTGGGGTCTTCATTCCCAACTTCTTCCTCAAGTCTCTTGTCCAGTGGCTTGGTTGCAGTGGGTGGGAGTGGAGACTGGTGAGAGAGAAGCATCTTTCTAATCTTTAAGCCAGAAGTGTTTTCACACCAGACCAAACTGCTGCCTTTGTCAAATCATACACTGTATTTCAATTCCATCATACACTTCATTTCAACTCCGTGATTGCAGTCCTCTCAAAGTAACGTGACTTATCCCACCAGTCCTTGCTCAGGAGAAAGGTATGGCAG
Organism: Chrysochloris asiatica; assembly: GCF_000296735.1. Classification (NCBI taxonomy): domain Eukaryota; kingdom Metazoa; phylum Chordata; class Mammalia; order Afrosoricida; family Chrysochloridae; genus Chrysochloris; species Chrysochloris asiatica. The sequence goes on along the minus strand of NW_006408558.1, from coordinate 8,706,386 downwards.
TCTGCTTCTGTGAAGTTTTACAACCTTGAGAACCACATGGAGCAGTTCTCCTGTTGCATCAGGTCACTGAGTCTGAATCAACTTAACAGCCACAGTTAACAGGCTTGCTCTTTGCTGTTACCATCCTATGTGCACCCTTCCACCCCCACAAGCACTTGGTAGAGTGGAGGAAAGTAAAATCTAATCAAGTTACCACTCTTGCACATACTTCCGTACTTTGCATTTTATAGCTCAGGCAGGTGGACACTGGTGGTTCAGGGTGGAATTCTCACATTCATGTGGGAGATCTCAGAGTTGTCTTGGCCAGTGTACCTCATGCACAGCCACATGCATCTGCCAGGGGAAGCTTGTATTCTGTCATCATGCAGAACAGGGTTTAGAGCTTCCAGATGAAGACTGATTAGGAAGAAAGACTTGGAGAGCTGCATTGGGAAAACCACCCAAGGAAAGCCTTAAGAGTTAGTGGTCCAGTTCACAACCCATCCTGGGAATGGTGCAAAACCGGCAGCATTTTGTTCTATTGTGGATGGGTCACTGAGTGTTGGTGGTCAACTCAATGGCAGCTAACAAATGCAACATAGTTTGGGATTACACGCCTCCTATGAGCCCTGGTGTGGTGCTGTAGGATTAACACTGGACTGCTGACCAGAAGGTCGGCATTTCAAGCCCATTAGCTGTTCTTGGAAGCTGTGTACAGGCTCGCTGAGTTAGAACCGACTCAACGGGCCACAGCAACAGGAGCTATGTAGGAGCAGGGTGTAGTGAATGCATGCCAGGCAAGAATTGTCTGCATCCAAGTAGTGACCACTTTAGGCTAAGGTGCCTTGGGGTCACAACCTTTATTTGCTTTCTTCTACCACTTTTGTACAATTATTACCCTCCTGTGAAAACTGCTTTCTCCATCCCATTAGTGATGGTACTACTGACATGTTATTCCCCTTTATCAAAGTCTTTACCACCTAGGTGTTTCCTTTTCACCCTAGCCACCAGTTTCATGCAAGCTGTTCACTTCATCTGGGACACTTCTCAGTTTCTGTTCTGACTCTACCCCAGCAACCCTTCCCCATAGCCACATCTGGGTCCTTCCCTCCAAGCCAATAGGCTCCACCTGTATGTTGAACTTCAGGTCTATGGTCTACCCTTTTTCAGTAACTTTTTTTAAGCTCTACCCATCTAATAAAACTTCATCCGTGGATAAATCGTGATTCACTTCTTGATGCTTGTTTCTCGTTAGTGGAACTGAGCCACAATCGTTGGTTCTAACTTGACAAGTACAACAAGACGTAGATACGTCATATTTCAGTGCAGGCCTCACAAGACTCCATAGGAGTGATGGGTGCGTTTGGCAAAGCATGGTGAAATAACCAGAAAAATTCAAGTGCTATGAGGGTTGGTTATGAAGAAATTAGTGAAAAAGGTAACAAAACAGTCGATACTGAGTTGACTCCTAATTCAGGGTGATCCCATGTGTGAGGTTCTGCATGCTGCATGGTGTTCTCAGTGGTTGTTTTTCCATAAGGAGATCACCAGACTTCCGGAGTGGACTCAAATCAACCTTTTGCTGTTAGCAGCTGCTTGCATTAACTATTTGCACCAGCCAGGGACTCCATCTTGGGTGAATTGTTGCTGAGTGCCATGGATTCCGTTCTGACTCATAGCGACCCTGTATAGGGTTTCTGAGGAACAGTTGGTGGTTTTGAATTACTGACTTTGTGATTAGCAGACCAGCGCTTATCCTACAGCACTACACCAGGACTCCATGATGAGTGAATTAAAGGGGTGTCAGGCATAGGCACCAACTTTTATTTTAGGAGGATGGGGGAAAGTGTAAATTTATAGTTGGAATTCTTTTTACATGATCTCCAAAAATGCTTTTTTTTTTTTTTTTTAAAACAGGCAACAAATAGACATTTTCCACAGACTGTTACAGGAGCGTATCTCAGTGGCGTCCGAGAAGCAAGCAAGATTGCAGCATTTTGATTCAGATGTGTCTGGATTCAGCCTCTTTCTGTCCCCCAACTAGGAACGTTTGAAACACATTTTACACATTTGAGAAGGGAAAGGAAGTCAAAACAGAAACCTTCTGGATATCAAAATTGAAATGTTTTAAGGTGATACAGTGGATTTCCATTTCAAGTCAGAGCAGGCACTAGCCCCAAGAACCCGTATAGCACTTACTACATTTTACACTTCACAGGTCCGACTAGTGGTGAAAAATCTTTTGGATTTCAGAAGATAAAGCAGACAAATTAAGAACTCAGGTGTGATCCTTCCATGGTTAGATTCTTTTTAGATTTAACACTTTGTTTGGCTGATCACTTTTCACACGTTGAGAAACCAAACCAGAATCATTCAGAAACCAGATAAAGCCATGTTTTTCTTCTCTGACAATGCATCAGTAACTTTACCAATGAGCCTTAAGATTTTTATATAACTCCAATATTGAGTTTTTGCTTAAAATTTAGAGATCTTTTTTTGATACAAATTACTTCCGTACAAAAGGTAAAATGAAGCTTGTAGACTATTTTATATGTACATATTTATTCCCACTGAGCATTTAAGAGGAATTTAAATTCCAGAATCTTGTGATAAATTTAGATTTGGCAAAACATGTTCAATCCCTTCAACAGACTAGGAATTGAATCATTGAGAAAGGGGTAGATGTACGATCTTCATATAAAGACATGCACTATGGCTACTTTTCATAAAGCCACGTTTTGGGTGAGTGGCACTTTCAGTACCCTTGACTTTGGCAACCACTAGTAAAAAAGATCTTGTCAATTTAACAAAAGCCTTTCCCAACTTTTTAAAACAGATTCAATTTATAGGAATATTTTTTGCAGTTATGTTTACAGTATTCCATCGGCAGGCCCATGGGAAAACTGCAGAAATTTGTAATATATCCTGGTAAATGTTACATTTTATAAGCCATATCTTAAGAGCCTGAGAACTTGGCAAACATTCACTTTCCTTTTTTCACTTAAGACAAAACTGTCTAATGTGTCATTGAAAACAGTTTCAGGGTCTTCAAGATGCATATGTTGACAAGAAACCTGAAACAAATGTCAGTTTACAGGTTAGAATATATGGATAATTTAAGTGCTTTTGTTGAATAAGAATTATCAGTAATTCACTCAATTATATTGGTCTGCTTTAAAAAGGGACTAAAAAGTAATTTTAAAGCCACTTTGTCAAAGTATTAGGTATTTAAAAAATTGAGTCAACTTCTAAGTAGAGTTTATGTGAAAAATGTATAGTGAGCTTAAGAGTTTAGTTGCCCCCTTCTAAACCCCACAAAATATAAACAAAAGTGAGCAGATAGTATTATATAATTTCCAAGTTCACAAAGGAAAACAATGGTGTTTAGATTACTTGTGAGACTCATTGGTACTGATTGGAAAGTATTCTGCTTTAAGGTGTTATTAAAATGTTTCAGAGAATAGCATGTGTCAAGTGATAAATCCAAGATGTGTGTTTGAAATGGTTCACAGTAAATTATTACTTTTGTCTCTGGGCACTTAATACCTGTACTCTACTACAGGCAAACTAGGGAAAACCTACTCTAAGTACGGTGAGTGTATATTTAAAAAAAAAAACCAAAACCTCATTTCCTTCCTGTTTCAAGTGACATACTGACAACTTTATTCAAGGAACCTTGGTACTTTGAATGCTTTTCAGTGTTGCCTGAAGACTTTTGTAATTGACTAGCATTGAGCACACAAAATTAATGTTTTAAATTCAGAGCATGAATATGGTTGTATAAAACAGCTTAATAAAAATGACTTGTTTTGCAAATGTATTTTGTGTACTGTAATAATAGAAACACTAAATGAGTATATCACAAGAACTTCTTTCACACATACCCACTGATCCCCCCCCATTGTTTAGGTCAGGCATTTTAACTCACAATAGTCAAACAATATCAAGTTTAAATGTATAATATAGCTTTGTGGAATGACTTCGATGGTCCCTGAAGTGTATTTAGTCAAAGTAAAGGTGGCTGTTATCACTGGCTGGTTACTTAAAATCACACAGATTACACCATCTAGAAATACTCAAATACAAGAGACTAGAAGAACATCACTGCTTTAATATTTTTATTGACAAGGTAAATAGGAACAAATACTTAAAAATCAAAGGCCAATTCTTAGATTTCATTTACTTATTCCATTCATTAAGTATGCCTTTCTCTTAATGTCTTTATCAAGAAACAAGTCAAACCTGTGAAAGTACCTGTGTTAAAATTCAACCTATATAACATTTTTACATCTTAAACATTCCAATGATAAATCAAGGAGCAAATTTTCTCATCAGTGTGTTTTACTTTAAAATTCATAGCTTGCTTACATAACAAATTAAGACCTTCGATATAAAAGACTGTGGTCCACATGTTGATCAACTACAATCCTGATTGGCCAGAATTAAAAACCCAATAGCCCTGATTCCATTCCACAAGTACATTCAATTTCCTTAATTTGAAAATAAGTTTATTATATATCACTTAAGAAACACTGTCAAGATACATATCCGTTGCAGCCTACAACATTATCTTTTGGCATCACACCTGGTACTTTCATCCTTTATGAAGATAGCCAGGGTTCCTGTAAATATCTGCAGTTTTTACAGGCAAAGCAGTTATAAAATCAGTTCCTACACTATTAAGCGTAGTGTGCTTATGCTCAACCCCACCCTCACCCACAGTTTTTGACATTTTGCTGTGTTGATGTTAGTCTGCGCTTATTATAAAATGTATCTACAGACAGTTTCGATTTTTGTAGAGTAAGCACAAACTACAGATTGAAGACACATTTCAAGGCAGAAAGGAGAATGATATGTGGCTCAGTGTTGTCTTCACTGAATTTCAACTTTTGCTGCTCTGTCACTGCAATCTGGCTGAACACTGACATTTCATAGTTTATAATTGTAAAGATACCTACCTACATGAGTTTAAAAATTGATCTGCACAAAGGAAATTAAAAAACTTTATATACAACAAATTTGTGTTTAAAAATACAAAAATAATATCTGTCACTTCTGTCATGCTGACAACTGGACATACGGACACATGCAGGAAAAGTCAGATGTCATCTGACCATAGTAGCATGTGTTTTTTTTTTTTTTTTTTAAAATGATGAACACACTGCCATTGAGCTTTTAGAGAATGATAGAGATGTGTGTATTCACAATACCTCATCTACTAAATACTGCAATACACTCTGCATGTATGTGCTGGCAACATTATAGCTTTTGTTCTACTTGATTAAAAGCATGTCCTAAAGCAAGCTAATATTAAGCACACTAAAAACCACAACACTTCAAGAATCTATGATCTTACATAAATCCAAAATGTACAAAATACAACTATAAAAGCAAAGAACAGTTACTGCCATGCAAGATTTTAAACTAAACACTGCATAGAAATGCCATTTAAAACGGAAAATTCAGAGTTACGTAACACTCCAGATCAAAGGTCAGCGGTAAGTTCTACCAACACGAGGATTCAGAAAAGGAAATACATTCTCTTTGCTGGTATAATCAGATCTTCAGATCCATGGGGTCAAATTACGTCTCTAACTTCTGTCTCAAGAAATCAGCTGTAATGAAAGAGAAAGGTGGTTTTTCTCATACCTGACATACAATAAATAAGTACACAGAAACCATAAAACCCTATTCCATTTTGTAAACGTGTATTTTACTAAGGAGGCTTCATAGTACAACAACCATTAAGCACGTAGCCACTAACTGAAGGTGATGACCTTGAAAGCAGTCAGCAGCCCCGTGAGAAAGGCCTGGTGATCGGCTCTTGTAGAGACCACAGCCTACTAAACCCCTATTGCTATGGGGCACTTTGACTTTGTCCCATGGGCCACTGTGAGTTCAGTTTCCCACTGTGGCCTGTGCATCCACACTAACTAGCTGCTGGGTTGCCCTTACCTTTCAGAACTAAGCTACCAATGATACTGAACCCACCCACATCTTACCTGAAGTTCAGGTTTTCTCAATAGCTGTTGAGACTACTTTTTAAACTTTAAAATAAGATCGAAAAGAACTATCTGTCCCCATCTAAAGGAATTTGAAGATCAAATGTGACAGCGACATAAACACTTTGAAAAATGTTAAGGTAGCAATCCAGTGCTTATCCTAGAGCACCACACCAGGACGTCTTGAAAAATATGCAATGTCTAATACAATTTTGTGTGTGTGTGGTGCTGTGAGTTTAATGCGCCAGACTGCAAAGCCATTTGAACTGCAAGGTTGGTGGTTTAAGCTCTCCAGATTTACAGGGTGTCGCTATGAGTCAGAAACAACTCAACGGCACTTAATAACAACAATGTCCAAAATGGAGTCCTGGTGTGGCGCTATAGGGTAAGCACTTGACTTCTAACTGCAAGGCTGGCAGTTAAACCCACCAGCCAATCTTCAGAAATGCTGTACAGGGTTGCTCTGAGTCAAAACTGACTCGTCAGTGCTTAGCAATATGTCCAAAAATCACCAAACTTGGATAAAATGGAAACACTTACCTCTTTCACAGTTGTTTTTATGAAATCCTTCCGTTCAGTTAAATCATAAGTAGGATAATTTTCATATACCTATAGTGAAAACAAAACAAACTCAAAAGTAGATTCTTTAAAACTCAGCAATATTCTTTCTCTTTGGATTAAATAAAAGTTTATGCTAAAAATCAGCACAACTAAAAATACTCGGCTGTACCATATAACACTATTTTAAATAAGTAGTTGTGGTACTGTAGAACAGAACATAAACTAGCAAGCAAACATTTCAGTGCTCTGCTAGTCTTGTTTTGAATGAATTCACAATAAAACATGGTGAGAAAAATAACCAGACAGGTCTTAGCTATGAGCTGAACTCAATTCTTTATATTGACAAGGTATCTTTCTTCTGCTAGATCAATCAACATTCTACTTGATTCCTTAATTTGAACTTTTAATGCATTTCAGCCTCCATTCCTCAAGCCCCTTGCCAAAGCTACATTACTAAGATCCCAGTGGTTTTAGGAATCCTCTATTTTTAATGTCCTTGAGATGTCTTCCCTCTACTCTACTTTTATCAATTATCAAAGTCCCATTCTATTTGCTATTGAACTTCCAATCTTGGCCCTTCCGCGTGTTCAGTCCATTATAAAGTACCCTGCTGCCTCATTTCTACCCTCTCACTGAGAGAAGGGGCCAGAGAGTAAATACAAGGTGGTCTCAAAAAGTTTGTGGAAAAGTACATTACCTTTCATTCCATTTTTCCCACAACCTTTTTTGAAGGTCCATCATGTACCCATTTCTCACTTATTGGCATGGTTTAAATTCCAAAGACCAAGTTCTTAAAGTGGGGGAAAAAATGGGAAGCATGTAGAAATTAAAGATTGTTTCTAGACAAGTTTTTTTTTTTTTTTTTAAAGAACATATGATCACAGAAATAATAACAAAGGAGGTGCCAAGGCAAGATGGAGACCTAGGCAGAAGGGCTGTGTGGAGTCTCAGCAGCAGGGACACAGCACAGTGAATGAGGCAGGTGCAGACGACAAGCCAAGAAGTCAGCCTCAGGTGAAAGGATAGAGAAGTGGATTGAGCACCTACTGCGAAAGAGCTGAGCAGACGCAACAAGAGAGGAGGTGATGACTGCAGAGTTGTCGCCCACAGCCAACCTGTTTATGTGTAAGGTGTGTCTCACACAGCCATACTGAGCATCTGCGAGCGGCTTCAGAGACAAAGGAAACTGGAACTGTGGCCATACACTCCAGTCACAGCTGTAGTCTCTACAGCCCCACGAAATGGGCCAAACAGAGTCAATACCAGCTGCTATACACCAATCAGCAACAACAACCAATATCACCTACATCCAACCTGAACTGCACGAACAGCAAACAGAGTGCTATGTACAAGCTCATCTCCTGATCACACCCACCAAAAAAAAAAAAAAAAAAAAACTGCAAACATTCTTTAATAATGTCTTAGTTTTCTATTGCAGTTAGAAAAAAAAAAAAAAAAAAGTGTTTGGTTAGTGCCTAAGAGTACACCAACATACATTAACATACATTCATCCACAAATACAACACTACAGTACACTGAAAGCAGCAAAAAACTTCTGTTGACATGAAGAAACAAGACAAAGTAGCTCAAAACAACCAAGATGCAGAGCTAGATGATGGTTTTGAGGGGAGAAAAGGCACTGGAATTACCTGAAAAATGATTGAGGAGAATGATATTTAGGTACCTCTAAACAACTGACAGACTCCTGGTGTAGCGCTGTGGGTTAATGTACCAGACTGAAAAAACATTTTAACTGCAGGGTCAGCAGTTCAATCTTATCAGCTGCTTCTTTGAAACCCCACACAGGGTCACTATGGGTTGTAACTGACTCAATGGCACTTAACAACAACAAACAACTAACAGGTTGAAGAAAACAAGGAAGAATTCAGAAAAGCATTACAGGAACAATCAAACAAAATAGATAAAGGACTGGAGACAATAAAAACCTGCAAAAAGAAATTCAGAAGATTAATAAGATATCAGAAATGGAAAATACATTAAAAGGTCAATTTGAACCAATGGAAGCCAGAATTAGTGAGCTTGAAAATCTCTTAATTATAGTAAGCTCTAAGAACAATCAGAAAATAGAATGAAAATTTCGAAAGAAAGCCTAAGATACATGTTGGAAAACATGAAGAGGAATAACCAACCTACGGGTGTTGGAATTCCAGAATAGGAAGAGACAGAAGCACAGAAAATATAGTCGGAGAGCTGCTGGGATAAAGCTTTCCTAACATCATGAAACACGAGACAATAAGCATTCAAGAAGCTGAACATACCACATACAGAATCCACTACAAAAGAAATTCACCTAGACATACCAAAATCAAAGACAAGGAAAGAATCCTGAAAGCAGCTTGGGAAAAATGAAATGTTACCTCCAAAGGAAAACCAGTAAGATTAAGTTTGGATTTCTCAGCAGAGGCTATGCAGGTAAGAAAGTAATAAGACATACACAAAACTCTGAAAGAAAAACTGTCAAGAATCACATATGTAGCAAACTGTCTCTCAAATATGACAGGGAATTGAGAACATTTCCCGATAAACAGAAACTAAAGGAATTTGTAAAAACGAAGCCAACTTTATGAAAAGTATTACAGGGAGTCTTTTGGACTAAGAACCAACAAAAGCAGAAAAATAGAGATTGACATATTTGGCAACAACACCCAGAATTCAATCTGGACAAAGAAGTATCCAGAGTGAAACAAAACTACAAGACTGAAAATAGGGAATAAAAGATAACAATTTATAGTAACAACTACAAAGCAGAAAGAGGGAAAAGTGTAGTTACAGAATTCCAAATGATAATGAAGTCAAGTAGATTTCAAGATAAAAGTGACTTTCTGAGGAAGAAATTAAGAAGTAACAGTAACCTCAAAGAAACTTAATATACTTTCACATCAAATCAAGAAAAGGAAAATCCATGAAGATTTTGCAAACAGTAAAACTGTATAGAATTCGACAAGAAAATGCACAAAAAAATGTACTTAGCACAGGAACACACGAGGAACAAAGAAGCCAGCAACACCACAAAAATGCACAAAGCAAAGTAACTGCAATCAATTCATACCAATCAATAATTATGCAGAACATCAATGGATTAAATGTACCAGTTAAGAGACAGCAGCAGAACAGGTAAGAAAACAGGATCCTTCAATATGCTTTCTATAAGAGACATGGCTTACACATGAAGACAAACATGGATTAAAAAAAAAAAAAAAAAAATATATATATATATATATATATATATACAGCTAATGGCAATCAAAAGTGAGCAGGAGTGGCATTATTTGTTTCTGATGATATAGACGTAAAGGCCAAAACCTGGAGAAGAGACAAAGGACACTTTGATGATTAAAGGATCAACTGAATAAAAGGACATAACCATAATAAATATTGATGTTTCCAACAACAACAACAAATACATAAATCAAACACTAATAAAATTGAAGAAAAAAATAGACAACTCTACAATAAAAGTTGTTGTTAAGTGCAGTTGAGTTGATTGCGACTCAGTCACACCATATAGGGTTTCCAGGGACTGGATGGTGAGTCTGAATCAGCTACCTTGTGGTTCAAACCACACTCTGGGTCCTGCACTTATCTTACAGTGCCATGTCATAGTAGGAGACTGTAATACACCATTTTTGAAAAACAACAGAAAATGAAAAACTCAACAAAGACACAGGAACTAAACAACACAATCAACTCCACCTCATAGATTTATACACAGCACTCAACCCAACAACAGCACTTTACGCATTCCAATGTACATAGAATGTTCTCCAGAATAGATTATATGTTTAATAGACTAAAACCAAGCCTCAATAAATGTAAAAACATGAACCTACTACAAAATAACTTCTAAGATCAAAACTCTATAAAATTAAAGATCACCAATAGGGAGATCAAGGAAACAAAATCAAGTACATGGAAACTGAATAATACACTGCTTCATGGCGATGGGTAAGAGAACAAATGAAAAAAAAAAAAACAAACATTTCTTGAATCCAATAAATGAGACTGAAAACCCAGCATGACAAAACCTTTGGGACACAGCAAAAGCAGTGCTGAGAGGACAACTTACAGCAATAAATGCACAAATTTAAAGAGAAAGAACCAAAACTAACACATTAACACATCTCCAACAATTAGAAAAAGACCAGTAAAGTAAGCCTACAGTCACAAGAAAAGAAATAATAAAGATTAGAGGACAAATAAGTAAATTAGAAAACAAAAGAACAACAAAAAGAAATCGAAAGGATTAATGAAATGGACAAATGTCTTCGAAAGGATTAATGAAATTGACAAATCTAACAAAAGAGGGAGAAGATGCAAATGACATGCATGAGAAACAATATGGGCGATATAATAACAGAATACTATGATGAGTTATGCTCCAATAAATTTGAAAATCTAAAACAAATGGATATATTTTTAGAAAAACACGACCTACCTAAACTAACACAAAGTAGAAAATTTGAACAGACCTATAACAAAAGAAGAAATTGACATTTAAAAGCTCCGAACCAAAGAAAGTCATATTCAGATGGTTTTACCGATGAATTTTGCCAAACATTCAGAGAGGAGATAACACCAGTTTTACTCAAACTCTTCCAGAACATAGAAATGGATAGAAAATTCCCAAATACATTTTATGAAGCAAGCATAACCCTCATATCAAAACCAGGCAAAGGACATCATTTGAAAAAGAAAATTATCCTGGTGTGGTGCTGCAGAATACTGCACTGAACCGCAAGGTCGGTTTGAACTGCAAGGTCCACAGTTCAAACCCACCAGTTGCTCATCAGAAACCCTAGACAGGGTTGCTATAAGTTAGAACAGACTCGAGAAAACAACAAAATAATCCCTCATAAACACAAATGCAAAAAATCTAAACAAAATCCTCGGCAAAAGAATTCAACAACAGATTAAAAATTGAATACATTACTACCAATTGGGATTCATTCCAGGAATGCAAGAATGGCTCAATATTAGAAAACAATCAACATAATATACCACATAAATAAAACAAAGAAAAAGAACCACATGACTATATCAATTGAAGCAGAAAAGGCATTTGACAAAATCAACATCCATTCTTGATAAAAACACTCAGCATAGTAGAATAGAAGTGAAATTCCTCAATATAATTACGAACATATATACAAACCCAACAGCCAACATTATTCTCAATGTGGAGAAACTGAAAGCATTCCCTTTGCAAACAGAAACCAGACAAGGATGCCCTTTATCAGCATTCCTATTCAATACTGTGTTGGATGTCTCAGGGGGAGCTGTAAGACAAGAAAGGGAAATTAAAGGCATCCAAACTGATAGAGAAGTATACTTCTCTCTACTTATAGATCATATGATCTTAAACACAGAAAATCCCAAAGATTCAGCATGAAAATTATTGAAATGCATTGATTCAACATAGTGGCAGGGTACAAGATCAATAAATAAAAATCAGTTGGGATTCTTCTATACTAATAATGAGAGCTCTGAAAAATTGGGAAAACAGTACTATTTATAATAGTTAAACAAAAGATGAACTAAATTGTGAATAAATCTAATACTTAGAAACAAAGAAAAGTACAAAACATTCAAGAAACCAAGAGAGATTTACAATAATGGAAGAATAAACCACACTCGTGGATAGAAAGACTTAACATTGAAAATGTCAATACTACCCAAAGCAGTCTATAGATGTAACACAATACCAATCCAGATCCCAACATCATTCTTTAAAAGATGGAAAAAATGATCATGAACTTTATATGCAAAGGAAAGAGACTACTGATAGGTAAGCACTGCTTAAGAAAAACAAATTTGGCAGCCTCTCACTTCCTGATCTCAAAATTTACAACACAGCCACAGTGGTCAAAATAGCCTGGTATTCATACAATGAAAGATACACAGAACAATGGAACAGAATGGAGAGCCCAGAAGTAAATCCATCCACATACAGTGAAGTGATTTGTGACAAAGGGCCAAAATAATATTAAATGGGGAAGAGATAGAGTCTCTTCAACAAATGGTGCTGGCAAAACTGGAAATCCACGTATAGAAAAATGAAACAAGACAAATTATCTAACACTAAATACAAAAACAAACTCAACTTGGATTACAGACCTAAATGTAAACCCTAGAACTATAGAAATCATTACTGAAAACACAGGAACAAACTTAGGGTCTCTAATACATGGCATACATATTCTCTCAAACATTACTAAAACAAAACACAGAATACAAATAGATGACTACAACCTCCTACCACGACTCGTCTGTCACTTTGCCGTACTGTGGTGGCTTATGTGTTACAGCGAGTCTGGAAGCTATGCCACTGGTATTTTAAATACTACCAATAGGGTCACCCATGGTGGACAGGGGCAGACTGTGAAACAGACCATCAATTGCTCACATGCATATTTGGGCTAGAGCTGAAGCAAATTAAAACAAGTCCACTAGCCAAATATGACCTTAAACATATTCTACCTGAATTTAGAGATCATCTCAAAAACAGATTTGATGAATTAGATATTACTGACCAAAGGCCAGAAGACTTGTGGGATGACATCAAGGACATCATACAGGAATAAAGCAAAATGTTACTTCTTGTTACTATTGTTATGGACCATTGAGTCGGTTCCAACCTATAGCAACCCTGTGTAGGGCTTCCAAGGAGCTGCTGGTGAGCTTGAACCACCGACCTTGTGGTTCAAACTGACTTTGCAGTTCAGTGAATTGACCCACAGCACTCTTCCAGGAATCCAAAAGGTCATTGAGAAGACAAAAAAAGAAGAAAAAGACAAAAATGGATGTCAGAAGAAACTCTGAAACTTGTTCCCCATCATAGAGAGATGCTAAATAAATGGAAGAAATGAAGTAAAAGAATAGGTCGTTTCAAAGGGCAACTTGAGAGGAAAAAGTCAAATAGTATAATGAAATTTGCAAATATCTGGAGTTAGAAAACCAAAAGGGACGAAAACATTTAGCATTTCTCAAGCTAAGGGAAATGAAGAAAAATCCAAGCCTCAATTTGCAATATTGAAGGATTATATGGGCAAAATGTTGAATGATACAGAGAGCATCAAAAGAGGAAAGGAATACAGAGTCACTGTACCAAAAAGAAATGGTCAATTGAGATAAGAGAGAGAGGCACAAGGTCTGTTCAAGAGTGGCTAATGGGTTTGAATCACTGATGTTGCAGTTAGCAGTCCAGTGCTTATCCTACAGCCTCATACCAGGACTTCTAACTTGGATTGTGTCAGCTGTATAATTTATGTCATAGATTATGACATAAACTGTGTTTCCTGATTCTCTGATCCTTTAATTCATCTCTCTTGATGTCTGATTGTTACCCCCTGCCAATTATCTCCAGAAACCTATCGAAAACCACCCCAATTCCTCTTTAGTTTCAGGAAGAAAACTAAACTCCATAGCTAGACATGTTGTGCCTGCAAAACTCTTCTCAGTAGTACCTCCTAACTATTGTGAAGACTCCTTCCCATCCCTACTCTTCAGCCAAATTAAACCAATTAGTACTCTCTGCCAGCAGTATTTCTGTGAATGTGTGATGCCACTCAACTGCATGACTGCAGGGAACAGGTGATGTTGTATCTCTAGACTTCTCCAACCTTCACTCTCAGTCCCAAGCAGGCCCTTTTGTTGTTGTGCTATAGCATCTTTTAACACAGCCCTCACATACTGTATCTGTGAGTCTCTTTCTATCCTACTGGATCAAAAGCCCCTAACACCACATAACGGTTTCCTCTGGCTCTACCTCTAACATCCAGCCCAGTGCCTGACATGCACTAGAGGCTCAACAAATGCCAGATGAATAAACAGGAAGCTATCAGTGTCCCAGAAAAGTATAAAACATTTCACCTTAGCGTGTTTCCAGTTTTGATTTAATTTTACATAAATAAAGTCTCCTAAATCTGATCTGGAACATGGGATCCCAATGGAACCATACTGAAGAATACAACATTTGATTTCATGAGAAGTTCTGGAACTTGACGGAAGTCTGAGTTAAGAATCTATCTAGAATATTTCATTTACCATGCTACCACTGAGAATAAGGTGGTCCGTGAGACTGCTTTTTGAGACTAACACAATCTAAGGATCCAACATTAAAAACAGAAAAAGAAAGTTCTCGCTACGGTTTGGATTGTATCATTTTACTTTTTAAATACTGTCTTCGTTCTGTTACTTCTGAAAAACTTCCCACTAGAGCAGACATTATGCTATACATCGTGGTGCCCCCAACAACACAAGACTGCCCGGGAAGCAGCAGAGAGCAGTAAACATTTGCTCAAGTGATGAATGCACACAGGATCAAGCATCCAAGGAAAGGATGGCTGGTGTGTTCCAAATAAGAAAAAACCCCAAAGCATTTGTTCATTACCTCTTTGCAGATCTGCTTCATTGTGACTTCCTCCAAGTTAGCATTTGCCAATAACTTCTTTACTGTTTCCTTTAGCTCTTCATCTGTCGGCGGTTTCTTCAATTTTTTAATTAAAGGTTCATCATCAGAACTATCCTCAGATTCACTTTCTAAAAGCAAGACATTTTTTTATATGGGGATAAAAAAGATTTTGCTAGGTAGCAAAGTTAATATGTAAGACAGATTGGTAAGAATTCTGTAAGTTTTCAACAGATTCTCAAAGATTAGAAACTACTTTATAATCTAGAAAACATGCTGAAACTTTAATAATTAAAAACATATTTAAAGTTAAAAATGTACCTACTACTTCCCCACCCGTGCAATGTTCTTTACAGCTGATCTATTTTCCACACATTTAAATACTATGCTGTACTATATATACCTTTAAATCAGCTGACAACTGTCATTTCTAACATACCTTTACAGCTGATCTATTTTCCACACATTTAAACACTATGCTGTACTATATATGTTATGT
>NW_006408558.1:8663979-8689997 GCF_000296735.1 Chrysochloris asiatica | reverse complement strand
TGTTTAAATCAGCTGACAACTGTCATCTCTAACATACCTTTACAGCTGATCTATTTTCCACACATTTAAACACTATGCTGTACTATATATGTTATATGTCTAAATCAGCTGACAACTGTCATTTCGAACATACCTTTTTTAGAACTGTTCTGATTCTTCTTGGTGGTGCTGCTATCTGCCTTCTTAACATTAGCACTTTTTACAGACTTTTTATTTTTAGAAGTGGCTTTCGGTTTCGGTTTTTCCCTTTTAGAGGTCTTTTTTGGTGGCTGTTGGAAAGAAAAGCAAAGTGCATCTATGGATGAGACTCTGTCATACTCTACTACTCCTGTATTAGAGAAAACTGATGTACTAATATTGATGAAAATTAGTACCAACTATCAATTTCTAAGGAGCTCTGTTAGCATAGTGGTTATGAGTTGGGCTGCTAACCTCAAGGTCAGCAGTTCAAAACTACCAGTCATTACACAGGATGAAGCTTTCTGCTCCCATAAAGGTTTATAGCCTCAAAATGCCTCTATAGGGTTGTTATGAGTCAGAACCAACTCCACAGCACCTAACCACCACTACCAAATACCAATTTATGAGAGAGGACTAACACATGTAAACTCAATTAACCAAATTTGCTCCCAATGTAAGAGTTTGCATGAGAAGACAAGACTCAATCACTGGAATTGTAGAGACACGTTGGGCGTGTGAAGCTCTTCTTTGTGGTACCTCCTAACTCTTGGGAAGATAGGAGAAGCACTGGGCTGCTAACCACAAGGCTGTCTTCGCTCAAACCCACCATCTGTTCCTCGGAAACCCTGTAGAATTCAGTATGAGTCAGAACTGAATTGTGTTTGCATGGTGCTGTGAGATATACACTGGTCTGTTTGAATTGCAAGATCAGTGGGTCAAGTTCACCAGCCGCTCCTCAGAAACGCTATACAGGGTCACCACGAGTCTGAGCTGACTCGATGGCACTTAACAGCAACATCATTATACTGGAAATGCAGAGAGAGGTTATTACTCTGGACAAAGGCCAGAGAGTTTACTGACTCACATCTTGTGCTGTAGTCCTGGAGTGCCAAGGATCACTGCAACCGCACAGACACTATTCCATTAGGCAAGGGGAGAATAGGAAACTTTGGAAAATTGGACATCTCGAAGGATAGACCTCAGCACTGGGATACAATGGATTGTGTTTGGCAATTGAAACAAATATGGGTATGTTGAAGGTAAGGGAAAAGAGGCACTGGCAAGACAAAGAGGCAAGTTAGCTACTTACTTTCATTGTATGCCAATTTCAAATCTTTACTTTCTCACTCAGGAATTCCATCCTCCTCCTCTACTACCCAGCTAAAAATTACCTACTCCACATCTTTCACAATGCCATCAATTTGATAAATCAACACTCTCACAGTACTTGGCCTACAATACAATAATAAGTGCACAAGGTTGGAGGTTCAAGCACACCAGCCACTCTGTGGGAGACCGATGTAGCTCTGTGCTTCTGCAAGGTTTAAATCCTCAGAAACCCTATACAGGGTAGTTATGAGTCTGCCAACTTGACAGTACTTAACAACTTTCTGTATGGTATTGTGAGGCAGTGATAAGAACATAGGCTCTGAAACCAAGCTTTCTGGTTCCAATCGGACTAATTTTGCATCCTCAGACAGATCAACAGGTCATTCTCTGCATCTGTACCCCATCTGTAAAATGGAGGCAATTTTGCCAAATTGTAACATTTTCCCATCTCAAAAGTAAAAGGGAACACATTTTATAATTTGTGTAAAAATAATGCCTTACTGGCATCTTAGATCTGATGAACTATAGTCATTATCTACATTAAGAATCGTGAGAATCAGACATACATGAAGCAGCCAAGAGTAAATGTTTACTACATGCACCTTAATTGTTGATGGGTGCCTTCAAGTTGATTCCAACTCACAGCAAGCTCTCCCCTTTTACACAGAACTGCCCCACAGGGCTCTCGTGGCTACAATCTTTATGGATGCCGATCACCAGGTCTTTCCTCACAAAGCTACTGGGTGGATTCAAACGGCCAACCTGTTAGGTTAGCATACAAGCTCTTTATCAGACAAGCACTTAACCAACGCACCACCAAGGTTCCTTGTACATTTATTAAACGGTTGTTATTTATGTCTGTGTTCCTACTATTGTAGATTACAAACTTCTAGTGGGCAGACAAGCCCCATGGAAACAGACACCTGACAATCTATTTAGCTCTGTTCTTCCAGCAACTGGAACAGTGTTGCTGTTGTTTAGCGCCACTGAGTTGGTTCTGGGAGTCACAGCAACCCTATACAGAGTTTCCGAGGGAGTGGCTGGTAAGTTTAAACCACTGACTTTTCAATCCAGTGCTTATCCTACAGCAACATACCAGGACTCCTAGGCATACAGCTGTTGTTGTTAAGTGCCTGAGTAGGTTCCAACTCATAGCAACCCTGAATAGTTTCCAAGGAACGACTGGTGAATTAGAACCGCCAACCTTGTAGTTCAACCTGACCCTCTGGTCCAGTGCTTTATCCCACAGCGCCACACTAGGACAGTTATGGGTCTTGTTTGTTAAGTGCCTACCGTAGAGTCAGTTCCGACCCACAGTGATTTCTGAGGAGTAGCTTGGTGAGTAGCCTCTAATAAATATTTCTTGTCATGTTCTTCTCTATTTTCTGTCAGTCCATCTGTACTCTGAATCCAGATGGCCAAATATCCAATTAATCGACTATACTGCCATAAAATAAACTACATGATGTGTTGAATGTGTGAAAACTGATGACGTTGCCTGTAAACCTTCACTTAATTCACAACAAAAGTTAATAAATAAATCAATAAAATTAAGGAAGCACTCTTATTTTAAGACATGCAGAATGAATGTTCTTATAGGTAGGATCTGCACTTAACCCATTATGAAGTGGATTATAGTTATTGCCTAAAATAATTCAATGTTTGTGTTTCTAGAGTAAAAGATCCATTTTAGAGGTAATATATATAAAGGCCACTATCAACTCCTCAGAAACCCTATAACAAGGTCACTGAGTCGGAACCAACTCCACAGCACTTATAAACAAAAACACATTGCAGGTGGGGATGGGGCATGCATTTGTATTGCACTGCTTTCGCACACCTACAATTTTCATATGTGCCCCGGTGGCACAGTGGTAAAAGTACTCCGCTGCTAATCAAAAGGCTGTCTGTTCAAACCCAACAGCTACTCCAAGGAAGAAAGACGTGGTAGTCTGCTTCTGTTAAAAAGCCTTGGAAAGCCTACGGGGCAGTTCTCCTCTGTGCTGTAGGGTCACCAGGAACTGATTTGACAGCACTGAGTACAACACAAACTAAACCAAAGCAAAGGAAAACCATTTCAATCCAAAGTCAAAATTGTTTATCTCCATATTATAAATGAGGAAACAAAATCTAAGTAAATGAACTACCTTACAGTTAGAGCAAGTGAGATGTTCACAATGAGAGTTGTTTACAGGGCTGACTAATGCACCGAGGTATTTCTCCGAGCCAGGGATGAAATTACTGAAGTAAATTACAGTAATAAAAGGTTAAGATTTCTTATCATATCCTTAAATTACATGATTTATCTATTACGTACAAATGATACTAACCATACCAAAGGACAAAAAAATTTTGGCAGAAAGTTTAGAAAGGCAATGAAAGATTATTATAATCTGTTTTAGGGCTGCCTTTGTCCCTATCCTAAAGTACGCATTGTTTAAAATGGCTTTTTAGGCTAAGATAGGTCTTGGTGTAATCTAATTTTATATAAACTATTTCCCCCAAATCCCTTTCATTTTTCTGCTATCCTTCAAGGTTCAGACCTAATTGTAAACTCCCCTGACATTTCCCTTCCCAGGCCCATGACCTTGTCTCTCATGTATTCCTAGAAAGAATTAAGCACTAGATCCTCTGAGATGCCACATTATCTTGTTCAGACCTATTAATCTTTCACTTCCCTCATGCTACCAAGGACGTCAAACTGGTTAAGGGCACAGCGGGTGTGGCACTGTGGGATAAAGTACTAGACCACAAGGTCATTTTGAACCACCAGACTGACACAGTTCAAACTCACCAGCCACTCCTTAGAAACCCTATTTATCGACTCGAGGCACTTAACAACAATGCACAGCTCAGAGTCCTGGTATGGCACTGTAGTTCCTCAGAAACCCTACAGGGCACTTGATCAACAACTCAGAACCAACACTTAATAGTTGCTATGTAAATATTCAGAAAGTTGGGAAAAGGCCCTTGGGGTACTTGTTGCTAAGTACCCTCATAATGACTCTGTATAGGATCACCAAGGAGCAGCCCCTGGGTATGAATTGTCAACCCAGTAATCAGACCCAGTAGTTCGCAGCTCAGTGCTGATCCTACAGGGCCACACCTTGGGGTACTTTAACATCTCTCCCAACCTGAGGTCTAATCAATTAGTGACTAAGACAAACAAGTTTCTCCTTAACAGCTGTTAGCAAATCTTTAACATTACTGTCACCTGCTACAACTCACCTACATTTAAGAACAAAAGACATAAAGAAACCATTAGGTCAAATCATCAATGGTGAAGTCTGCAGTCCTGCAATTTTCAAAAAGCCTCATAAATGACTCATTCAGGCATAAGTGATATAAGATGAGAATTTATGGTTTAGATCTGAGGTTGCCAGGCTTTTTCATTTTTCAGTAAGGCGCCAGGTGGTAAATATTTAGGTTATGCACAGAATATGTGGTCTTGCCTTTTTTTTTTTTTAATTTTACGGAGAAAACAATTCTCATTTTGCAAGCTGTAAAAAAGGCTGCAAGCTGCATTAGGACTGTAGGTCAAAGTTTGCTGACTCCTAGTCTAGGCTATAGGTTACTAGAAAGGGCAGGAATTAGTTCATAACACTTCAAATAACTAATTTTAAGTTAATAGCTTTTAGTTTCAAATTTTTATAAGCAGAAATCAATCTATACTCAAATTAACTTTCTAAGAACTGCTTAAAATCAAATTTTGATCTGAATCCGTGGTTTTACAGTAAAGACGCTAAAGACAGAAATGTATGGACTCTGGAAGGAAAGAGTAAGATGCAGCTCCCAGGTAGTATAAATAAGTAAGCACTCAACTATTAGTGAAACGCTGGCAGTTTGAATCCACTGAGAGATACTCGGGAGGATAGGCTCTGCGATCTTCTGAAAGACTACAGTTTGAAAATCCCATGGGACAGTTCTACTCTGCACACATCACTGCACCCACGTCAGAATCAACTCATCGGCAACTAACGGAAGAATATTCTAAAAGATCCTAACACACATTTATTATATCCTCAATTACAAAAATGAGATGGGTCTTCTTCCTTTAGGAGTCAAGATGTAAAAGCACCCCGCAAATAATGGCCTCGCAGTAATTTGTCATGCACAGCCTTCTGGATGCTCTGTAGTCTGGCTACAACCTAGGTTTACACTAGGTTCACCCCTCCATGCTGTATGTAGGGCACACTATCACAAACAAGTGTGCTTGTCAAAGGCATGCTGTACTTTCCCACTTCCCATCTTTGTTCATGTGTCCTATTATTTCCTTCTCCATTCCTAAAGTCACCCTCAATTGGTGCTTCTTCCATTCCCCTCCAAAGCCTTCAATCAATACGGAGATACGCTTTCTTTTGAAATTCTTTAATATAAGTATCATTGAAATCACCAACAACACTTAGTAACCCTCAATTTATTAAACAAAATAAACTATCCAAAAAGTATTTATTAGAAACCCACTTTGAGTATCTTTCTAAAGCTAGAACCTTCAAGTATGTGGCATTATAAAAGAAAAATGTTAGAAATACTTATGGTATTAATACTTTTGTCATTTCAATCAAATAGGAGACTAAGACCTGAGTCTTAAATAAACTTCTAGGAAAAAAAAACCAGATTAACAAGTTAAAAATTCTGGCTTGCTATTTTGAAGTATGTTGTGAGCAAATCAGGACCATCCAATACAATCAGCATTTTTGGTATGTTAAAAGAATATGTGACAGCTGCCATAATTTTAGATAGCCTTATGTACTTTAATAGAACTGTTTTAAAAACGAATAGAAACTTTTTGAAATTTTAAGGGAGGCTTCATGTCTCTGATAACCATGAAGGTACAGACTCAGAGGACTGACACAAGCACTTTTTGAAGGAAGGCAAAACAAAAAAACAAAAAAACCCAACAAACCAAACTCTTGGGGGGGTCCAGCTTACCTATCTTTTATAGGCAGCAGGGCTCTTGAAGGAGGGTCTCCAAAGAAGACGCCTGTCACAGAGCCAGAATCCTGTCCTCACAGCGGAAAGGCTGTACTGGGGGAACAGACGAACAGAATAGAAATGAGCTTAAATACACCATTCTTCTAACAACTTGGCTGAAAACTTAGTGTGCCAAGCGTGGAGAATGTGCAAGCCTCATCAGAGTCCACAAAAGATCAGGAAAGCGAGTTGGAAGTCTAAGTGGGTGAGTGTAGTGAGTACTCAACTTTGCCTTCCAACAAAAGAGTTTAATGGTTTTATGATATTTCATAATTCCTTTGATCAAATTATAGGAGCATTCTTAGTTTTTGAAAATTTAATTAAAGAGCCCAAAAGTTTCACATTTCATCTTCTTATGATCACCAAATATTACCTCAAAATGCTCAAATATATAGTTCACCAAAAACTGTAAGTGGAAGCCTCCCCAGTTTGGCAAATATTGCAGCTCACTTAAATGCTTCACATCTTCTGTGCCTTCCACCTAAGGAGTAGGGTAAGCCTACAACTGCATCTCATAGCTTCCCTTGCAGCTCAAGATGGCCAGGGAACAGTATTGCGCAGGGAACCATATTCTGGCCACTGCAATGGAGATGGAGATCTTTGTGGGGAGGGAGAGCACAACACCACTCGGAGAGCACCCTTTGCCCTTCCCTTCTCAGGACATGGATTCAGTCGTTACAGGTCAACAATCATTTGTGAAATTAAAAGCTAAAGTTACAGATGGTAAATCAGTAAGAATAAAGATGCCCAAGTCTTTGGTTCCTTGCTTAAACTTACTGTCCCAGAACTGCCTGTCTGAAAGAAAAAGCAACCGTTTTAGACATTAATAAGGTTTTAAATGATTTACAGAAACATTCTGAGACTATCCAGATAAGTTATACTCAAAAAGTAAAAATTCAGTTTGATACTTTTCTAGAGATAAATTATTGTTGTTAAGTGCGGTCAGTCTATTCCAACACACAGCAACCCTGTATAGGGTTTCTGAGAAGCAGCTGGTGAGCTTGAACCGCCGACCTTGCAGTTCAAATGGCTTTGCAATCTGGTGCATTAACCCACAGTGCCACACTAGAGATAAGAGTGTGCTATAAAAACACTAAGAAAAAAACACCAAAGGAAAGCATTAAAATAAAAACAGAAACAAAATATGCTCTTAAGAATCTAAAAGACTAGTTGTTGTTGTTAAGTGCAATCAAGTCGATTCTGATTCATCATGATCCCGTATATGGTTTCTAAGGAGCAACTGGTGGATATGAACTGCCAACCTTGTGTTTCACAGTACAGTAAATTACCTTTATCTCCTAAGTGGAAGGCACTGACGGTTTCCTCTTTTTTTCTATACTCAACTTTTTCTAGTAAATTCTCTGTACCTGTCTGTGGTCTAATACTTGTGAATGACTCACCAAAGGCACGATTTAATACTAACCCAATATGGGCTGCCAATTCAGGAACCAGCTGATTTTACGAATTCTTAGAAAGTAAACCTTTTACTTTCCTATATTCTCATTTTAATTAAACAGCATTCATTGCTTTCTTCCTACTTCCCAACTGCTCTTCTCCTATTGCTCCAACAGGTAAATATCTAAGAGCCAAGCTAGTAAGAAAGCTCATGTTTTTTCACTCGAAAATATTCTTGAGTTAATTCCAATAAAATGAGGATCAGAAATGCTATGAATCACTGAATATCACAGAAATGGAGCTGTAGGCATAAACTAAACCAATAAATTTTCATCATCAGCTAACTTGCTAAATGTAACGTATTTTCTTATGAGACGTTAAAATCTGATTTTGTTTTACTCAAGCAGATTTTTAAATTCTATACAGAAAAAAAAAAAAAAAAGAAGAAAAGATTCTACTTTTCCATATATCTAAAGGTAAATACGAAAATTAGCAGGTGAGTGGAAAAGATTCAGCCTCCTGGCCACTGAAACTGAATTTCAGGTTAAGAATTCTAATGTCAACAGTGTGCTGTTGTTAAGTCTCACTGAGTCAGTTACAACTTAGAGCGAACTTGTGTAGTTTCCAAGGAGCAGCAGTTAAGTCTGAACTGCTGACCTTGCAGTTAGCAGTCCAGAGCTTACCTCACAGTGCCACACCCCCAATTTAGAGGAAACAAGAAACAATGAAATTAATCTAACCAAATTCATAGCTATTTAAAAATCTATAATAGAAGAAGCTGATCTTAATGGATGGGTCTTTCATTTATAAAAAATCATTCATTTCAGGAAATAAATAGAACGAAATTTAATCATTTTCTACATTTAAAGTCCCTAACTAGGTTGTCACTTGAGTGAGTCTTCATTCCTAATAGATAAATAAGAAAAACACGAAGTTGACATAGAAATCCTGACCTTTCCTCAGCACCTCTTTCAAAGGCAATGAGAGCCTTTCATGGAAATGGACTCTGCAATGAGAGCGTTTGGAACATGATGTCCTGGAGTACAAACCGGTCTTCAGAGTCATGAAAGATACCTGTGCTGGCTGGAGGGAGATTTACCACTGGTAAAGGAAAGAATGTAGTCCACATTCCACTGGGATTTATCTTATAAAGTTTGCTAATACAAGCGCATGCAGAAACATCCCTCTAAGAAAATACAGTACTGCTTTTACATTGTCTGATTTACTATACTTCGTGTCTGTGAAAGCATTGGTGTTGTCCTCCCATTCCCACGCCAGCTGGATTTTCACCATTTAAACTTAGTTTCTAGAAACAGACCCTAATTTATGAGGCTATAGAAATTAAGACTTTGCTTTATGGTATCCAGGAACCAAAAGAGTTCTAAGTAAACTGTGCTATTAAGTACTGTCAAGTCAGTTCAACTCACAGTGACAACCTGTATAGTTTCCAAGCAACTGTGTGTGTGGGGGGGGTCAGTCTGGACCCCTGACCTTGTGGTTACAAGCCCAGTACTTATCCTACAGTGCCACACCAGGACTCCATAAGGAAACTAGGAGTCATCTAGATATACAGACTTCAACTACCTCTTAGAACAACAGGACAACAACCTTACAACCTTAAAAACAAATAGTATAAAATAAACTCATTTTCTATCTTGTTATCTTTGTGAAGACAGGAAGACTGGATTTGGAAATCTTCCTAACGTTGAAAGGTCATTCATTAACTGTCGTAGCACTGGTGATTTACTATAACCCTCTGATGTGTTACTTTAAAATGGGACTATCGTTTCATTTTACATATGAAAAATTGAGGCACATGAAGTTTAAATAACTTGCCCAAGGTTCCAAAGCCTATAGTTACGGCCTCTGAAAAAATCAGATGTTTATATTTTGTTATAACTTTGCACACTGTAGTAAATGACATATGGTTGGTGTTGGTGGTTATGTGCCGTGGAGTCGGTTCCGACTCATAGCGACCCTGTACAGGGATTCCAAGGCTGTAAATCTTTATGGGAGCAGAAAGCCTTATCTTTCTCCCATGGAACAGCTGGTAGTTTTGAACTGCTGGCCTTGCGGTTCGCAGCCCAATTCATAACCACTACACATTTGTACCAGAGCTCCTTAAATGACATATAGTAAGTAGTAAAAAAACCTTGTTGAATGAGGAATTTCATTACTGTAAAATTACAATTATTATGCACATATAAACAGACATGTTTTCTCCAAGATGTCCTTAAAATCCAATCTATAAAAACCCCAGCGCTCAGATTACTCATCTTTCTTCAAACCAATCATAAATATGAAGCACCTGCTAGATTTATAACATTTACAAAAATTGTTTGAAATATTTATAACTTATTGTTGTTAAGTGCCGTCGAGTCGGTTCCGACTCATAGCAACCCTGTGTAGGGTTTCCAAGGAACAGCAGGTAAATGTGAACCTTGCTATTCAAATCGACCTTGAGATCCAGTGCTCTTTAAGCCTTTGATTTTTGCATAAAACAGAACGAAGTGATTCATGTCAATGATAAAATATATACTAATGAAACCACTTGTCAGAGAACCCACTCCTATGTGTTCCTATTCAGGATACTCACTCCTCAGCCTCCCCATTTCCCTGCTCTAGTCCTCGAGGTCCAGCTCAGAGCTACAAATCTAGCTGCCCACCAACTTATACTTTGGCATGGTAAGGAAATTAAACATTCTGTAATGGCGATAAGTAACTTTATGCTCAACTATTTCTGCATCTTCAGGATGAACAACAAATACATGGTCGTATGGATTGTTGTCGTTAGGTGCCATTGAGTCAGTACTGACCCAGAGCGATCTTATGCACAGCAGAACGAAATACTGCCCGATCCTGGGTCAACCTCACTACTGTTGCCATATGCCGTATGAATACGGGCTGCCAAAATCTCTATTTTCTAGATGGACCAGTTATTATAGAGCAATATTTAACTCTTCCACAGAAAGAAATACCGCACTTCACCTCTTCTTCACTTTCTTTATCTTCTTCTTCTTCAGAAGAGTCCTCCTGGTTCTTCTTTTCCTCCTCATCACTACTAGATTCGTCTGACAGAATTTCAGGGCATTTGGTCCGCTTAGCCTTCCTTGCCATTCCAGAACTGTTCCGTTCCTTTTTGCTGCCTTTGCTAGAACTTTTTTTGGATTTTGGCAATGGCTAAGAAAAACAAAAGTAACATCAATAAAGTATTAAATTTCCAAGTCAACCAACTTTGTTTTCAGCTCAATTCACTTCGATTTCTTCTTATTCCTGTCTCAAAAAAATTATATTCACTAGCTTAGCAGCTTTACAGATAATTCATTGTTAATCTGTAAGGTTAACCAAAATAACACACTCCCAATAAAATCCTTTTGATTGTATTCTAAACACTAAGCAAAAGATTCTTTACAAATATGCAAAGAAAGAAGTACTCCAGTTCTGACACAGGACTAGAAGCCCCAACATACACTGTGTTAAAGGCTTAGTTGTTTGCTTTATTGAAATAATACTTTGATTTACACTTGGAACTTATTTCATTTCTATAAGTACTGAACCCAGAATATAGGGGAAGTTGAAGGGGAAAGACAAGGGGCTTAGTTATGACGGTAGGATGTATCAGATGAGGATAGCAGACAATAACAGTGGTATAACATGAAAATGTATGTCATTGGTTATAAATGTGCAAGTTGTGTTGGTGTGTTTTTGCCATCATAATAATTTTTAAAAAAAGGGGGGGAGGGGGGCTGCAGGAAACGTCACAGCCAGTGGAGTTTCTTGCTTCAGGGGAAAGTAGAATTTGTGAACTATACATCTTCAACTACAATATCATTTATGTTCATAAAATTCTGAGCTCTTACTTTCAGCATAAAACCCCTAAGCAAACTGTTGGTCACCGAGTTGATTTTGACTCATAAAGACTTTATAAAACAGAATAAAATTGCCCCATAGTTTCCAAGGCTGTAATCTTAACAGAAACGGACTGCCAACTCTTTCTCCCAAGAAGCAGGGTAGTGAGTTCAAGCCATTGGCCTTCTCACAGCAACCCAACACTGTCCAACGAGGCTCCTTACTTTCTGTATGCCCAGATTACATTCTTGCCAATGCAATGAAAAGTTAAATCTAAGAATGCTACTTATTTAACTATAAAAACTAATTAAGAACCACAAAATTATTGCACTGCTATTACTTTGATATTCAATTAAACTGCATATTTTAAGAGCACAGTTGATCACTTGAGGAAAAGGATTTGATTCTAATGGTTAACAAATGTAATTGTTAAATACTTTCTTAGGGAGGATATGCTAAATTCTGAAAATGCAAACCAAAAAAGAAAATTAATTAAAATAAAAATAACCTTGCACAGCTAAATAATCTGAAAAACAAACATGAAATAAGGACTATTACTTATTCCTGAAATTATGGGTATATATTGTGAAAATTTCTATCTATTAAGAAGAACTCTAAAAAGTTCACGAAGCCCCCTCATATTATTTTTGGTAATCAGCAAAAGCATTAAGGGACAATCGGAGAACATAACCTTAAGATAGCCAGTAGTATCAATGTCTGTGATAAATTTAGGCAGTATGAGTTTTTGTGAAACTAGCATAACCGCAGGTCCTTTCTCTCAGAGGAACCTCCAGTCTGCCAGAGGTCACAGGCACCTGCACAGAAACTAAGAAAATGTGGCTGCTTTGAATAAACACAATGCTCTAAGGCTAGCTACAAACCTACATGTCTGGGAGGCAGCCAACCTAGGTCACTTCATAAATGTTAGGTTAGTGAACCAAAGACATCTCTCAGAGGAGACTGTCGACAAGAAACGTCCTTGCATCTATGTAGTCACCTCTGCAAATCTCAACAATTAACAATCAAACCTAGATATCAAATCCACTCAAGTGCTCTAATGGTCTTATTTGGAGAATAGGAAATTCAGTCTAAAATCTCATTACTGACTTTATGAAATTCAGGACTCAAATGTATAATATATATGATATGCCTCACTATCTCAACTCAGGAGCCAGCTGCAAGTAGTGAAGGATAATCTGTATATGTTGTTGCTATGAAGTACCGTTGAGTCGGTTCTAATTCATAGTGACCTTACATAGATAGGGTTTCCAAGCAGCAGCTGATGTGTTTGAACTGCTGACCTTCAGGTTCACAGTCCAATGCTGACCCTACAATGTTACACCATGAGTCCAATCTGTATATGGAATCAGTAATATGGGGACTAGAATGGGTGCTGGATAGATCTATACCAAAAAAAAAAAAAAAAAGTGAACAGATGTTAAATGATCCTTGTAACCAAGAAAATGTAACTCCCACAATTCAAAGAGGTGCTATTTTAAAAAGAGAGAAGGTAATATGCAAATGTATTAGAACTTTTCTACACCAGGGTCTAACAATAGTTGAATCTATTCCTCTGAATCCAGTGTCAACAGCATTCTTTAAAAAAAAAAAAAAAAATCTGAATAGCATATGAAAAAAATGGGTAAAAGTACAACAGAAAGATAACAAACGATTACTAATGAAATATTGTACTAGTTTACCTGTTTTAAGATTACTGGAGAGGAGGCAATATTAGTAATACTAAGATTGTAGTATTTTTCTTAAATGATAAAAGCTTATGGTAGCAAAAAAATAGTCCGTTAACATCAGATAAAGTAGCAACCATCACAGGGGGGTCTGTTATGAGAAACTGAATGGGTTAGATTCCTAGTCCTCAAAGTGTGGTCCATGGACCAGCAGGGCTCCTGACACCTTTTCAGTGATCTACAAGATCAAAACTATTTTTCAAATATGAAGACATTTTTTATTTGCTCTTTTCACTGTGCTTTGCACTGATAATACAAAAGTACAGGAACCCTAATAACATGAAGGCAGTGGTAACTATTTCTGGCAATAACTCCTGTATTCCCCACAACCACACACTGTATAGCAAGGAAAAAAAAACAAAACAAAACACTGCTATCAAGTAGATTCCAATTTATCATAAACCTACAGGACAGAGCAGAACTGCCCTTTTTGGGATTCTGGGACTGGAAATCTTTAGGGGAGCAGACTGCCTCATCTTTTTCATACAGAGTATCTGGTGGGTTTGAATGCTGACCTTGAAGTTAGCAGCCCAAAGCATAGCTACCAGGCTCCTTAAATTAAATGCAAAAACAAGACATTAAAGACATACAGAAACAGAAATTAATGCCTCTGCTTAGTTCTTTGCATACCGTTTTTTTTTTTTTTTTACATGTAAAATAACTTGTTAACATGTAATAGGCTTATTACTATTGTTATTTAAAATTTTTCGTTTGAATTTCAAATAGAATAAATATCATTATCAGTCACAAAAACAAAAGCTCTTGGAATCATTATTTTTAACAGGATTATGGAGTCCTGCATCTGAAATGTTTACACACCTTTAGGGAAAAGATGAATGTAAATATATTCCTCATAACTCAGGTAAATTAGTAATTGCCTCTGGGAGAATACTGATCAATTTTGCCCCATGAATGTCTTTAAAAAGCAGAGGTATAGTCACAACTAACATCTGCAAAAATACATAAAAAAAACTTTCATCTTAACATATGCCGATTTTAAACACTACATAAATCAATCATATCCTTTGGTTTGTACCCCTCGGCTACAGAATACAAGGAACACTTTGTGTAGCTTTTCTCTCTCCTTGTCTAGCTAATGGTATTAAGGACCAAGAGCAACCAAAACAAAGTCCCAGAGCAACTTTCGGATTTCTGTTCTTAACACTTGCTCCCCCAGCACGTGGTGTTCCCCTCAACTTCCAGGCCCAAAAAGTCTCTTCACTTTTTCCCCCATCAAGATTCAAATATGAAACCTTTGCTGACAGGCTTATTACAATTAAAAATACAAGGCTATATAAGTAAAAGTTCAAGAGACGTTTTACATCACATGTCAATTGTTACTGCTAAATACAATTGTTGTTGTTAAGTGCCGTCAAGTTGGTTCTGACCCACAGTGACCCTTATAGGGTTTCCGAGGAGCAGCTGGTGAGCTTGAACCGCTGACCTTGCAGTTCAAACGCCTCTGCAGTCTGGCGCATTAACCCACAGTGCCACACCACACTAGGACTCCTAATTAGGTAGAGTAAATGTAATTTAGATTTTAGGAAGAACAGAAAACTAAGGTCATTTTACTGCCATGTCCTGCTCCTTGGTTCTGCTGAAGATTCTAAACATCCAATCCATAAATATTTTAAGAATAGACTTTTTGGCTGCTTTATGTAATGAAAAACATTGTATTATCCCAGGATAAGCCCTGGACTGCCAAACACAAGGTCAGTGGTTCGAGCCCACAAGTCACTGTATGCGAGACCAATGAGGCTTTCTGCTCCAGCAAAGATTTATACCCTTGGAAAACCTGTCAGGGTCACTATGAGTCAGAATCAACTGTACAGCACTAAGCAACAGTAGCAACAATGTATTTTACATCTCCTCTTTCCTCTGATTACAGCTTACACGTATTACCTCAACCCACCTATTCTTGTCTTTCTAGTACTTTCTAGATCTGCAACTCTGGACACTTAATTTCTTTTGTATTTTCTGGCCCATCCAAGTTTAAACTAACAATTGCTTTTACAAATCTAATATCCCTTATATTTATGAAGCATCTCTCTATGAATCTACATTATTTATTTCTGCCATGAAATTGTTGAAGGCATGCTGATGGAAGGCATGTTCCTTGAAAGTTAGAAGCAGTTAGACTGCTGAGCTATTAACTGTTGTTTCATAAAAAAGTATGAAGGTGTAAATTACTGATTGTTATAAAAATAGTACAAAATTGAATCTCACCTTGCCAGAAGGCTTTGGATGCATCAAGAAATTCAAGATCCTCTTTACCAGTTCACTATTTACACCTGATCTCTCCAAATCAAGAACCTCGCATATGCTCTTTAGCATGGCATTTCTGAATCTAATAGAAAATGGAGAAAAAGAGAGTAAAATCTATCAACGTTTTCCACACTTTAAAGGCAACAGCTAGCCAAATCCAGTTAATTCAGTTACATGCCAAAACAAAGCAGTCCATGTTTCTCTGAATCTCAGCAGTGTTCCTAATAATCTTGACCAGTGAACATAATCCGAGAGCACTTCAAAGGTAGTGGAAAAATGGAATGAAAAAATAAAGGAATTTTTCCACGAGCTTTTTGAAACCCCCACATATGTAACAAGTTGAGAACACCACTGGCCAAGTAAAATTGTTTTAAAATATAAGAATAAACTTTAATTCAGGAAATGAATTCTGCATGATTAACTATTACATTGTTGCTTCAGCATTTCTACTATGTAATGTTTCAATGAAAAGATAAGTAATCCCCTGTATTATTTAAAGCTCTTAAATTACAGGAATTTAATAAGCAAAAAATCTAAGAACACATAATCTACCTTGCACTATGATGGAGGGTACTGTTTGTATCATATTTATTATATTTTCTTCAAATGTTTACATGGCATCTACAAAGTAAATGGAGTGACCATGGACAAAATGGGAAAGACTTGTACACTGTGGTCCCTTTGAATTTTGGACTATATGACTGATTTTATGATATTGTTCTTCAAGAAAATAGAAATTTCTTTAAGTGTTTTCAATAATCCTGATGTTCACTCTTTATTGGAAACATAAACATTCCAAGTAGTTATGAAGAACAGTAAGGTCTTGGCAAAGATGTAACCTCCTGAAAATGACTGGTCAAATGTAAACATTTAAAAAAAGATCCCATTTCAAAACACGTCAATTACAAAAATAACTTACTTTTTCAACATTTCTTCCTTCTTTTTATACTGGACACTTCCTTTTTCAAATGGAAAGCCACTGAATTGACCAACATTCTTCTTTAATGAGGACACCTGAAAATTTTTATTATTATTAAAGCTACTGTGTTACTCAGGTACACAAGAAAAAATTAAAAGCCAATACACCTGTCTCCAAGTTCTATTTGATTTTCAACATTTTATCCCAAACTGCAAAATATATTCCTTACTAAATATTAACATTATAAAGCCTACAAATTAATTTTCTTTGGGAAAAATAATCACAATATACATCAAAATGAATTCCCATCTGGGAATTACTATTGGTAATTATAAAACCATAACTGAATGTTATCTGACAGTACCAAGAGATATGGAAAGCTACTACTTTAAAAGATAGCCCTTTCCTCATGTTAACTGGTTTTTAAAATTTTTCAAATAAGGAAGTCAAGGATTTCACTCTTTAAAACATGAAAGAACAAAGAGCATTCCAACAAGTTAGTAACACTTACTAGATATAAAACTTATGTAAATTGGACTGATTAGGCTACAACAAAATCATACACATAAAAATGGCCAGAACATTAAAAAAAATAAATTTCTCCTAATACATTTAAAAATCAGAAAACTCATCACAATACGGATTTCATAATTAGAAATTTCAGTGTTGGATAAAAACAGCCACAGTAAAAAGTACCCTGGATTTTACAGCCACAGTTGCTAACAACCAGCTATGTATGTGGCCGGAACCAAATCATTTAGTTCATGTGTCTCAGTTGGTTCACTTGGAAAATTATAGTAGGATAGAAATTATGCTTCTATCATGAAATATTTTAATACATAAACAGGTTACTAGGTTAAAAGTTTTTTTCAAAAAAATGCCTTACTGTGCCTGGTCTGTTATAAAGTAGTTTGTGTAGATTTCTAAGTTCATCAGTTTTCTTCTTACTCAGAAAGAAATGTATCCTTTCAATTTCACAAAGTTTCTGTCCCTTTCCTAGGGAAAAAAGAAAAAAATATTACTCACTGATTGTTAATACATGCTGTTGAGAGCCATTAATTAAGTTCTAATTCAATTCTTCTTGGAAGAACCTGGTGGGTTTGAACCACCAACCTTGTGGTTTTTAAAGTCCAGTGCCGATCCTACAGTGTCCCACCAGAATAACACTTCTTCATATGTTGTTGTTGTTATGGGGCATCGAGTTAATTTTAACTCATAGTAACCCAATATAGGGTTTCTAAGGAGCAGCTGGTAGGTTTGAACTGTCAACGTTTTGATTTGCTGTCCAGTGCTAATCCTACAGTGCCACACGAGGAGTCCTGTCAATATTAAACTAATTTCAATGTCGTTTTTACAGTATACGTAAATGGTGGTGTGCAATGAAGTTGGTTCTGATTCATTGCGACCCTGTATAGGGTTTTCGAGGCTGTAAATCTTTACAGGAGCAGAAAGCCTCATCTTTCTCCCACAGGAACGGCTGGTAGTTCCCAACTGCTTTGAGGTTAGCAGTCCGACTCGTAACCACTATGAGCTCTGATAGGGTAGACTAAAGAAAATTATACCGAAAGTAGAATTGCTGGTGTTAAGTGCTGTTGAGCCAGTTTCAACTCACAGCAGCCCTGTATAGGGTTGTCTAAGAAGCTGCTGATTGATTTGAATGACCAACCTTGGGTTAGCAGGCCAGTACTTACCCTACACCACCACACCAGTATGGTGGTTGGGTACCATCAAGTTGGTTCCAACTAAACCAATGACCTGGTATGGTTTCAGAGGATGTACATCTTTACAAGAGCAGAAAGCCTCATCTTTCTCTCATGGAGCGACTAGTAGATTCAAACTGCTGACTTTGCAGTCAGCAGCCCAGCTCGTATTACATTATGTTACCAGGGATCCTTCTACACCAGTACATTGTTGTTAAGTGTCATTGAGTCAGTTCTGACTCATAGCCACCCTCTATAGGGTTTCCAAGGAGAGGCTGGTGAGCTTGAATCACCAATCTTGTGGCTCAAACCGACCTTGAGGTCCAGTGCTTTTAACCCACAGTACCACATCAGTACAGTAGTTATTAAATACGAAAAGATAAGTACTCCTAACATTTTTTTAAATTTAGGCATCTTTACCACAAATGAAAGGAACACAAAACAGACGTACCTTGTACAATTGTAAACGGTTCTCTCTGCAAAGAAGACACTTGCATTGTCAGCCTCTCAACTTTCTTCTTTTCCCTCTTGCCTTCCACAATGAGACTTTTTTCTAAAAATTAATATGTTAAATTACAGAAAGGTTGAAGAATGTATTAACTTTATTGGATAAAGATGTATAAAAAGATCCTAGAAACCTAATACCTAACTCTTTTTCTTAGGTAGTTTTATAAAGCAAAGGATGAAAACACTTGATAAGTTAACAGTCCCACTGGAGTTATTTTTAGTGTAACATGCTGGCTGGCAACCTAACAGGAGATCCAGTTTAGAAAGAAAAATATCAGAAAAAC
This sequence comes from Chrysochloris asiatica, assembly GCF_000296735.1. Lineage (NCBI taxonomy): Eukaryota > Metazoa > Chordata > Mammalia > Afrosoricida > Chrysochloridae > Chrysochloris > Chrysochloris asiatica. The sequence continues at coordinate 8,671,069 of NW_006408558.1, read as the reverse complement.
AAACGTTTATCCAACTACAATGATTGCATTACTTGTTTTTTAAAAAAAAAACCTACCTAGGTTTTCCTCATTTAAGCGTATTTTCTCATTTACACGATTTTAATGAATTCTGAATCATAGGTTGGTACACATCAGAAACAGCAAGTTTCGATTAAAAATAAAAGGGCAGGAAAAGATATGGAGAAAAGCAGTAATTTAGTAAACGGTCAGAACAGACAAAAACAAGGACTTCAAGGCAAAGCAGCCTGGAGTTACGACAGCAGCTCTGGTAGCGTAGTGGTTACGAATCGGGCTATGAACCACAAGGTCAGAGGTTCGAAACTACCAGCTGTTCCGCGAGAAAAAGATGAAGCATTCTGTTCTGGTAAAGATTTACAGCCTCAGAAACCCTGTACAGGGTCGCTGTGAGTCGGAACCGACTCCACGGCACATAACAACAACAGTGCAAATTCTTTAAGTTTAGCATTTACTGCAACCAACTGGGAGGGCATTCTTTGATTATGAACAAATGATGTTCATAATGATGCCTATAAGTCACTGAAAAAAGTTAAATTATGATTAGCTTAGATGGCTTTAAAAAAAGTTTGGGAAGTACGCAACATTTACTTCAAAACTTAAAACATTTAAACTTGATTTATCTAAAACCATTTATCTACAGACTGAAATAAAGCCTAAGATGCCACAATGCACCCATGTACGATATGTTGTATTAAATAGAATGTTGTATGATTTACATAAGAGTCCTGTTATGATGCTGTGGGTTAATGTGCTGTGGGGCTGCAAAGTTGGTTTGAACTTCAAGGTCAGTGGTTCAAACTCACCATCTGCTCCTCAGAAACCCTATCCAGGGTCGCTCTGTGTTGGAACCGACTTGACAGCACTTAACAACAACAAAATTTATTCAGATGTTGTGCAAATATATTGTACATAGTCTGGTTCTGCTTTTTCTTTAAGCATCCTGAACACGCTTTGTGCCTTAGCAGTGATCTTCCATGTACTCAGAAGGGTTTGCTTTTGAATTTGGTCCTGAATCCACACCATATCTAATACAGGTGTCTGGCACATTTTGCTAGCCTTATTTATAGAACTGATCCTTTAATAGCTTGGATAATTTTTTGGTTTTGAGGACCACTATGACTGTTGATATGTCTATATTGTAAGCAACAGCATTCACTGATTTTTCTACCTTCGTGTCTTTTAATAACCTTTTGTCTCATTTCCAAATCATTTCTTCTCCTTTGCTTCTTGTTGCTGATATTACAAGCACTAGTTTTGCTCTACTTGGGAAACATGATACATTTCATGGTAACATTTTTAAAAGAAATGGGAGATGCATGAGGCCTAAGATTGGATACTGCTTTGATAAAGGAAACAGTGTAAACTGCTACAATTTGAAGAACTTGACCTATACTTTTGGATGTAGTAGCTCTAAATACCAACAGACAGGGAAGGAGTCTTCACATCAAGTATCAATCCTGTCCCCGCTGTATACAGGGTTGATAGGAATGGGCAGCTTAGACATTGGTACCTAAAATGAAGGGGGAGATAAAGGCACGAAGTGACTAGCTTACAAGTTTTCAAGAGGGAGTTTACTTTCAGAGTGTGTGGGGGAAGGTAGAATCCCCACTGAATAATTTTCATCTTGGTTACATGGGTCTGGTCAAAGAAGATGGGAATAAAATTCTTAAGATTCAATAGTGAGTAACTATTTTCATGACAAATTGCAACTGTCACAACTGTAAAGGTAGAAGTTTTGTAACAAAAAGGGGGGAGTAGTTAATCTTACAGTTCAGGAGAGGGGGCCCTAGGACTATCAAGGGAAAAGAGCATGAGCAGAAATGAACATGGGACCCTATCCAAAGGAACAGCCACACCAGAGATGGAGGCAGAGATGACGACATGGAGAATAGAGCAACTGAAGACTCTAGACTCATGGAAAGAGAAAGGCTGTGTGCTGGCAGCCAAGAGGCAGACTTACAGAAAGTGACTTTTGGTTGTTTAAATGATTATATATTCTTGAGTGTTTTTGTGTACATCCCAAAAAAACAAAACAAACAAAGAAACCCATAGGGAATAGAAGCAAATACTGTTGAATGATGATGCATGGCAGAGATTGTTATCATTGTACTGAAACGATGAGCATAAAACTTATGTTCTCCCATGTAAACTGTCACTCAATTCAAAATAAAAACTTAAAGACTGGATGCTGCTGCCTACCTACTGTTCACGGTAGAAAGTCCAAAACTGTAAATACATGAGCCAATAGTGAAGACATTCATTATGATTATCAAGACATCTATTACAGGTTATACAGACAAGCTAACAGTACACCCCTGGCAGTACAACTGCTTTGCATATAAGAAGAGTGGTGCAGGAAGCTGTTGCCCTAGCTTTGTTCCTGTTCATTTTCTGATCAGAACTTTTAACTCTATTTTTAGAATTTTTAACGGTATGGGACTGTGGACCTATGTGCTCAGATACTGCCTGAATGGACATTACACAGCACATTACTGTATGTTGTTAAACGTCCTTCCATTCACTCAATTGAATGCTGGTTCTGTGCAAAGCTGTGCTAGCTACTAGGGGGGAGGGGTGTAAGTAGATGATTAAGACACTGAATACCTCTTGAGAGAGAGCATGTCTCTGAGGGGAAATGAGATATAAACTATTCTGATATGTTGTTAAGTACCGTGGAGTTGGTTCTGACTCATAGTGACCCTGCACAGGGTTTCTGGGGCTGTTAATCTTTACCAGAGCAGAAAGCCTCATCTTTTTCCCGCAGAATAGCTGGTAGTTTCAAATTGCTGACCTTGGGATTAGCAGCCTGATTCATAACCACTATGCTACCAGAGCTCTTTATAGAAGATAAAACACCTTAAGATACAATTAAACGTTCTGAAAATTGAAGAGGGAGTGATTATTTTGGACCAACATACTGGAGCTGGCTTTGAAGAACAGATAAGACCTGAAGATACATGGATTTACACAGAAAGGAATTCCACCAGGTATACGCTGGCAATGTTGTACACAATGAAGAGGAAGCCCTCTAAAGCAGACACTTTCATCACTTTGCTTTCTTAACTTGGGTGAGCTGAACCAGTCCTTGACTTTCATTACCAGCTATAAGCGAATGACTTTTTAGATCAACTTATATACTCACATACACAACTGCCAACGATAGCTGCCAGAGACAGTAACATAGGAGTCAACATTGAAATCGCTACTCTCTCTTTCACCCCAAACCCCAACCACAAAACCACTACCTAGTTTGGTCAATCTGACCCCTTGCTTGTTATAGAAGTTACTAATTTCACTGCCTTGCTTCCATATCTTAGTAGCGGAGAGACACTTCCGAGGCTAAGTAGAATAAAAATATTCATTTAAAAAAAAATTAACTTTCACTCAATTTACAATTAAGTTTTTTTTAAAAAAAGTAAAGCCCAAAATGGATGTCAGAAGAGAATCTGAAACTTGCTCTTGAATGTAGAAAAGCTAAAGTGACTGCAAGAAATGAGGAAGTAAGAATTGAACAGAAAATCTCAAAGGGCAACTCAAGAAGACAAAGTATTAGAATGAAAAGTGCCAACACCTGGAGTTCGAAACCAAAACAGAAGAACACACTCAGCATGTCAAGCTGAAAAAACAAATTCAAGTCTCAAGTTGTAGTACTGAAGGATTCTATGGTAAAAATATTGAACGAAGCAGGAAGTTATCAAAAGATGATGGAAAGTAATATACATTCACTGTACCAAAAATAATTGGCTGATGTTCAACAATTTCAAGAGGTAGTTTATGATCAAGAATCAATGGTACTGAAGAAGTCCAAGCTACCTGGAAGCATTGGGGAAAAGCCAAACTCCAGTAACTGATAGCTACCTGGCCAACAGATTGGAAAAGATCCGTATTTGTGCCCATTCCAAAGAAAGGTTACCCACCGGAATGTAGAAATCATTGAACAGCATCATTAATATCACATGCAAGTATAATTCTGTTGAAGATAATTCATAATTGGTTGTAATAATACACTGGCACTGAGTTGTCAGAAATTCAAGCCAGATTTCGAAGAGGACATAGAATGAAGGATATCATTGTTGACATCAAACAGATCTTGGCTGAAAACAATACCAGAAAGATGTTTACTTATGCTTTATTGACTATGCAAAAGCATTCAACCGTGTGGATCATAGCAAACTATGGATAACATTGCAAAGAATGGGTATTCCAGAACACTTAATCGTGCTCATGTGGAACTTGTACGTAGAACAAGAAGCAGTTGTTCAAATAGAACAAGAGGATGCGGGAAAGTTTACATTCAGGAAAGGTTTATGCTTCAGGGTGGAATCCTTTCTTTGTGCTTCTTCACTCTTATTCAATCTGTATGCTAACCATATTAAAACTGAGAAGCTGGTTATATGAAGAACATGGCATCAGGATTGGGATATGCAAATGATATCTCCTTGTTTGATGGAATCTAAGAGGACTTGATGTGCTTACTGCTAAAGATCAAAGACTACAGTCTTCAGTATGAATTGCACCTTAATATAAAGAAAACAAAAATCCACAACTGGCCCAATAAATAACAGGATAAATGGAGAATAACAAAACTATCATGCTGAAACAACAAAACACTTAATCGGTAAGAAGTGGGGCTCTTTAAACTACTGCTAATCCCTCAAGTATTACTGTTAGCTATTTATGTTTTTAAATGACATCTTTACTTTTCTCCTGACATAAAATATTCAACAACTGTTGTGGTATCCCAATCTTATCCCATAAAGACTAAAATAATTCCATAAAAAATTGGAGGAAAAAATGCTGAGAAAGTGACATTGCAGTCAATTTTCAAAGTTACTATATTCTGAATAATTTAAAAATTATTTATTCTTGTCCTATGCATTTTTGCTGAACTTACACATGGACATTCTCCCTTCTTAGAGTATATGCCACTTTAAACAAACAAAAGACAAACGGTGTACTCTCAACCTCGACTGCACCTGTAAAATGCTAAAACAACATTCCCACTTAAGGCTTAAAAGAAACTGACACTTAAACCTGGTTTAAGATGAAAACTTTTCATCTCTTTCCAAGTTTAGCTGAAGTACAGCTACATGCTAAGTGAAACTAGATTGGGTTAATATGAAAAAAAAAAAAGTTAAGATGTCTTATTTGGATTTTTATATGATTAAAAACATCTCAGGAAGCATAAGTGGTTCAGAGTCCTGGGGTGGCGCTGTGCTGCAAAGTAGGTTTGGACCACAAGGTTGGCAGTTCAAACTCAGCAGCAACTCCTAAGGAAACCCTATACTGAGTCCTTATGGGTGGGAACGACTCAACTGCCTTCCCTTAAGTCAGACTCAACTCCAAAAATGAGCGCTTTGGGCCCATTTATTACAAGTAGCAACAGCTTTCTCCAGTAGTTCCCAATGATACAAACACCCAAAACCTTTGGAGAAAATCTCTGCTGAAGTTGAGCAAAAATAAATATTTACAAAGGAAAATATTCCCAGGGCTAGTATTTATAACTTGCTCTAACCTTAAAATGAGGTGTTTAAAGACTTTACAGTAAATCCACAAGGCAAAATAAACGCGTAATTTAATTAGCAAAAGAATAAAAACTTATTAACTCAGCCACTTCAAAGGTTAAACATACACACTGATTTCAAAAAGACTTTACAAACATCCTGTCAAAGATGAAACGTTAGGAACGTCGATTGCAAGAAACCAACTGAACTCCCAGATTCCTACCAGCAAATACAAACCAACAGAACGTAAAACGTGGAAATTTACAAAGCTAATTGTAGATTTCCTATGCATTCTGGCCGCAAGTCATTATTCTAGTGCCTTTTAAAGCAACAACAACAACAAAAAATAGAAACCAGGGCAAGAAAACCGTTTTCCACAAGAAAAACTTGCATCTGATAAACGCATCGCGACAGGCAGGACTTGCACCCACCTTTTTCTTCCTCTTCATCCTCCTCCTCGTCGTCCTCCTCTTCACTCTCCTCTCTCGTGCCGGGCATCTCGGGTTCCTTCTCGGACTCGGGCTGGGCAGCGGTGTCCTCGCCTTCCGAAGCCGGGGCCGAGGAGGACATGCTGTCGTCGACCTGCGGGCGGGGGATGCAGATGGGCTCAGTCCCGGAGCCACCCTCGGGACACACCCTCGCCGGCCCACGCGGCGCCAGGCGGGGAGGGCTGCGATCGGGGCCGACCACAGACCGATCCTCAAAGTTGCCTCCTCCCGCAGCTAGGATAGCAGCGTTCGCTCCCCTGGGGCGGGTTCACCTCCGCCAGGGTTCCCTCCGTCAGGGATTCCCGAGGCGAGAAGAGCGGAGCGAGCCCGCCCCCTCCCGCCAGCGGTTCCAGTCCCTTCCCCCGCCCCAGGCCACCGTCCAAATGGCCGCGTCTATCCCCGTCGCCTTCGGCGGGCTCGAGCGGGAGTCACGGCTGCCTCCCGGCCTCCTCTGTCCCCGATGCAAGTCTTACCGCGGGGCCCAGTCACCGGGGACCTAGTGCGCGAGGCCACGAGGAGGTTCCGAGAAGCGACGGCGGTGGACGCCGAGGGGGAAGGCGCGCGAAACGCTCTCGCGCGTGACGCTCGCGCTGCGTTCTCAGCTCCCCAGAATCAACAAGATTTTCAAAATGGCGGTTCGGGAAGGAAAGCGGGAATGCGGCGGCCAATCAGCAGCGCAAGCTGGGACTTGGCGGGCGCGGGCCGGGGAGGCGGGGCGGGGCTGCGTCGGGCTACCCCAGGCGCGGGTGGAGCGGCTGCGCGATCCGGTGCCGGCTCTACGGGCTGGTCCCGCCTGCGTCTGGCTGCTCTAGTCCGGAATGCGGGCAGGAGGGGTCGCGGTGACTGTCTGAGAACACCAGCGCGCCTTTGGGCTTATTGTCTCCACGAGTCTGTCCCGGAAAAGATGAACAGTGATGGGGGGGAGGCTGGGTCGGAGACAGGGGGTTGCAGAGAAGTTTAGAAACCCGGTGAAGTTGGCATTTGCAGTGTTTCACCGAGGTGGAGGGGAGCAAGCGAATGAACGATGTTATTTATATCCTAGCGACTGTGTTGGGTGATGACTCCGAAAGTGTATATATA
>NW_006408558.1:8647393-8663879 GCF_000296735.1 Chrysochloris asiatica | reverse complement strand
TTTTATTTTTTTAATGATCCCATCGTAATAACAGGGAGTCTTTGTGTGGCGCTGTGAATTAATGCGCTGGACTGCAAGGGCGGTTTGAACCGTAAGACTGGAGGTTCAAGCTCACCGACCGCTCCTTGGAAACCCTACACAGGGTCGCTATGAGTCGGAACCGACTCGATGGCACTTAACAACAATAACATCGTAATAAAGTGCCCTTTAAGGAAAAAGACCTCTGTTACTTGAATGTTAACACCAACAGAGGCATAAATAGATAGCAGAGCTGTGAATGTGTAGGGGGAGGAAATGCTCCTGAGCGCGTTACTGTGTGCACATGTTATATAATAGAGGAAACAGTATTTGCGTAGTCCACACGGTTCTTAGTTCCAGGCACGGTGCACAAATACTACACAAAGCAGCTGCTTACAATCTGATCTCATATCTCACACATCTTGCCTCTGATTCAGGCCTTTTTCCATGTTTATTCGTCTGGTCAAACCCATCCCCTCCTCCCTTCTTTGGACTTCATACTTGTTTCTTTAGTGACTGCTCTTCCCACCAGATCTTCAAATGGCTTGCATCTTCACATCATTTAGGTCTCTCTGCTTCATTGCTTCTCCAACCCCACTACCATCACCCTACTTCTGTCATTCATTTATTCAGAAAATGTATTCAACACCTAATCTGTGCTAGCCAGTAAGAACCAGAGCAGGACCTAGTCTTGAAGCTTACATTCTAGTTGGGAAAGCAATGAACAAACAAGTAAACATAAAAATAAAGAAGTTTAAAAGGGATAACAAGTGCCCAATAGAGTAAATCAGTTGCCATGGACTCATGTTGGACTCTTGTCAGTCCTGTATGTCAGAACAGAACTCTACTCTTTAGGGTTTTCAGTGTCTCTTACCTTTAGGAGGAGCAGCACTAGTGGTTCTGTAGGATAAGCACTGGACTACTAACCACAGTGTTGTTAGTTTAAACCTACCCACTGCTCCTCAGGAGAAAGATGAGGCCTTCTGCTACCATAAGCATTTGCAGCCTCAGTATATACAGCATCCATATGAGTCAGTACCGACTCCATGGCACCTAACAACAACAATCTTGGGGGAGAAGATAAAATTGTCAGACCTTTTGTCTAAGTACTGAGTAGATTAGAACCACTCACCTTTGGTTGTTGGTGGTTATATACCATGGAGTCAGTTCTGAGTCATAGAGACCCTATATAGGGTTTCTGAGGCTGCAAATCTTAATGGGAGCATCTTTCTTCTGCAGAGTAGCTGGTAGATTCCAATGGCTGACCCTGCGTTTAGAAGCCCCACTCATAACTCTACCAGAGTTCCTATTTATGCCAAAATTCTGTCAGAAGAGCAGGCAGGTTTTATTTTATAGAATTCATGATTAAGGAAGACCTTATTGATAAGATCACATTTGAAAAGAGAGCTGAAGGAAATGAAAGTAGAGGAGACAGACTGGATATATTTTAAATTCTCTAAAGTACTGGGTGCAAGATAAAAAAAAGTATAAAAATAGTGTGGGGGTGGAATCTTCCATCAGGGAGGAGAATCACTATCAGTAACAGCTCAGGGCCAGCGGACTGGTAAGAGGCACCAGACATGCCTCCTCCCTCCAACCTTTTCACTAATTCTGACACCAACACTTTATCCCATAGCTCTCCCTACCCTGCTGAGAATAACAGGTTACAATTCATAATCAGAAATGACTGAGGACCTCGTTCTTTGATCAACATGCCTCCTCTCAGCAGGACCCAGAGGTACGCCTTGGCCCTGCAACCCCTTGGGGTTACTGCTCAAGCAAGTGGACAAAGCATTTTTAGCTCTGCTGAAAAAAATGTCCACTCCACCAGTAAGCCATGGCCCAAAGGTGCTCAGCTCTAGCTCCGTGGGTTGGCAAACCAATTTCCCCCAAATTAAATGCCAGGAGGCAACCCATTCCACCAGCAAGCCTCCAGCCCAAAGTCATTCAACTTTCTCACTCCATGGGCTGAGAAGGCCACCACACTATCTCTGTCAGTCTCCTGGTTCTGAAGCTACCGCTTCTCTGCCATCTCTGGTGTCACAGCTGTCTCCTTGATCAAGGAGGTTCCATGCAGGGATCTCAAGGTTGCATTCCACTTCTGGCTCTTCTTTCTGCTTCTGTTTAAACCTAGCAGGATGGCAAAACTGAACAATGCATATGTTAGAGTTCCATATACCTTATTTCCATAGCACCACATGGCCTAGTCCTGATGTGGTGCTGTGGGTTAATGCACTGGATTGCAAGGTCGGTTCCAACTCACCAGCAGCTCCTTGGAAACCCTACATGGATCGCTATGAGTCGGAATCGACTCAATGGCACTTAACACAGCAACAGTGGACTTCTGGTGTGATGCTGTGGATGAGCGCTGGACTACAAACCACAAGGTTGGCAGTTCAAACCCACCAGCTGCTCTTCGGAAACCTGACACAAGGTGGCTATGAGTTGGAATTGACTTGATGGCACTTAACAACAACCACAATATCCCAAAGTGGAGTCCTGGTATGGTGCTGTAGAATAAGTGCTAACGAAAACGTTGGTATTCAAACCCACCATTTGCTCCTTGGAAACCCTATGCAGGGTCACTATGAGTTGGAAACAACTCAAAGACACTTAACAACAATAAAAACCCCAAAGGCTGGGCCTTGGTGGCCCTGTAGGTTAAGTACTAGATTGCAAACCACAAGCTTGGCGGTTCAAGCCCACCAGCCACTCCTTGGGAGAAAGATGAGGTCTCTGCTCCCGCAAAGATTTACAGCCTCGGAAACCCTATATAGGGTCACTATATGAGTTGGAACTGACTCAATGGCTCTTAACAACAACCCTCAAGCTGTTCTATTTCCTTGGTGGGCCACAAACACTTCATATTTGCATAGTCCTGGTGTGGTGCTGTGGGATAAAGCACGGTGGGACCTCATGGTCAGTTTAAACCACAAGGTCAGTGGTTCAAACCCACCAGCCACTCCTCAGAAACCCTATACAGGGTCCCTATGAGTCAGAACCAACTCCACGGCACTTGACAACAACAAAACAACACCCAATCATTTGGTGGGAGTTACAAAGTGTATGGCTACCATATCAAGTAATTCACTGCACCGCAAAGAGACAGTTAATGATAATTCTGGGTTTGGGGCTTCAACAACTAGAAGACAGAGTAGCTATTTACTTACACAAGGAAGATTTCAGGGGTGGAGGTAGCAAACTTTTTTGGGGGTGTGGCAGAGGGATGAATTATTATGTTAAGTTTGAGATACCTGTTAGTGTATAAATGAAGATGTAGAGTAGGAAGTTGGAAAAAGAGTCTGGAATTCATGGGAAAAGATTCTAGCTCAAGATATAAATTTAGCAATTGTCAACGTGTAGATAGTATTTAAAGTCCTGGACCCAGATGAGGTCACTAACAGATGGGATAGAGGCAGAGATAAGGAGGGCTCAAGATTACACCATGGAGTTCTCCACTAATAACAGGTTCAGGAGAAGAAAAAGGAGCACAGGAAGTAAGAAGTGGGAATACTTGTATCCCAGGTGAACATTGTATCCCAGGAGCTAGGTTAGGAAAATGTCTAAGAAAGAGGGAACGATCAGTTGAATCAGATGCTGCTTTTAAACCGTTCAGGTGAGATGAGAATTGACCATTGGATATAGAAATGTTGAGTTATTGGTTACATGACAGGAACTGTCTCTGTGGCGTAATGAGTAGAAAATACCTGGAGTGGAGAAATAGACAGGTAGGCAAGGAGTGGAATCAGACATACTTCCCAGGAATTTACTGTACAGGGAAGCAGGGAAATGGAGCCATAGTTCCAGAGGAGTTTGGTTTTCAAGATGAGAGATAATATTGTATGTTTCTAGATTGATGAGGATGAATCAATAGAAAGGGAAAAGCAATGAAGAAAGAGACAATAACTGGAGCTGACATTAAGTAGGTATTGCAGATGTTGAAGCAGAATTTGTGGGATCCAGTTCTTTTAGGGATCAATGTGGGTGAAAGAAAGCAGGAAGAAGCATGCTTGGGCAAAGAAAAGAGTCAAACTGCAAAGCAAACCCAACATCAAAGCTTCAGTCAACCCAGGTAGGAGCTCTGGGGTGAGTCCTGCCCTTAAGAAGGTCATGTGTTGGACTTACCTGGGCTGGTTTTACTTATACACACACCCCACCCCCACTTCCACCCTGCTGCCCCAGGAAGGGCGTGCTTTCTGGTGCAGTGACTGTAGCTCTGGTAGACCCTGAAGGAGCTGACAGATGGATGCTGCAATTTCTGCAGCTGAGCCACAGCTTCTGCAGCTGAAGGGGATCTGGGTGCCACACCCCTCCAGGTCACCACAGTACGTAAGAGGAGCGGGAGTTGGGGGAGTTGCCTTTACAGGGTGATGCATTTCTACTTAGAAACAGGAAGGAAGACAGAGAGGTATGGGGGGAAATGCAGGGGAGGAGAGTTGCTAGAGTTCACAGCAGTTCTACAAATTCTGATCCCTTTCAATGTTTTAGTTAAATCAGCAACAAGACCTTTGACAGTCAGTGAGTGTGGAAGAGGACTATGGGAGGTTTCAGGAGAGAGGAATTGTGAACTAGTCCTGTAGGAGAATGGGAAATGAGTAGATCAGGAAATGTAGAACCACCGAGCAGCTACAAAGACATGTTAAGGTTAGTGGCCATGAAGTAAAAAATGAGACCAGTCCACATTTTCTCAGCTACCTGGGAGTACGTGAGCAAAGGCAGAGAATGGGATTTAACCAGATTGGAATTTTGCCAGGTAAGTATGAAGGAAGCAGAGAAGGGTAAATAAGTTGAGGACAATTTATATAACAAAGGACCATCAGGTCTGAGCTGAGTAAAGAGATGAGAAATGATGAAAAGGGGGCAGGATCATTAATTCAGTTCTTCATTTTCTTCTTTGTTAACATGTTTCACCACCTAAGATGTTACGTTTTGTATTGTCTATCTTCCCCACTGCAATGCCGACCACATAGTGCATGGTCAGTAAATGCTGCATGAATGAACACAAGTCAAAATTAACTTATAAAATATTATAAAGATCCAGGACATTCTATCCCACAGTGCCACCGGGGCTCCTTATTAAAGCGATGTCCTTGCTGCTACGTGCTGTCAAGTCGGTTCTGACACGCAGCGACCCTATATTGGGCTTCCGCAGTTGTAAATCTTTGCGGGAGCAGAAAGCCTCATCTTTCTCCCAAGAAGCAGCTGGTAGGCTTCAACTGCTGACCTTGTGGTTCACAGTCCAGTGCTTATCCTACGGAGCCACCCCACTCCCTATTAAACTGATAATGTTTATATCTGTCAAGAAACTGCAGGCTATCTCATATGTTTGTTGTTGTTAAGTGCCATCGAGTTGATTCTGACCCATAACAACCCTGCATAGGGTTTCCTAGAAGCAGCTGGTGAGCTTGAACCGCTGACCTTGTGGTTCAAAGCAACTTTGTAGTCTAGCCATTAACCCACAGTGCCACACCAGGACTCCTCTCATATGTTTACCTCTGCAAAAATCAATGTCCCTCTCTATGGTGCCCTCAGGCGGTTCTGGCAGCTCTCTAGGGAACTGAGCTTACTTATTGCTCTAGGTGACTTTGATCTTAAGTCTGCTATCTCAACATAAATCTTTCATGTTCACAGTCCACAGAGAACCAGAGCAGAGAGAACTATTCTCCTCTATGTGTCTGCTCACTGGCCAGGGACCAGATCAGTCATATGGCCCCACCTTACTGTGAATAATCAAGACAATATGGGGGCACAAATGGAATAATAGTAGGAAGGTTCTTAGTGGCACAGTCAGCACTTGACTTCGAACCGAACGGTTAATGATTGCTCTTATTTTTTTTTAAATCATTTTGTTGGTTTACAGACAAGATCATCAGTTTTACATTCAACAAATCATAGGCTTTGTTTCATCTCAATGATTGCAGTTCCCTCTATACAACAACAGTTATCCTGCTTCCTCCCTGTGATTCCTATATCCATTCTACCTACCTTCCCATCCCTTCTCACCCTTGTCCTTAGGTACATGTTGCCCTTTGATTCTGAATGATTGACCATTCCATCATTTATAATGAGCATACCTTACTCGTGTTGTTGTCCCCGCTATATACTTATGTACCGCTTGGCTGAAAGTGGGTCCATGAGAGTAAATTCCTTTCCAGATCTGAAGGGGGGTCAAAGGCCATAATCTCAAGTTCCTTCAGTCTTGTTCTGACCAGTAAGCCCAGTCTTTTTTATTTTAATAATTTTAAGTTTTTTCATATACTCTGCCGCTCTATCCGGGTCCTTCTAATATGATCCCTTTCAGAGCAGTTGGTAGTGGTAACCAGGCATCGTCTAGTTCTTGTGTTCACAGAGTCATAGAAACTGATGTTTATCTGCTGGACTAATTGATTAAGTCTCTTCAATTTACATCATTCTTTTTTCTTCTGCACTTGGAGAGAACAATATCTGTACCTTAGATGGCTGCTCTATCATCCCAAACACTACTCACCAAAGTAGGATGCACAACATTGTTTTTGTTGACTCTACTATACTAATTAAGGAGCTCTAGTAGCATAGTGGTTACGAATCGGGCTGTGAGCCGCAAGGTCAGCAGTTCAAAACTACCAGCTGTTCTGCGGGAGAAAGATGAGGCTTTCTGCTCCCGTAAAGATTTGCAGCCTTGGAGACCCTGTACAGGGTCGCTATGAGTCGGAACTGACTCCACGGCACATAACAACATTATACTAATTGACCACGGTGTCCCATGGGATTATGGTCTTGAACCCTCAGGTCCAGCAATTCATCGCCCCACTATGTTTGATAATATCTAAGCAGTTTTCATCATTTTGCCCTCTTTATGCTCCATTACAATCATGGTGGTGGTGGTGGTGGTGGTGGTTGTGTGCCACCGAGTCAGTTCCGATTCATAGCAACCCTATGTAGGATTTCTGAGACTGTAAATCTTTATGGGAGCAAAAAGCCTTATCTTTCTTCCATGTAGCAACAGGTAGATTCGAACTACTGACCTTGCGGTAAGCAGCCCAGTTCATAATTCACTATGCTACCAGGGCTCCTTCCCCCACAATTATAGATGTGTTTAATGATCGCTTTTATGAACTCAAACCATCAACCATTACTTTAAAACAAAGATGAGAGTGAAAGGAAGCAGGAAAACTGGATTCATGGAAACAAAAGAACCAGAAAGGGAAAAATGAGAATGTTCATACATTGTTGAGAATGTAACCAAGATCACTGAAAATCTTATGTAGAAATTATTGCATGGAAACTGCTATGTAAGCCTTCACCGCAAACAGTAATTTTAAAAAATAAAACAAATTGACATGCTTTTATTTTACTGATGTACTTCTAAAACTCAGAACAAAAGTTGGTGGTTTGACAAGCTTACTGGTTTGAAAGAGACTGGGGGAACCTGAGACCATGGCTCTCAGTCACCCTTCAGGTCTATAACTGAATTCACTCTCATGGGTCAATTTTCAGCTAAACAGTAGCTAAGTATATAAGGGGGACAATAACACAAGTAAGGGACACACACCTTAGAATGGTCAGCCATTTGAGATCAAAAGGGCAGCACTTACTCATGGACAAAGTTCAGAAGGGTTGGAAAAGAAAGAGAAATGGAAACAAGCATCACAGGGAGGACGTGGACTAAGTAATGTTAACACTGAGGAGACTGCAGTCATTGAAATGAAGCAAAGTATAGGACTCATTGAATGTCGAACTCATGATCTGCTCTGTAAACGTTCACTCAATTTCCAATAAAGAGTTACAAAATAAAAGTTAGTGGTTTAAACTCACCCAGCAGTGCCACAAAAGGAAAACCTAGGGATCTCTTCCTGTAAAGATTGGTGGTGGTGGTTATGTGCCGTGGAGTCAGTTCCGACCCATAACGACCCTGTACAGGGTTTCCGAGGCTGTAAATCTTTATGGGAGCAGAAGGCCTCATCTTTCTCCTATGGAACAGCTGGTAGTTTCGAACTGCTGACTTTGCGGTTCACAGCCTGATTCGTAACCACTACGCTACCAGAGCTCCTTCCTGTAAAGATGATTACCGTGAAAATTCTATGGAGCAGTTCTATAGCACATGGGGTCACCATGATTCAGAATTGAGTTGAAAATAATGGGTTACAGATTGTTAGTAAGTATTATGGTCTCTGTCACAGAACCAAAAAACCAAACTCATTTTGCCTTTGAAGAGTTTTTGCATAGACTGTATACACCCATCTTTCTCAGCAACCTATCTTGCTTTTATATATACATGTCTATCTTTCCCAGACAAAAGCATGTCTATCTTTCCCAGACCATGTCCACATTACTTATTACTTTCTCCCAGGGCTTGCCACAGTGCCTGACACATAACACTTCAAAAATATTTGTTTAGTCAAAATGCACTCCCTTTTGGTTCTTAGATGGTGGCATGAGTCTGTTGTCTGGATGCTATTTAAAGAGCTCCCAGAAATAATAACTCAATAAATTAACATGGCTTAAAGCTGATGACCATGTTCCTTTTTAAACCTGGTCATAAATATAGCGTCACATTTGGTTCTTCTATAAACAAGATATCATACTCTATTTTGGTAGACTTAGCCAAAGTACACAGTTAAGTAACTTGACGTTTGATATGAAAATATCAGAAGACAATCATGTTTGTTTGGTTAATTATAAACTGCATGTTCCAAACAAAGCTTAGAACTGGTTTGGTTATGACCAACACATCGAAATCACAACAGGTCTGAATTTGTGACTTGTGGGTATACCAGAAGGGGAAAACTTACAAGTTGAAGCCCTGGAATGGGAGACTCTGAAGAGAGAAAGTGAGGTCCTTCAGAAGCTGGTGCCTGGATATTGGATTACTGTCAGTGTTGTGGAGAGTGACACTCCTTCAAAGTGGTCCACAGTCCGCTGACAACTTTGAGCTGGGCACCAGTGTTGCTGAGATTTGATTGCTATGCAACGTGCATGCCATGCTGCCCTTGTAAATTTCTAGTAGGGTGTCAACTTTGTAATTTTTCCCATTCTAGTTATCATTCCAGAACACCCACATTTTATAAATCCAGGCTCGTTCTAGTGTCGCTTCATCAGCCTTGACTGAGCTGGGAAGAACAAGTTCAAAGTCCTACTTCCAATTGACGATGACCAGGGGAGCCCTCCTCAAGGTAAGTGAATGAAGACGGTGAGGGAAATGATGTTGAGACTTTGAAAAGTTCAAGAACAAAGCATGAGTGGCTACCAAACTTTTGACCATAGTAACTAAAAATTTGCTTTAAATTTACCAAGAACTATTGTTAACATATTTAATTAATATATCCGTATCAACTCCTTCCAAGGAAAGAGAACACAGAAACTGAGAGGCATACAGCTTTGGTATTATCTCCCTTATTTGCTGTAAACTGAAATGGTCTCTACGGAATGGGCTTTTTTAGTATGGACTACGATTCAGTGTTTAAATTACATTTACTGTCATCCTTCATGGCCACGTCTTAACACCAGGGGCAGAAAAGTTCTACAAGTTGGATATTGAATTGGATAAATGGGCTAGAAATCCTCAAGACTGTTACAAGAGCACAGAAAAAAATAGGGTATTACCTTATAAAATAGGTATGTCTAACTCTAAAATAGTCCTATACATTCATTTTGAATCTATGTTTATAAATATATAAACTTACTCTTCATTTAAAGAAACTAGAGAAAGTTTGAATAAGTACCTGTCCCACAGACAGCTTGGGTTTAAATATAGAATAAACAGATGTTTGCAAACTAGGAAAAGAAAAAAGTTTTTTTAAAAGCATGCCTCCAAATAGTATTTTTTGAAAAATTACATTTGTTGTGACTCTTCTATCTGCATCTTAAATTCATGCAGTGGTTGGGAGTGGTGGTGGTTTGCATTTTATCCTCAGGAGACATTTGACAATGTCTAGAGACATTTTTGGATTGTTGGTGTGGCACTGTAGGATCAGTACTAGACTGTGAATCACAAGGTCAGCAGTTTAAATGGACCAGCTGCTCCTTGGAAACCCTACACAGGGTCACTATGAGTCGGAACTGACTCCCCAGCATTTAGCAACAACAACAAACCTACAAGACTGAAAATAAAGAACTAGCTATATCAATTTATAATGAAGATACTGCAAAGCAAAAAGAAGGAATAGTATAGTTACAGAACTTCCAAATGGTAAGGAAGTCAAGTAGATTTCAAGATAGAACAGATTGTGTTAGATTTAGGAAGAAATTAATAAATTACAAGGTAACCTCAAGGAAAATTAACAAAGCTTCTCATTAAAATAAAAAAGAGGAAAATGGTAAAGATTTAGCAATCATTAAGACAAAAGCAATGAAGAAAATAACAAGATGAATTTAGAACAGAAAATTATGTAGAGCAAAGAAATCAGCAGCACCACACAAAAATCACAGAACAAAAGTAACAGCAATTAATTCATATGTATCAATAATTACACTGAATGGAAATAGATTAAATACACCAGTAAAGAGAAAAAGAGTAGCAGAAGGAATAAGAAAACAGCATCCATCTATATGCCGTCTACAAGCAACACACCTTACACATAGACCCACAGCAGCAAAAAGATGGAATCAACCTAAATGCACATCAGTGCAAGAGTGGATAAACAAACGTTGGTACCTGCACACAATGGAATACTACGCAACATTAAAGAATAACCATGAGTCTGCTGAACAGTGAAGAACCTGGAGGACATTACCTGGAGTGAAATTAGTTTCATGCAAGAGGAGAACTATTGTGTGGGACCAATATTTTAAAAGTCAAGAGAAGGTTTTAACATTAAAAGAAACATTCTTTAATGGCTAGTAGAAGGGAGGGCTGGGGGCCATACTCCCACTCTTCTCCCACACCCATTCACCCTGTCTGTCTATTCACATAATAGACATATGTAGACCATAATCATGACTTTAACCCTTGCAAGCCTACCCATGTCTTCCTCTGCCTTCATCATTCTTTTGCCAACCTTTCTCATTGTATATCATCTTCCCTATCACCCAAGTTAACAAGTGTCTACCCTCTAGGCAGGGAATTTTGCTTTCTCCCCTCCTACCCCTGATACCCATTAAATAATGTGTCTTTTAGTATGAAAACCCAACCACACTTAACAAGTGTGAAAACCTTTGCCTTTTCTTCCCAAGCTACTCTCAGGAGTTTTTCCTTGTCTTTGGTATTGGAAAGTTTGGTTATAATATGTCTTGGTGGTTTCCTTTGGGGTCTATCTTGTTTGGGGTTTATTCAGCTTCTTGAATGTGTATCTTCTAGCTTTTCATGATGTTAGGGGAGTATTCTTCCAACAGCTTTTGAACAATTTTCTCTGCGCTTTTTGTCTTTTTTTGTTCTGGAATTCTGGTCACCCATAAATTATTCCTCTTGATGGTGTCCCACATAATTCTTAGGTTTTCTTCAGTTTTTTTCTTCCCTTTTTCCTGATTATTCTTCTAGCAGACTAGTATTGAGAGATTTATCTTCAAACTCACTAATCTGGCCATCCATTGATTCAGATCTACTTCTTTGCTCTTTCAATAGATTATCCATCTCTGAAATCCTAATATTAATCTTCTGGATTTCTAGTTGCAGTTTTTATATATTTTTAAAATTTTTTCATGAAATTTTTTTCTGTTCTTGTGTTTACCTGAAATCTTCTAAAGTTCTTTTCTGTGTTCTCTTTGTTTTCATCTTCAACTTTCTTGATCTTCAGTCCACTGAAGGAACCTAAGTATGATGCTTTTTGAATTCTGTATCAGGTAGTTCCAATATCTTTTCTTCCTCAGAAACATTTTTGAACTCTCCATTTTGGTCACTTGTTTGAGTCACTCTGTCTTGTTTCTTCATGTGATTTGAAATTGCCTGTTTCCTCGGAGACATTGTGGTGTCATTGTATTTGAACTTGATAGATGACTTATGTTGGTGTGTTCTTAGGCACTCACCACTTGCCTCCTGGTGAGTGTGACAGAGAATGGGAGTTTATGAACAGTTTGTTTGTTCACTGTTTGTGTAGTGCCCCTCAGAATGGATTTGGCTAGTATTGGCTGTTGTCTATCATAGATCAGGTGGTACAGGAGTTGGTAGTGGCTCTTGCACAGTGGGTGTGGCTATAGAGGGTACAGCTGTATGGACATGTTATCTCTAGCTGGGTAGGGCAAGAAAAAAAAAAAAACACTCGAGAGAAAGAAACAAACTAACAACAGCAAAATACACATAAAATAATAAAGGAGAAATAAAAAAAACCAACCAGTAGCCACAAGGAAAATAAAAAAGAATGCAGTACCTAAACAGATTTTAAAAAGGGGAAAAGAAAAGAAAATCGCAAGAGAAAAATAAGAGTGAACATAAAAAGAAAGAGAAAAGACAATACACAAAACTAGTGGGAAGAAGAGATGAGAAAGCGCTAAGAGCACGCACGTTGGTGTTGTTAGGTGCTGTCCACTTGGTATCGACTCATACCTACACAACAGAACGAAACATGGCCCAGTCCTGCACCAACCTCACAATCATCACTACGCTTGAGCCCATCACTGCTGTTACTGTGCCAATCCATCTCGTTGGGGATCTTCCTCTTTTTTGCTGACCCTCCACTTTACCAAGCATTATATCCTTCTCCAGGGACTGGCCCATCCTGATAATATGTTTAAAGTAAGAGAGACAAAGTCTCACCATCCTGGCTTCTAAGGGGAATTCTGGCTGTACTTCTTTCAACACAGATTAGTTTGTTCTTTTGGAAGTCCACAGTGCTTTCAAAACTCTCTTCCAACACTATAACTCAAATACATCAATTCTTCTAAGGTCATCCTTATCTCTTGTCCAACTTTCGCATGCATATGAGATTACTGAAAATACCATGGCTTGGGTCATGCGCACCTGAGTCCTCAAACTGAGAGCTTTGCTCTTCAACACTTTAAAAAGGTGTGGTGCACATGATTTGTCTAATGCAATGTCTTTTGATTTCTTGACTGCTGCCTGCCTACATGGGTGTTGATGGTTGATCCTGGCAAAATGAAGTCTTTTACAACTTCATACTATTCTCCAATTATCATGGTGTTATTTATTGGTCCAGCTATGAAAAATCAAGAGGAAGAAGAAGAAAGGGAGGGGATAATAAAAAAATAGAAGAAAAGAATAAAAAAGTAAAGTGAAAAGAGAAAGTATAAAAAACAAGAGAAGAGAGAGAGAAGAAGAAAGAGAGAGGAAAAATAAATAAACAAAGGAAAAAACTAGGTCACGGGTCAGATTCAGAGAGAAGAAAACTGTGGAGGGCAGGGTACTACTCTTTGCTGGCCAAGGAGTTCATGAGGTGGGTGGGAGAAAGGTGAGAGAGTGGTTGCCTACCCTAGAGGGAGCCCCTACAGCCCTAGGTCTTATCTGTGGTGAGGGCACTTAATCTGGAAGTAGTTTGTGCAGGACCTATTGATGGCTGAGGTCTTTGTTCCCAGAAGGAACTCTTTTAGACTCAGAGGGCAGCTAGGGGCAGGGCAGTACACCTGGTGCCTGACTCAAAACAGCATGGCGCAGACCTCAGGCAGAGTAGGGGCTGCGTGGGGGTAGACTGGGGTGGAGGCTAGCAGTGTCTCTGGTCACCAGAAGAAGACAGGATCTCACCCTTCTTACTGCCAACCACCGGTGTGCACCTGTGCTATTGGTACTCGGTGTTGCTCACAAAAATTCAAGATGGCTGTGCCGAGTGAGGTCAGGCCACAGTTCACCCATCTTTTTCTTCTATTACTGCCTCAGTTTAGCTTCTTCTCCTGATCAGTATTCAGTACACTTCGCTATCTTTTCCTCTGAAATTTAGGGTTGCATGATTATTATCTATATCTGTTTCATTTGGTCTCTCATAGCATTGCTGTATGTAGAGGGTCTATGTAACAAGTCTGCATAGTCTGCCATCTTGCCAGAAGTGTTTCTAGACCCTTTTGATTCTCTCACAAATAGCCCCCACCTCTTGTTTTTACTGCTTCACTTAACTACTTCATTCTCCACCTTGAGTACTTGAAGTTATCTCTTTTCCCAACACCTCAGGTCTTCTCGAATTGAAACGTTTAAATATTTTTCATGTCCATCCCCTTTACTTTGAGGCCATATCAGTTCTTTAATAACTGTTGTAATAACCTCCTTACTGGTTTCTCTGCCTGAATTCATCCCTACTCTTCCACATAGAAACAACAAAGGATAATTTCTCAAGTCTTGGGGACTAGCTGGTGTGTTTGTCTGGCACACACAGATTCACCTACTAGGACTCAAAGAAAACATTGCCTTTCCAATGAAGCATTCCTCCAGGTCCTAAAGTTGAAACTCCTTCTCTTCCTCCCTGCACTGTACTTAACTTTCTTCATATCTTCCTTATGTTGTTGTTGTTGTTAGGTGCCGTGGAGTCGGTTCTGACTCATAGTGACCCTATACACAACAGAACGAAACATTGTTCAGTCCTGTGACAACCTCACAATTGTTGTATGCTTGAACCCATTGCTGCTGCCACAGTGTCAATCCATTTCTTTGGGATTCTTCCTCTTTTTTGCTGATCTTCCACTTTACCAAGCATGATGTCCTTCTCTAGGAACTGGTCCCTAGTACTTAAAAAAATATTGTAACTATTTGTTTACATATTTACCTTTTCAGTACACATATACTGACTGAATTGTCTTCCTGAAATACCCTTTCTGAAGACCTGCTCCTCTCCCAGACTCCCCAAATCCTCTTCTACGTGCAGTCCCAATCCCATACTCGGCACCACCCACATAGTTCTGTGATGAACATCTTTCTATGTTTTACACTGTGATCCAGAGACCCTGTCTTGGTTGACTGGGTATGTGACCAGGTAGTGCCGATCACAGTCTCCTCCCTGAGAATCTGGAGTTTACAAAAAGATTCATGCAACTTGGTGACTAGATTTGCAGCATATAGTGTTAGATATTTTAGAACAAGTTTTCTGCCCCTTGAAGATGAAAGAAAATCAAGATAAGGGAAGAACAACTATTCCTCATTGCATTCCTTGTCCCAGATTTTTAGATGGCCTGTCTGTCTGTATCCATGCCATTTGGTTCCAGGAGACAGCTCTGGACAGTCCTTTGAAGCAATTCTTTATTTTCCTCTAAGGTAGATTAAGGTAGCATTTAAATTTTTTGCAACTATGTTTTTGTTTTTAAGTGCCTTGGAGATGGTTTTGACTCATAGTGACCCTATATAGTGTTTCTGAGGTTTTAAATTTTTGCAGGAGCAGAAAGCCTCATCTTTCTTCTGTGGAGGGGCCGGTGGGCTCAAACCATAAACCTTGTGGTTCACAAGCCAGTGCTTATCCTATGGAGCAACCATACTCACACTCCCTGTTACAACTTTAAGAGCCCTGATTAATACCCACTGACTATAATTCAAGGGTAAAGATCTAGTCTTGGTCATCTTTCTATAACCAGCAACTACCCCAGTACCTAAACATAACAGATACAAAAAATTTGTAGAATGAATCAATATTTGAATAGACGAATGTAATATATCATTTAGCCAAGAAACTTTGTAGTTAGAGACTGCTAAGATATCCTGCCTTGTCTACTAGTAAAATAATACAGATTAAACTTTCTAAGAGAGAAAACAGAGAAGAAAAGTGTAAAGCAAAGAGAGGGCTGAACAAAAGGGAGAAAAAGGAGGAGTGGAATAGAAATGAAAACAAAAGAAGGAACATTGTGGAGCTAGAACTGCAATGAGAGAAGGCAGAACATGGTCTGAAATACAGATAGAAGAGAGCAATCCCACGGGTAAAATGTTTTGGTTTTCCTGCTTTGGCTTTGCTCCTGTGGCCAGCCAGCCCTTTTTTCCTGGTCACTCCTACGTAGGGCCCACATCCATGCCACCCTCACACCTTTCTACATTAGGTCTTCTGATGATAACCTACCATGGTTCCAACAAAAGTGACTCAGCTCCAGTGGCAGCCACTGATCCCTGGATGTAACACCAAAGTCATGGTATCAAAAGAAATACAATGGATCACTGAACTTTATAGACACGATCAAGAAAGTGTGCCTTTATAGACACGATCAAGAAAGTGAAAAGATAAATTAAAGAGTGGAAAAAAGCATTTGCAAATCAAGTACCTGGTAAGGGAATACTTTCCAAAATGTATAAAGAGCTCTTACAATACAATAACAAAAAGGCAATTCAATTTTAAAAATGGGCAAAGGACTTGAATAGATATTTCTCCAAAGAGATACAAATGGCCAACAGGCACATGAAAAGATGCTCAGCATCATTAGTTACCAAGGCAATGCAAAGCATCATTAGTCATTTTGTTGTTGTTGAGTGCTGTAGAGTGAGTTTTGACCTATAGCAGTCCTATAGTCCATAGTAGGTGGGCTTGAACAGCCAAACTTGCAGTTGAAACTGACTATGCAGTCCAGCGCATTAACCCATAGTGCCACATTAGCTGTTGTTGTTGTTGTTAAGTGCTGTTGTGTCAGTTCTGACCCATAG
>NW_006408558.1:8627804-8645480 GCF_000296735.1 Chrysochloris asiatica | reverse complement strand
AGGAGTCAGAGTAGTCAAAGCAGTCCAAATTTCCATTAACCTAAGAATGGATAAACAAATAAATTGTGGTAGAAACATACAATGGAATGTTGTTCAGCAATAGAAAGGAATGGAATACTGACATATGATACAACACACAATGCGCTTGTTTACCAAAAAGAAGATGCTAATTGAAAGAAGCCAGGCACAAAAGGTCACATATTGTTTGATTTCAATTATATGAAATCTCCACAAGAAGTAAACCCATAAAGACAAAAAGCAGATTAATGGCTTCCAGAGCCTGGAGGGAAGAGAACTGGGGAGTAACTGTTTAAGGGCAGGTTTCTTTTTGGAGAGATTTGGAACTAGATAGAGGTGGTGATTGCACAATGTTTTGAATGCACTAAATGCCATTTAGAGTCCTGGTATGATGCTGTAGGATAATCACTGGTCTGCTAACCAGAGGTCAACGGTTCAAACGTACTAGACACTCTTCAGGAACCCTATACAGGGTCACTGTGAGTCAGAACGTCCTTGTTAGCATTTGATAACAACAAAATGTTATTTATTGTCCACTTTAAAATAAATGATGTCATCAGGGTGAGTCAAGAATTATCCGCATTCTGGGTATATTAAAACATCCGTCCACATTCTTGCTGATGACATTGATCGTGCATGTGAAATGGTTTTGTCAAATAGACGAGTGACCATGGCAAATCATTTGCAAATCAGCCATGTCTCTGCCTATGAAATAAGCAGACAGGTTTCGAAAAGCTTGTGCAAGATGGGTGCCGAAATAACTCACAGAAGAGCATAAACGGAAGCATTTGGGTATCTGCAGACAAAATTTGGATCTATACTTACAGGACGGTAAAGGTTTCTTTAAAAAAATCATTACTGATGATGAGACATGGATTCATCACTATGAACCTGAAAGCAGGCCTTTTGAAGATGAAGATTCACCTCTAATGAAGAAATGAAAACAGTGGTGCACTTGTGGCTTCCAGCTCACCAGACTAAAACATTTTTAAGTAAGGGAATACAAAAGCATGTTGACATCTGGACAAAGTGCATTTAAAAGGAGAGGAGATTATATTGAAAAATGATGTAATTGTCTTTTCTAAAAGTTGATTAAATTCTACAGTTAGAGTGTGGATAATTTTTGACTCACCCTGGGAAGTTACATGAATTTCACCTCAGTAATTGTTTTAAAGAAGAAAGAAGCTAGAGTTGGAACATGATGATCTGCTTCTACGTAGTAGGAAATTTCAGGTATATACCTAATTGATTCCTATTTGTAAAATTTTCTTTTAATTTATTCTACCCCTTAGAAATCAATGATCTTTTTATCCTTGAATTGTATGAGCTAGCATTACTGTATACATATATTTTTTAAGCTCTTTATTCTCATTTCTATTTATCTCGATTGCTTTTCAGCTGTATACCCCCCTGACTCTCCTCCCTCCATCTTTTTCTTTCTGAAATGTTTCTCAATCTAAGGGTTTGTAATGGGACTGAATTTAGAAGCCACAAAGCCATGGGATCTATAAGTTGATTTTCAATGATTAAGTATCCCTTTTAGAGCTCTTCGCCCTGACCCATCTTTTCTTTTATTCTTCTCTCCCTCCCTCGTTTATTCTCAAACAAAAATAGGATCTCATCTTTATTGTGCCTATGACGTTTCAATGCCTCCCTGTTGTTGTTAAGTGCCGCGGAGTCCAACTCATAGTGACCCTGTATCGGGTCTCCGAAGCTGTACATTTTTACGGGACCAGAAAGCCTCATCTTTCTCTTCACGGATCTGCTGGATGTTTTGAACTGCTGACCTTGAAGTTAGCAGCCCAATTCATAACCACTACACTATGGCAAGGTCAGCAGTTCGAAACTACCAGCTGTTCCGCTGGAGAAAGATGAGACTTTCTGTTCCCTTAAAGATTTACAGCCTTGGAAACCCTGTACGGGGTCGCTATGAGTCAGAACTGACTCCACGGCACATAACCACTACCACCATACTACCAGAGCTCCTTATGGTCCTTGAAATAAGTATGATTTTGTTGTGGGTGTAACAGCACCTAGAGAGGCCTTACTCTAGTCTTATCTCTCCAAGCGTTCTCTCAATTCCCATCTGCTCCAAGAAATGCTCTTCCGCCACAGTTCTTTAAACTTTTTAACTTGCCATGCTTTTTTCTCTCTTTTCTCCTTTGGCATTCTCTCCATGCTACTTTTCCATGCACTAGTTTCTTAGGACTGCTGTAACAAATTACCACAAAGTTGTTATTGCTGTTGTTAAGTACTGTCGAGTTGGTTCCGATTCATAGTGACCCTGTAGGATTTCTGAGGAGTGACTGGTGAGCTTGAACTGCTGACCAGGTGGTTCAAACTGACTTTGCAGTTCAGCACATTTTAACCCACAGCGCCACACACAGCTCCTACCACAAAGCGGTGGTGGTGATTTATCATGGAGTCGGTTCTGTCTCATAGTGACCCTGTATCTGTCTCATACATAGTGACCCTGTATCAGGTTTCCAAGGCTATAAATCTTTACGGGAGCAGAAAGCCTCATCTTTCTCCCACGGAACAGTTGGTAGTTTCAAACTGCTGACCTTGAGGTTAGTATCCCGATTCGTAACCACTACGCTACCAGAGTAATAAACCAGAAACTATCTGAAATTCAAACCTGATTCAGAAGAGGGCATAGAATGAGGGATATCATTGCTAATGTCAGATGGATCTTGATTAAAAACAGAGGATACCAGAAAAAAATGTTTATCTGTGTGGTTTCTCTGCAAAGGCATTCAAATATATGGATCATAACACATTGTGGATAACATTGTGAAGAATGGGCATTTCAGAACACTTAGTTGAGCTCATGTGGAACCGTTCATATACCAAGAGGCATTTGCTAGAACAGAACAAGGGGTTTATTGCACAGTTTAAAACTGGTAATGAGGTGCGTCACGGTTGTATCTTTTTATCATACTTATTCAATGCTGAACAGATAACCTGAGAAACTGGATTATGAAAAAGAATGCAGCATCAGGATTGGAGGAAGACTCATTAGCAACCTGTGACAAGCAGATGACACAGCCTAGTGCCGGCAGTGAAAAGAACTTGCACCATTTACTGATGCAGACCAAACACTACAGTTTTCAGTCTGCATTATACTTAAACATCAAGAAAACAAAAATTCTCACAACTAAATCAATAAGCAACACCATGAGAAGGCTGAAGTTGTCAAGGATTTCATTTTACTTGGATCTACAATCAACACCCATGGAAGTAGCAATAAAAAAATTAACTGATATATTACATTGGGTAAATCTGCTGCAAAAGATCTCTTTAAAGTGTTAAAAAAACCAAAGATATCATTTTGAGGACTAAGGTGTGCCTGAACCAAGAACTTTCAATGGACAATGAATAAGGAAGACCAAAGAAGAATTGTTGTTGTTAAGTGCGGCTGAATTGGTTCTGACTCATAGCTACTCTGTATAGGGTTTCTGAGGAGCAGCTAGTGGGTTTGAATGACCGATCTTGTGTTTCACAGTCCAGTATCCTACAGTGCCACACCAAGACTCCAAAAGAATTGATGCCTTTGAATTCTGGTGTTGATGAAAAGCACTGGTTATACCAAGGACTGTGAGAAAAAAATGAATAAATGTGTCTTGGAAGAAGTACAGCCAGAATGCTCCTTGTATGGGAGGATGGAAATTTTCATTTAGCATCATTTGGTCATGCTATCAGGAGGAACCAATCTTTGGAGAAGGACCTCATGCTTGGTAAAGTAGGTCAGCAAAAAAGAGGAAGACCCTCAATGAGACGGTTTGATATAGTGGCTGCAACAATGGGCTCAAATATAATCTATTGTAAGGATGGTGTAGGATTGGGCCGTGTTTCATTTTGTTGTATTTGGGTGGCTATCAGACCACATCTAACAACATCTCTAATACCTGCCTCTGTTGTCACATGGCCGCCTCCCCCTCTGTCTGTCTGTGCCTCTTCTTTTTTTTATAAGAACCTCAGTCATAGTGGGGAGCCCTGCTGTGGCACTGTAGAATAAGGACTGGCCTGCTCACTGCAAGGTCAATGGTGCAACCCAGCCACTCCTTAGAAACTCTGAGTTGGAACCATGATCGCTTAAGGGCTCACCTGACTCAAATATGACCTCATGTTAACGCCTTACATCTGCAAAGAGTATTTCTAAGTTCACATTCTCAAGTACAGAAGTTTACAAACACAAGTATGTGGGTGGGGGTTAGGACTTCAATGTACCTTTGTGGGGAACACCATTCAATCCTTAACATTTCCTTCATTTTTTGTATTTAGACAAAGTGTACCCTTCAGGTCTGAGTTTACACTCTTCGGATCTGGGCTTTGAGTATACTGACCCAGTGTGTATTCTCCATCATTGCATCAGCCAGTATACTTGTCTATGCCCCAGTTCGATTTAGTGAGGGGAGGGATGTTGTCTTTCTTGTTTACTCTTTATATCCCTAGCACTGAGCAGTTGGCAAGTGAGGTCAAGTTGGTTCCTACTCACTGCAACCCGGCATAGGTTTTCTGAGGAGCAGCTGGTGAGTTTGAACTGCCAACCTTGCTGTTCAAACCAACCTTGCAGTGCTTAATCCTACAGCACCATCTTTGTGTCTTTCTTTGTTCTGTGTTCCCAATGGCCTTCTCTCCATTTCACCTAAGCTGATCTTGTTAGCTGCAATCATTTATTTGACAAATTTATCTTTTCAATACTTATCTCCCACCCAATAACAGAAACTTGACAGTTCTAACAAGTGCTAATTTTCTTTCAGATTAGATAGTCTTCTGATAAATTTTAGGACTCTTAACGGGTTAATATGGAATCTCCTTAGTAGATATTTGCATTTCTCAGGACTCTTGATGGAGTTTTGTTAACTGGATCAGTTGCAAATTGAAAGGTTGAAGGTGTCTTCAAAGTAAGGTTTGGTGATTTACTTCTGAAAAATCAGCCACTAAAATCTGGTAGCGTAGTGGTTACGAATCGGGCTGCGAACCTTAAGGTCAGCGGTTCGAAACTACCAGCCACTCCGCGGGAGAAAGATGAGGCTTTCTACTCCTGTAAAGATTTACACCCTCGGAAACCCTGTACAGGGTCGCTATGGGTTGGAACCGACTCGATGGCACTTAACAACAACAACAACAACAAACACACAATAGTGTGTGGTGCAGTGGGTTAATGCACTGAACTGAAAGGTCAGTTAATGTGCTGGTGGTTCAAACTCACCAGCCCCTCCTTGGAAACCCTATACAGGGATGCTATGAATCAGAACTGACTGTATGACGCTTAACAACAACAACAACAACAAAAAACACTGCTGAACACAGTTCTACTTTGACACATAGATGCGGTTGCCATGTGACTATGAATAATTTTACACAGCCTCTAATATATTCAATAAATGTGTTTTGTATTGATAGGTAAATGAATACATCAATGGAGTGTCATTTAATAACTATCCTCTCACATTTCAAGGGGTTAAGTATTGGCAAGGTAGGCGTTAGAACTTACCAAGTCTACTTCCTTGAAGATATATATAGTCTCAGAGCAATTCTACTTGTCCTATAGGAAACTATGAGTTGGAATCCTCTTAACAGCAGTGGGTTTGGTTTTTGGTTTCTTCCACACATTCTGAGTAGGGATTATGTCACTCTTGACTCCTGCCTGTAATATACAATGATTTTACTGTATCATTCTGATTGTTTTACACTGTCTCAGTGTGCTTTCTCTATTTATAGTTGAACTTTCTTGAACACATCTATCTAACACAGAAACTGGCCTCTCAACTGGGTCTCGTCTATGTGAGCTCGGAATCCCAGGGTATGTTCAGTAACCAAAGCAAGGGTGTAATTAAATCCTTTTGCACTGACTTGGGGCCCTAACAGGTGGCAGGTAGAAAACATACCTCAAAAGAAGCTGTGCAGTTGCATATATCCTTCCTGAGGTCAAACTAAAGTTCTGGCTTGGGATACCTACATTTTTAAAAAGAAAATGCTTGGGGTTATTTTGGAAACATTCAAAGGACTGTACTCAATCTTTACACGGATATCAAGTGTTAAGTGACATTGTTGTTAAAGACAGAAGAGGGAGGGAATGAATGTATGTGGTCTACTACCTGGAACCTCATTCGCAGATCCCAAGTTTTCAAAGGGCTTTCTGAAGTTGCCCAGAGCCAGACTTCCAAAGACCACATTCGACAAGAAGAGTGTAGATTTGGGGGAGGGGAATGCGTGTGTGTGTGTGTGTGTGTGTGTGCGTGCGCGCGCGCGCGCGCGCTGGGGGAGGGAAGGCACCAGACAAGGGCCAACGCTCTCCGGAATAAACAGCCAGGGGAGAGGCTTGGGCGCACGCGGGGAGGCGGGGAGCGCAGGCTGGGTGGCGGGCGGGCGGGCGTTGGGAGGGCCGACCCTGAGTGGCGGATGGAATGAAGAGGTCGGCTAGTGGCGCACGAGGCAAAGGAGGGGGCTCCAGACGCCCGCGGGGCTGGTAGCTAGGAGACTGGAATGCCTTTGATACCTGACGCTGCGGCCTCTAGAAACTGACAGTAGAACCCGAGTGGGGCGCACGCGCTTGCTGGAGCCCTGCACCTCTCCCAGGGGTTTCCCGGCTTCTTTTCTCAGACCTCGGACGCCGGGTAAGGAACGGCCGCGGGGTGCCTCCCTCGCACGGGTGCCGCTGCGCGGACCTAAGGTACAAGGTGCTGGCTCGGCCGCTCGCAGGCTATCATCTCCTTGTTCCTCTTTCGCTCCCTCCGGGAATCCGCTGGAGCCAGCTGACTCCGGCTGCCGGCCCGCGAGGACTCTGATGCTCGGCGATTCTCTGCACCCCTCCTACCCTCACTTTCTCCCCTTTTCGTGGAGGGGGGTGGGCAGCCCCGAAACCCGAGCCCCAGGTTCTGGAGGAGCAGCTACGCGGCCAAGGCGAGGAGGTTTGCCACCCTCGCCAGGTGTGGGTTACAAACACTCAGACGCACCGAAGGCCCCTGCAGAGTGTTTAATAATGTTGGGGGGAGGGGGGGGAAGATATCACAACTCCTCTTCCAGGTTTTTTGTTTGTTTCTGTTACTATCCGAACTCTGGGGGGGAGAATATTGACTCTTAATCAAAGTAAATATACCACTGTATCTTTGTATCCGCCCTAAAAAAGAGGTTGAGTTCTTTGTTTTTCTTTCTTTATCCTTCGTTTAAAATTAAATGCTGTAATAAGTTTTCCAGATAGTCTAGGTGACTGCAGTGCTAGAACTTTATCATTGCCTAAAGCAGGCGCTGGGGGAAAAAAATACCGGCTTCACTGCTAAGATTTTAATTCAGATCTGGGAGGTGTAGTCTTGAGTATATTGAAAAAAACAAAATAAAACAAAACAAAAAAACCTGCTGGTGATTATAACAAGCTCTTCTTCCCCAGTAACTACTTTATAGCATCTAGGTCCCCACGGGGGTGGAGGTGGCGGCACCCAAATGTTGTCAAGCATCGCTGGAAATAGAAGGGAGGTATGACAAAAACCCTTTCCTAAGGCTATTGTTGTTAAGTGCCGCCGAGTCGGTTCCGACCCATAGCGACCCTGTATAGGGCTTCCGAGGAGCAGCTGGTGAGCTTGAACCACTGATTTTGCAGTGCAAACCCACTTCGCAGTCTAGCGCATTAACCCACAACGCCACACCAAAAGGGTTCACCCTCCTTAAGCTAATGAGTTTGGTGAGCTATGATTGGTTCTGAGCCTGCCTTTTGGGGATGGAAGGTTAATTTTCATTGGAAACTAAAAATATAGGATGGGGAGAGGTGCTTCTAAGAGCCCTGGTTAAAGAGTTTGCATTTAAACATCTGTTTTTTAAATGTAACAATGGTTGCGCTAATACTTTAGCTGTTGAGAACTTGAGGCCTTTCTCCTGAGAATTAGAAAATCTTCCATTTCACTCCACTTGAGGGACCTCCTATCAGCGACCAAATCAGGCCATTGGTGTTTTTCATATGCTGCTTTCTTTAATGCTGTGGAGTCTTGGTGTGGGGCTGTAGGATAGGCATAGACACTGGACTGCTAATCACAATGTAGGCGGTTCAAACCACCAGCCGCT
The DNA here is from genome assembly GCF_000296735.1 of Chrysochloris asiatica. NCBI lineage: Eukaryota > Metazoa > Chordata > Mammalia > Afrosoricida > Chrysochloridae > Chrysochloris > Chrysochloris asiatica. Next base: position 8,637,401 of record NW_006408558.1, on the reverse strand, counting down.
CCTGTAGACCTTATACAGGGTCAGAACTCAACAGCACGTAACAACAGACCCAATTGACTTATCTCTAAAATCAGGAGAAGGAATGATTGTTATTATACTCCGGAGCTCTGGTAGCGTGGGGTTATGAATCGGATCGTGAACCTCAAGGTCAGCAGTTCGAAACTACCAACTGTTCCCCGGGAGAAAGATGCGGCTTTCTACTCCCGTCAAGATTTACAGCCTCGGAAACCCTGTACAGGGTCGTTATGAGTCGGAACCGACTCCACGGCACACACGGCACATAACAACAACATACTGATGATTAGAATTAAGATCTACCTTGAATTGGTTAAAGAAGAGTCCATAAATTATTTGAATGTATGCAAATATTGTTTCTCCATCTCCTGCTTTGCCATGGATGTGCATATGCTGAAGTGCTGTGGAATTGGTTCCAGCTCATAGCTACCCTGTATATAGGGTTCCCGACCTTGTAGTCCAGCGCATTAACCCACAGGGCCACAGCAGGACGCATTCTCTCTCTCTCTTTTTCTCTCTATGTATATATATGGGACTGGAGTGGCTCTGTAGAATGCTAATCATAAGGTTGGCTGTTTGAGTCTACTAGATGCTCCAGGGAGAAAGATGAGGCTTTCTGCTCCAAAAAAGATATACAGACTCTGCAGTTTAACTATGTGTCGGAACTTAACAACAACATATATATTTGAACCATTTATATGTATTTGTGTTGCTGTTGGCATCCTGGTATGGTGCTTTAGAATAAGAACTGGACTGCTAACCACAAGGTAATCTGTTCAAACCCACCAGCCTCTCCTTTGGAACTCTATACAGGCTTGCTCCAAGTCAGAACCAACTCAAAGGCACATAACAACAACAATGGTTCTGACACATAGCGACCCTGTATAGGGTTTAAGAGCGGCTGATGGGTTTGAACCGCTGACCTTCCAGTTCGAACAGACTTTGTGGTCCAGAGCTTATCCTACAGCGCCACACTAGGATTCTTCAAATATGTATTGTTGTTAATGGTCGCCCAGTCAGTTCTGACTCATAGAAACTCTGTATAGAGTTTCAGAGAAGTGGCTGGTGAGTTTGAACTGCCAACTTTGCGGTCCTAACCGACCTTGCAGTCCAGTGCATTCTCCTGCACTGCCACACAAGGACTTAATAATCAGTCAGAAAGTATGTATTAGGGGAAATACATCTTTTTTTAGTTTGTATTTTGGAAAATTGAGGCTTAGGACTAATTTTAAAAATATATATCATTAAACACACACACAAACCAAACAAAAACCAAACCTGTTGTGAAGTGTATTCTAAGTCATGGAAACCCATGTGGTACAGAGCAGAACTAACTCTATTGGGGGTTTCTTGGCTATAATCTTTCGGAGGTAGATAACCAGACCTTTCTGGGTGGGTTTAACATTTCGGTTAGTAGACAAGTACAAGCAGTTTGTACAACCCAGGGACCTAAAAAAGAAAATATATATATATAAAGTAGAAATAGTAATAAGTCACTTATTTCTTTTTATGAAATGAGCTGCCTGTTATAAAATAGAGATGATATTTGGTAACTGCTTTTAAGAATATGAAGAGCAAAGGATTTTGAACTTTTAAGAATAGAAGGATTGTATAGTTAGTTATTGGGCCAATGTGATTGTTTTCCTGGCCAATTATTCTTTCTAAAATTAACTTCCCCCCCCCCGAAAAATAGTGCTAGAATTTTAAAAGAGATGACAACTCATATCTATATATCTAGCTTTTGCAGCGTAGGCCACAAACTACGTAGAACTTATTCACTGCTTGTTGGCCTTTGCAAAATGTTGACTTCGTGAGTGGTGTTAGGGACAGAATACAATATTTTGTGAATTTTATTGGTTTTGGTAAAACTGTTACCATTATTTTTCTTAAGGTTTGAGTGTTTATATGTGTACACTGTGTCTGGGACTTACATAATTATATGTATACATGTGACACATGTTTTTAATAGGAACAAAACCCCACAATATTTTTCTTTGTGGTGGAACACTGTAAGCATTAGGTCTTGATTACTTTTTCATGGAAATTTTAATATGACAGAACTAAAAGCTTCAAGGAAATAATTCCATAAAGATTTAGTTGGAACTCAGAGGCTTTTTTAAAACACAAGATGTTTGAAGCCATTTGTGCACTGACCCTGCGTGAACAGTCCTTTGTGAGTGGGTAAGGGTGGCGGATTGCGTTCTGGTAGCCCCAGACAGTGGATGATTCGACTCTGCCAATCATCTCCAGACCTTTAATTTGGTCTGTAATTTGATGCTATACTGACCCTACATTCTCCCTGCCAGGCTAACTCACAGAGGAATTGTTGGCACTCTGGACTGAAAATGTTTTCTCCCCCCATCAATTAGAACTTATTCGCCTAGGTTGCAGAAAGGAGTTCCATTTTTAGCTCAGTATTTCTAAGAAATATCTTTGACCATGAATAGAGCAGGCTAAGTGTGGCCTGCATCACAAATGGCTATGTTAATAAATAACATAAATGCTATGTTCTTATCCCCCTATTCAGCTATGTGAAAATAATAAGGCCCGTAGACTATTAAAGTGGGAAGGCACTTTAGAAGTCATCTAGATTGGAATCATTTCTTTCTACAAATGGATATTAAAGTCCAAACTTTGAGAATGGTCATTAAATTCTATGTTCTTTTGCAAGATTTTGTTCATTTAAAATGAATTTATTTATATACAAGTTTAATGATGTTAGCAATGGCAGCAACAAAACCCAAACCAAATCCACTGTCATTTGACCCATAGCTAGCCTTAGCATAGAGTAGAAGTGTTCCATTAGAGTTTCTGGGAATGATTGGTGGGTTTGAACTGCAGACATTGTGGTTAGCAACCCAATGCTTAACCCATGGTACCACCAGGACTCCTAATGGCTGCAAAGTAGTTTGAATTTCATTTACACTGAAATTCAAAGTGTGGCATAGAGGCAAATGTAGGTCATTTATAAAGGCAGTAAATTTCTCTAAACTAGCATCCTATGCTTTTTTACATTGCTTGGGGACTACTTCAACGAGCTAACCAAAGAACTAGATGAATACGATAAGACAGATGACTGTTAAAAAAAAAAAAAAAAGGAAGATGTTAGTGGGGTTATTAAAGAGCATGCCTTACAAAATCAGCAAGCCATTTAGCAATATCTAAACTTCATATCCTTCCCCAGGGTTATTTTTAAAAAAATAATTTTATTTTGTTGTTGTTGTTAAGAATACACACAGCAAACCATATGCCAGTTCAACAATTTCTACATGTGCAATTTAGCCTTATCCTCATTTGATCAGAATTCTTCTATAGAATCTTTAATCCAAAAATTCACCAATGGTAGCCAGGGACCATCTAGTTCTGCTTTAGCCAGCTATTTGAATTGGAAATACTGGAAACAATGATAGGAGAGCCCTCAAAATCAGTTGCTGTTGAGTTGAGTCTGAGACATGGCAACTACATGCATGTCAGAATAGAACTGCTCTACATAGTGTTGTCAATGGCTGCTTTTTCAGATGTACATCACCAGGGCTTCCTTTAGCTGTGACTCTGGGTGGGATCAAACCTCCAGACTTTCAGCTAGCAGCCATGTGCATTGACTGTTTACATCATCCAGGGACTCAGCTAGACCTCAAAGCCCTGTTTTAATTAAGATTTGCCTTTGGAAACCACCTTCTTGATGATTATATCTTTCAAGATTTGTCTTGAAGGCCTGTCTACCTGTCTGCTCAAGACCCTAATGTTGAAAAATTTGTTTTTTTTACTCTCTAGTTAGAATTTATTCTGACGTATGTTGTTGTTGTTATATGCTGTGGGGTCGGTTCTGACTCATAGTGACCCTGCACTGGGTTTCCGAGGCTGTAAATCTTTACAGGAGCAGAAGGCCTCATCTTTCTCCCGCGGAACAGCTAGTAGTTTTGAACTGCTGACCCTTGTGGTTTGCAGCCCGATTCGTAACCACTATGCTACCAGAGCTCCTTGTTCTGACGTATAGGTGGGAAGAAAATGGAATTTGATCTTCAACAAAAAAACCAAGCAAACAACATATAGAATATAGAGAAATACTCTTGCTAATTCTACAACTCTCTCATACCATTCGTTAAGGCACTTTATGTACATTAGGAAAATATCTTTACAGCCCTAACATATTGCCATTATTATTCCCTGTGATGGCTAATGTTCTGTATCAACTTGGCTAGGCCTTGATTCCCAGTATCGTGTGGTTGGTTGTCCTTTAATTTGAGATCTGATGTAATTATTCTGTGTTTGGTGATATTATGTAATTTTCCTCCATTTTATGTAAAATTTTAAGCTCTGTATGTTAACGAGTCATAGCCTTACAACAGGGTATGACTCAAGTCACAACCTTATTCAAATCACAAATATTATAGAGGGAGTTTCCTTGGAGATGTGACCTGTATCCAGTATATACCATATACTGGATACGGATGCAACCAATATATACCATATACTGGATACGGATGCATCCAGTATATACCAGTATATACTTGCCATCATCTGATCTGTGGTTCTTATGTCTTCAGCCTGTTGTGTGACCTGCCGATTCTGGGGTTCACCAGCTTCTGCATCCCTGTGAGCCAACCCATTCAACTGTGTGAGACCAGAGAGCCACTAGCCTGACACCTAACCCACAGATTTGGGAATTGTCAGCTTCCACAACCATGTGAGTTATTTCCTTGAGATAAATCTCTTTATGTATAATTTTTGGATTCTAGTGTGGTGCTGTAGGATAAACACTGGACTTCTAACCGCAAGGTCAGAAGTTCAGACCCACCAGCAACTCCGCGAAAACCATGTACAGAGTCCTTACAAGCTGGAATTGACTCTAAGGCACTTAACAACAAGAATATATATGTATGTATCATACTTTGGACATATTATCAGGAGGGACCAGTCCATGGAGAAGGACATCATGCTTGGTAAAGTGGAGGGTCAGCAAAAAAGAGGGAGACCCCCAATGAGATGGATTGGCATTGGGGCAGCGGCAAGGAGCTCAAGTGTAACAATGACTATGAGGTTGGTGCAGGACCAGACAGTGTTTCGTTCTGCTGTGCAAAAGGTCACTATGAGTCGGTAGCGACTTCTATGGCACCTGACAACAACAACAACAACGACAACAACAACAACAACATATATATGTTACACTGGTTTTGCTTCTCTTGCGAACCCAGCCTAAGAACCCCTGTGTTTAGGTCTGAGATACAGAGGTATTTAGTATCGTGACCAAGGGTATATGAGTAGACCATGTTCAACACATGACACGCCTCTCTGGCAAATATAGATGTTTAGATGGAGTCTGATGACCATGATATGCTCATTTTGGGATATCTGAGACAGTTTGTAATTCTGAAAAGACTTTACAGAGTCCATGTGTTTTTATATTTCAGGTTTGTGGAACTCATTATTTTTACATCGATTTTAGTCATAGCATTAACTATCATTATCACCACCACTAGTCGTGTTCAGTTGATTCCTACTCATGGCAATGCCTTGTGTGTTCAGAGTAGAACTGTGTTCCATAGGATTTTCAATGATCGGTCTTTCTGAAATAGATTGCCTGCTCTTTCTTCTGAAGTATGTCTGGGTAGACTCAAATCAATGACTTTTTGGTTAGTAGTCTATTGCTTAACAGTTTGCATCACCCAGGAACTCTGTAAAGTCAACTACTAGTTTAAAAATATGTTCCAAAGTTAAATTAGTTCTCAGTAATCAAGATGTTGTTGTTAAGTGCTGTGGAGTCCGTTTTGAATCATAGTGATCCTGTATAGGGTTTCTGAGGAATGGCTGGTGGGTTTGAACTTCCAGCCTTGTGATTCATAGTCAAGTGCTTATCCTACTGCATCACACCAGGAGTCCAGTAATCAAGATAATCCTCTACAAATTAATTTCTTTCTAATCTTATGAAATTTTGGTGATTCACAGGACAGCTGTATCATGACCACTTTGCTACAGCTTATCTATGAGTGATTCTCTGCAGTTTACGTGATGAGAATTTGCTTTTTTTCCTTTCTCCTTTAAGATACTACATTTGCTTTGTTTTGAAAGTATGTATGTTACTAGGCTGTAATTTCCATGGATTTTATTTCAGGAGAGTAAGGAGATGAATCATAAAACATTTGTTATATAAATGAGCATTGTGTCTGATAAGATTGAGAGTCATTGCGCTATGAAAAATATTTCTTACTGTATCGGAGACAAATGTAACCACCTAGCAGTACGAGTATTACTCTGAGTTTCATGAATCTTTCATCTGCTTCTTGGCTTTTGTTATTTAGTCTGCTTGATTAACATTCAGCCTTCTTACACGAAGAGGTGAACAGTTGTTTTATTAAAGTCGAGCCTAGCAGATTCTAGCCCAGGAGAGAGTCTTTGAACTGGAGAAATCTTTCTTCCTCCTTCACAAAAATTCTATTGCAAGTTCCCTCAGTGTCCTCAGAGGCAGAAATTGGTCTCTAAATTAGTAAAGTTCATTGAAAATCTTTGCAAACATTTTGTAGTGCTCCAGTGTCACTTCTAGAACATACAGGGATTAGCCAGTGGCCACAGTTGTGACACCACCCAGGTTCCGATCTGCAGTTTATGAATGTTGTCAGGCCAAATGTTTGTCCTCCTTAAGACCCCACCCCCCCCTAAAAAAACATTGATTGTTTAATCAGATGAGTATTTTTTGGAAAGTATGTAATAAATGCCTCATGAAAGTTTGCTTTAAGTTCCCAAGTAGGTTATTGGGACTTATTACTTCTTTCTAATAGCATTTAATTAAAACGGACTTCTTTTTTTTTTTTCTTTTTCCCCTTATGGAAGTCATACTTTGCATTAAACACCCATCAGTTGCCTTCAAGTCTACTCTGACTCATGGTGAGCCCACGTGTGTTGGAATAGAATTGTTCCTCCATAGGATTTTCAGTGGCTGTGATCTTTTGGAAGTAGAATTTCATCTGCCTTTTGGAGTCCTGGTGTGGTGCTGTAGGATAATGCACTGGACCACAAGGTCGACTTGAACCACAAGGTCGATGGTTCAAACCCACGAAGCTGCTCTTCGGAGACCCTGTACAGAATCACTATGCCTTGTAACCGACTCAACAGTACTTTAACAACATCAGTCAGATATTTCTTCTTAAGGACCTCTGAGTGGACTTGAACCTCTAAAGTTTCAATTGATTAATTGATTGCTTCACCGGGGGACTTCGTTACTCTCCATTAAACTGCATTGTTGTTGTGTGCCCTCAAGTTGATTCCGGCACATAGGGACCCTTTGTGACTGGATAGTACGCCCCACAGGGTTTCCAAGATTGTATGTAATCTTTAGGGGAACGGGCCACCAGTCCTTTCTCCCACGGAGTAACTCATGGGTTATAACTGCCCACCCACTGGTTAGCAGTCAAGTACATACCCACTCTTCTACCAGGGCTCTTTGGCATACTTTCATACTTTGCCCTATTTAAATATTTTCTAGAAAAGAGTAAAAAAGATAAGAGGATTTGGAATATCCTATGTAAAACTGCCTATAAATTATTTTATATAAACGTTTTAAAATACATGTATTAAAACCATTAAAGACATAACAGACAATTGATTTCACATTTTGTTTTGGGAAAATACAGAAACATATAAAGATAGGAATATCAAAACAACCTCTAATCATACCCTTCAGAGATAACCGCATCTAACATTTTGGTATAACTTTTCAGTCTTTTAGCTCTGCATGCAAGTATCTGTGTGTGTGAATTTTACTGTTGGTACAGAAATGAGATTTTTTTTCTGTGCATTCTATTTTTTGGCAATACTTAAAAAAATCAATGTATTGTAAGGATTGCTAATGTTATTGAACATTAATTAATGTTGTTAAACATTAAATGTTATTAAAGTAGACTATACTTTAATAATGACTATTTGCTCATTTCCCCTCTAATACACTGTAAGATACATATATATCTTGTTGTTGTTTATATGTGCCATGTAGTTGGTTCCAACTCATAGTGACCCTGTACAGGGTTCCCAAGGCTGTAAATCTTTACGGGAGCAGAAAGCCTCATCTTTCTCCCACGGAACAGCTGGTAGTTTCCAGCTGCTGACCTTGAGATTAGCAGCCTGATTCTACGCTGCTAGAGCCCTTGCTTTTATTCTTAGATCTTTTAAAATTGTTCTTCTGCTTTCCATAAGTTCAATAATAGTACAATTTCTCCATTCTTAAGTTCCTGACTTGACAAATATAAGTCTGTATTTAACTAATTCTTTAAGGAAGCCAAGTGTAGCCGAGACTAAGAATTTTTTTTTTTTTTTTTTCATAAGCCCTTGTGTGGTTGAGAATGCTTTTCTGTTTCTCTTACTTTATAGAAAATGCTTGGGTCACAGCCTATACGTCTATGCTCCCTAGATATTACTTCATGGAATTGTAGCAAAAGAGAAGCCAGAGTTCTGTCTGATTATCATTCTCTTGTAGGTAATCTGTTTTTCTGTCTTAGTATTATTGTTTTCTTTTCTCTAATAATTTTTTTTTTTAACTAGAGTATGTCATGGGATAGTTTATTAATTTTTTTGCTACTCTTTGAATAGTTTTGAAAACTTAATTGTTTTTCATCTCAGCATTTAATTCATGTATCTTTTTATTTTTTTCTGAGTATTTGTTGATTGATTTTTTTTTCTTTTGGGAATTAGGCATGTACTTATGCATTCATATTCCATAAACAATTACTTTGCCTTTTTTCTAAGTGCTGTCAGAATTTCTCAAGTGTGTCATCTTACTTTGTTTAGATTTTCAGTCATTTCCAATCTGCTGTTCACTAACTGCATTGCAGGGTTTTGGAGGGGGTGGGAGTGGGCAGTGACACTTTTGGTATCCTTTTAGTCTTTCCTAACTGGAGTCCTAGTGTGGTGCTGTGGGTTAATGCGCCAGACCGCAAAGCCATTTGAACTACAAGGGTGGCAGTTCAAACTCACCAGCTGCTCCTCAGAAACCCTATACAGTGTCGCTATGGGTCAGAACTGACTCGATGGCACTTAACAGCACAATAACAATTGGTGCTGTAGGATGAACATTGTGGACTGCTTATCACAAGGCTGGCGGTTCAAACCCACCAGTTGCTCAAAGGGAGAAGGATGAGGCTCTCTGCTCCTTTAAAGATTTTACTGCCTTGGAAACCCTCTGTAGGGTTGCTATGAGTTGGGGTCAATTTGATATCAGTGGGTTTGTTTGGTTTTAATCTCATCCTCTGACTTTAGGCTAATCTGCTTTGGTTTCACAGCTATGCCCTTTTGCTTTTTACTGAATCCATTAAATAGAAAATGTATAACCTTCCCCTGTGTGGCAGCCTTATTTCATTAGATGTTTAGTACGGCAACTCCTTGGAAGAGTCTTCCTCTTTTAAAGACACGTCTTCTCATATACCCCAGTTCTTTTTCCTGTTTATTCCACTTTAGAGAGGTAATCTATATTAGTCCAGAATGCAGAGTTAAAGTGGATTTTGTCACATACCGTGTGGACCCCTGGTTGAAACCATGGTCAGATGAAAGGACAAAGAATTTTAAGTGTGCTGTGATTTACTTTACCCTCTCACT
>NW_006408558.1:8620494-8627679 GCF_000296735.1 Chrysochloris asiatica | reverse complement strand
AAACTTTGTTTATCTTTAAAGCTATTCCTTCAGAGTTGAATGACCATGGCCTTTGGATTCAGGAGGCTGTGGATTGAGTGCTTTCCATAATAACACTGATAGTGTTGGGGTTTGCAAATTACTTCACTTTCTTAGCCTGATTCCCTTCACTTGGACAGTGTTATCTGCTTCATAGACCTGTAAAGATTACACGAGATAATTATGTAGGTGTTGTCAGAAGAGAGATAATGTAACAGCCGTGAATGAGATGACTCACAGAGATTGTGTTACAAGAAGGGATTTAGAGCCCCTGGCTGGCACACACAGTTAAGTACCTGACTACTAGCTGAAAGGTTGATGGTTTAAACCTACCTAGAGGATCCTCAAGGAGCTCTGGTAGCGTAGTGGTTATGAATCAGGCTGCTAACTTCAGGGTCAGCAGTTTGAAACTACCAGCTGTTCCACGGGAGAAAATGAGGCTTTCTGCTCCCGTAAAGATTTACGGGGTTGCTATGAGTCGGACTAACTCCACGGCACGTAACGACCACCACCAGAGGCTCCTTAGAAGACAGATGTGGTGATCTGCTTCTGAGTGGTCATGAATGGTTGGTCACAGGCACGGTCTTGAAAACCCTGTGGAGCAGTTCTACTCTGCACCCGCGGGGTCACTATGAGTTAGATGTGATTTGATGGCAACTAACAACAGCCACACAGAAGAGACATCCGAAAGTGAAAACCTGGGGGACATAGAGGACAGAGATGGATAAAAAGAGATTAAGAAGGAGATTAAGAAGAGTATAGGAGAAAGGTCAGGAATCAAAGGGAATATGGAGATTTAAGATGAAAAGAATCATAGTCCTTCTCACATAGGAGTTCCTGGGTGATACACAAGATTAACACACTCGACTGCTAACTAAAAGGTTGGAAATTGGAGTCCATTAGGCACCATGGAAGAAAGGCTTGGTAATCTACTTGTGAAACCTAGCCATTGAAAACCCTATGGGGCATGGTTCTGCTCTGACCCACATGGGGCTGTCATGAGTCAGAATCAACTCGACGGCTGGTTACTTGTTGGTTGTCATCTTGTATTATGAAGCCGAAGCTATCACTGGGCTTGGCAATTAGGAGGCCAATGTATCCTCAGCCATAGGCAGTTTTAGTAGAAATGCATGTGGACGCGAAACTGCTGTCTCATGATTAGTGAGGATAGAAGGTGTGAACAACCAGTAAAACATGTTTCTCCTCAGTGGCTTGTCATTAAAAGGGTAAGAGAAGAAATAGATCAACAGCTATGACACAGGGTTGAGGAACTGGATCTTGAGAAATAGTTAATAAAAAAGAACTAAGTAGGGACTAGAAATTTGCCAATTTTATTAGTTTTTCAAGGATGTTAAAAATACTACCTTATTTTATTTCATTTTTATGGTCTTATTCATTTTCCAACTTTCACATGCATTTGAGACTATTGAAAATCCATGGCTTGTATCAGGTGCACCTTAGTTCTCAGACTTTGCTCTTGAACACTTTAAAGAGGTGTTGTGTAGCAGATTTGCTTAATGCAACATGTTTGATTTCTTGACTGCTGCTTCCTTGAGTTTTGATAGTGTATCCAAGCAAAATTAAGTCTGACAACTTCAATCTTTTCTCCATTTATCATGATTTTATTTATTGGTCCAGTGATGAGGATTTCTATTTTCTTTACAGCCCATACATACTGAAGGCTGTGGTTTTTGATCTTCATCAGTAAGTATTTTAAGTCCTTTTTGCTTTTAGAAAAAAACATATCAGGTTGTTAATGAGCCTTCCTCCAATCCTGATGCCACGTTATTCTTTATATAATGTAGTTTCTCGGATCATTTTCTCAGCATACAGACTGGATAAGTATGGTGGGATTATATAACCTTAATGTACACCTTTCCTAATTTTAAACCATTCAGTGTCCCCTTGTTCTAGATATGTACAAGTTCCTTAAGAGCACAATTAAGTGTCCTGGAATACCTAGTCTTTAAAATATTATCCATAGATCACAGAAGACCATATACTAGCTCTTTGCACTACAAATAGATTTAGTTTTGAAGAAGTTACTCTCTCTCAGATAGGAATTTTTTCTTTTCCTAAGATACACCTTTTCCTCTGGGTTCATGGTTTCATCTCTTCCTTTCCTTCAGGAATTTGCCTTCATCAATTATTTTCTTTCTCAAATACTTTCAACCTGTTCTCAAATATTTTTAGCCTATAAACATGCTCCATTGTGTCTTGAAAATAAAAACAATAGATGAAAGTTAATCAGGGCTTAAATTAAAGCAGTGGCTATGAGGAGAAGCTAGTTAAGAAGGATGTTTTATAAATAGTATTAGTAGGACTTAAGGAGCTCTGGTAGCGTAGTGGTTACGAATCGGGCTGCGAACCTTAAGGTCAGCGGTTCAAAACTACCAGCCGCTCCGCGGGAGAAAGATGAGGCTTTCTACTTCCGTAAAGATTTACACCCTCGGAAATCCTGTACAGGGTCGCTATGGGTCGGAACTGACTCGATGGCACTTAACAACAACAACAACAACATTAGTAGGACTTGGTGACTGATTGGATTTGGCAGGTGAGAAAGAGGGACGACTCTGAGATGACTCTCAGGAATCTGGGTTGGAGAGAGCATTGAGAAGGAGAAGTAGACTGGGAGAATAAAACCGTCTGAACCCAGCCCAGTGTGTGGTAGTACATGTAGTTTGGGAACTCTGACAATCTCTGACTTGTGTCCCTGCATCCTTCCATCCAGGCCCTACGCTACCTGACATTCACCTTAGCCAGTGTCATCACACTACTTGGTGGCTTGTGCTTACACTTCGATTTCTAGAATGATTCTGCTCTTGCTTCCAGCAGTTTGTGAGGCTTCCAACCAAACCCACTGCCATCGGGTCAGTTCAATTTATAGCAACGCTGTGCAGGGTTTCCGAAACTGTAAATCTTTATCCTTAGGAACAACTGATGGGTTTGAACTACTGACCTTTCTGTGAACAGTCCAATGCCTAACCCACAGTGCCACCAGGATTACTTTGTGAAACAACAATATATACATATTTTTTGGTGGGGGAAAAAAATGAGCCATGAGTATTTATATGTTTGAGTAAGTGCAAAATGTGAGTAAATATGAGTGTTGCAAGATGTTTCAATGGAATATTTATGGTTTCAGTTTTAGCTGAGACCTAAAGGAGTCCTGGTATGGTCCTGTGGGCTAATGCGTCAGACTGCAAAGTTGTTTGAACTGCAAGGTCGGTGGTTCAAGCTCACCAGCTGCTCCTTGGAAACCCTATACAGGGTTGCTATGGATTGGAATTGACTCATTGGCACTTATCAACAACAACAAGGCAATAGAGGCTACATTCCAACGTCAGGTTTAAGACAACAATGCTAGGCTTGGAAACGGACATATGTGAAAACCAGATTACTGCGACTTCATTGTTGTTATTTCATTGGCTACCTTCAACTCATAAGGAGCTCTGGTAGCGTAGTGGTTATGAATCGGGCTGCGAACCTTAAGGTCAGTGGTTCGAAACTACCAGCCGCTCCGCGGGAGAAAGATGAGGCTTTCTACTCCCGTAAGGATTTACACCCTCGGAAACCCTGTACAGGGTCGCTATGGGTCGGCTCCGACTCGAAGGCACTTAACAACAACAACAACAACAACTGTCAACTCATAGCAAACCTATATAGCATTTCCGAGGAGTGACTGGAGGCTCTGGACTGTCAACTTTGCACTTAGCAGTCCAGTGCTTATAATACAGCACCATACCAGGACTCCAAATAATGATTTGAAGATTTTTTCGAGGGTCTTAAATTCCAGCACATTTATTTATTTATTTATCTATTTTTAAGGTTTTATTGTGGATTGAGTGAAAGTTTACAGGACAGATGATCAGTTTTACATTCAACAAATCATATACTTTATTTCATTACAATGATTATAATCCCTTCCATGTACCATCAGTTAACAGTATTTCTGTCTATTCATTTTAGCTGTGTTTGTGGGTTTTTTTTTTTTAAACACTCAGGCATATATAATACTTTATACCACCAAAGGGCACATTCTGCAAGTCTGCTTCCTGGCTGCCATTTCCCAGTCCCTCTCTTCCCATGAATCTAGAATCCTCAGCCGCTCCTTTTTTCTATGTCCCCATCTCTGCCTCCATCTTTGATATTGCTGCTTCTCTGGATAAGGTCTTACATTCTGCTTGTGCTCTTCTCCCTTGATGGTCCTAGGGTCCTTTGTTTCTGGACTGTAAGAGTAACTACTCCCCCGTTTTTGTTACAAAACTTCTACCTTTACAATTGTGACAGTCTCAATTAGTCATAACAATTACTCACTATTGAATCATAAGAATCTTATCCCCATCTCTTTTAACCAGACCCATCTAGACAAGATGAAAACTATTCAGTTGGAACTCTTTCTCCCCCTCACCCCACACTCTTAAACTAAACTCCCCTGAAGATTTTTAAAGAGTTGATTTTTGGAGTCTCCCATCCTGACCACCATGTGAGAAAAGTGTGAGGTACTTATTCCTTCAACACAAGTTTAGAGTAAGTGGTTTTGTGCATACTAATCAGAGTGTTTGATTGTGCATCCCCTGCAGATTGGAATGCAGAGTGGATTAGAGATTCATGCTTGAGAAATCTGAAGGAGACTTTGCTGACTTGCTCCTCTGATGGTGGAACATGAAAGATGTAGCTGTATTCCTAATTTGATAAAGCACAGAAGACAGGGTTGTTTCCCGGGACAAAAGGTACAGAGAATTGGCCTGGAGTCACGTGTAAAAGGACCCCTGGTGAACTGAGGGAAGAGCTGTAAGTAACCATAGCAAAAAGGGAACCGCAGGTGGTAGAAGTTGGGGGAGATCATTCCCGCCAAAATCAAGGGCTCTCTTGCTCTACCTCCCAGTTTTTGCCTCAAGAGAAAAGTCCGTTTTAAATGCCTACCAAGCTTAAATTAGACCCCAACATCCATCCATCTCTCCAAGTACAAGAGAAAATGCCCTACTGACCATAGTTGATGGAAAGGAAAAGTCTAATTTTAAATGAAGTTGGAGGCTTTAAGTGTTATAGTTGTTGTTGTTGTTGTTAAGTGCCGTCGAGTCGGTTCCGACCCATAGCGACCCTGTACAGGGTTTCCGAGGGTGTAAATCTTTACGGGAGTAGAAAGCCTCATCTTTCTCCCGCGGAGCGGCTTGTAGTTTCGAACCGCTAACCTTAAGGTTCGCAGCCCAATTCGTAACCACTACGCTACCAGAGATAGTAGATTGGCTATATTCTTTAGAGAACTGTGATTGATCCTGAATTTCACCTACAGATGAGGGAAGAACCAGACTACAAAATAAACTTAAAGAGGCAATGGAGAAAAACAGATGAAGTTGTTTTCTGATTATACTCCATGAGTCTTTCTTGTTAAACATAACAGTCACTCATATAAAACAATTTATTAGTGTTTCAATGGTAGGAAATTGACAAGAGGATAGAGGGGAAAGGCAGAGGCAGTGAGTCAAAGTTATTCGCCAAAATATCATGATAATTATTTACACTTCTTAAAATGATGCTAGCAAAATTTTAATTAATTAATACATTGAAATAAACACTGGATAGTTTTAAAATGAAGTTTCCAATCTGTTCTGCAGATGGGAGAATATAGATATCTGAGCTATAGCTAGTATGTAATAATCACATGATCCCCCCACCCCCCTGCTTCCACAGAATCACAGAAGCAATAAATGGTTACGATTAATTACCCTCCATTTGTATTCTGCCATTGATCAGTTACAAAAACAAAACTCCAACAATCACGCATGTGCATTCCTGTAAAACAGTTAAGTTCATGCTGATGAGCCTATAAACTCTAGAATGAACAAGAATGCTAATGGATTTTTTTTTTCCTCAGCTTTTAGGAATTTTAAAAAGACCTTCTAGTAACTTCCATATTATCTTCCCAGCATTTGCAGTGTTATTCAATCAGTCTTTTAATGGTAGAAGAGTGACAAGGGGACAATCCAAATAATGTTTCTATTAATGTGTTTTCAAAGTTGAAAAGACAATTTGAAAAACATTTGAATTGCACTCAAACCATTTGCATTGCCAGAGAACAAATGCAATTTGTTCCGTAGATGTGAAAATTTGGACCCAGAGGCAGGATGTCATATTGGCATGAAAGGATGGAAAAAAGACAATGACTTAGCTTGGAAGAATGCTTCAGAGGAAACTCCTGTTGCTCTCTTAGGATCCTGATGTCTGAGCCATGTTGCTCCATTGTTCTGCCAAATATCATTCCTTCAGTGCATTGTTAAGTAGTGACTCAGTGGTACAAGTCTATCCTTCTTTGTGCGAGCCCCATCATGTTCTATGTATCCTTGCAGATTTGTTCTGGTTAATGCGCCAGACTCCAAAGCCGTTTGAACTGCAAGGTTGGTGGTTCAAGCTCACCAGCTGCTCCTCGGGAACCCTATACAGGGTCGCTATGGGTCGGAATCGACTCGACGGCACTTCACAACAACAGCAATAACATGATTGAACAAGTTGCAGCTTCTAGTGTAAGGCAGACTAGGAAGAAAGATCTGGTAATCTGTTTCCAAAACCAACCAATGAAAACCCTATGGATTACAACAGTTTGATCCCCAACTGGTCATGGGATGTGATGGGACCAGACAACATTTTAGTCTGTTGTGCCTGAGGTCACCGTAAGTTAGGGCCATCTCCATGGCTGGTAAGAGCAACAATGAACTAACTGGTGAGAGCAAATATGGGAAAAGTGGGATACTTGATCAACCCAGTTTGCCACTAACTAGTTGTGTGACCTTGGTGCATTATATCTGTTACTATTGCTTTTTCCCTGTGATAGGCAAAATTCTAAGATGTCACTCAAACTTCTCTCCCTGCTGATGTATATACCCTGCACAATCCGTCCTCCTTGGGTGTGGGTGTGGTCTGTGAAGATGACGGAATAGTTCCTCCCAGGATTAACCTACTCCCATTGAGTTGATTCAGACTCCTGGAGACCCTGTAGGACAGAGTGCTGCTTATGGTTTCCGAGACTGTAAATCTTTACAGGAGCAGACATCCCTGTCTTTGTTCCTGGGAGTGCCTGGTGGGTTTGAACTGCTGACTTTACATTTAGTAGCCAAGTGCTTAACTCATGGCTCCACCAGGGCTTCTACTCCCATGAATGTTGTTGTT
>NW_006408558.1:8616628-8619504 GCF_000296735.1 Chrysochloris asiatica | reverse complement strand
TCATATAACCCAGCTTCTCGGATTATAAAGTATAGCTAAACAGCCTGAAAACCTAGTGCCTTGTAGTAGATATCTGTTTCTTATTCTTGTTGCATGTTTGTGATTGCAGGTTGGGTGTGATGTTTTTGTTCCAGGCTGACAGTCAAGTTCAGTCTAACCCATGAACCTTATTCTGAGACCCAAGAGGTGAGCAGGGAGCATGGCACACAAGAGAGCAGGTAGAGATCTGAAATGCTTCCTAGAGCCTCTGCTAAAACAAGTCATTGGTGAAGCCCAACATCAGCGAGATGGGGAAGATAAGAGAAGCAATTCTGAATCAGAATGCAGTCAGTTGTAGGGGTCTGCTTTCTCTTCCCTCTCCCATTGCTAATAATGTTTCTCATTACCAGATCGCTGTGAGAAGGCGTCAAAAAGTTCATGGAAAAGTGACATAAAAAGATAACGGAATTTTTCCATGAGCTTTTTGAAGACCTTTGTATTTTTAAAGAGTCCTGGTGGCGCAGTGGGTTAAGCATCACGTAACCAAAAGGTCAGTGGTTCGAACCCCCCAGCTGCTTTGCCAAAGTCTCGGAAGTTTAAATGGAGAAATTCTGCTCTGCCCTCTAGGTTTCTGTGAGTTAGAATTGACTACATGGTAGTGGATTTTGACTGTTTTTGAAATCTTCTTGTTCTTTTCCTTTATAATGTCTTATTTTTGACTCATGTGTTCTATTTCTTTATTTTGGCAAGCGTTTTAAACCCTTTTTAAAACTCCCTTGGAGTGTTTTATTATGTGTACTTTCAGTGCAGTAATTTATTCTTTTGTTTCATCTGCTAATTCTCTTTTCTCATGGGTCTTATGGTCTCTGACTGTCAGTTCCCCATCAGGTAATATCATGGGGCCTAGGCTATGCAGGTGTTCTGTGAGGCAGTGTTATATTCCTTTTGTGGAGGTATACAGTGTTTTCTCAGCTTGGGATTCAGTTTCCAATCTTGTGTTGTTAGATTCTCTTTCCTTGTGCAACTGAGATCCTTCCTTCCTTGTGAATTGAGTGAAGGTTGACAGAGCAGATGGTCAGTTTTAGGTAGTCAATGAATCACGCACTTCATATCATCTCAGTGACTGCCGTCCTGTCGATGTAACACCACGTACCCCAGTGTCTCCCTGTGATTTTGTGTTCATGCTTCTCTTTCCCTACCCTTCTGCATTTTATCCTTAGGTAAATGTTGACCTTGATCCTGAATGGTTGACCATTCATTCTGTCGTGTGGGCACCGCACTAGTATTACTGTCCCTCCTATAGACTTAGGTATTGCTTGACTGACAGTTGAGCCCTGGCCATGAGAACTGAAGGGTGACCAGGACCCATAGTCTCTGGGGATTCCTCCTGTCCACAGGGTTTCCATTGAAATTCCAACACAATTGAAAACCCTATGGAGCTAGTGGAGTTTTACTCTGACACACAGGGGGTCACTAGTGAGTTGGAGTTGACTTAACAGCAACTGGTTTTTAATTTGTATAATATTCAGTATAGTGTTCACATACATGTGCTTATTTTGATCTTATAAGAACCATTACAACAGAAATTGTGACGTTAATATTAGTGACATTAGTATTCTTCCTTTCTACAACTAAGGTCCAAACTGATGACGTGACTTGCCCAAAGCCTCCCATTTAGAAAAGTGGAGGATTCTGACCTGGAAATAGAAATGATTATAAAGTAAGGTGTGTGATTTAGGACATAGTAATAAATAAAGATTTCTGCACTATTGAGGTTAGTATTTCATCTGTCTTTAAAATAGCTTTCTGTCATTGGCAATGATCTGAGAAGCTGGATTGTATGAAGAACAACATGGCATTGAGAATGGAGGAAGACTCATTAACAATCTGCAACATGCAGATGATACAACTTTGCTTGCTGAAAACAAAGAGAAGTTAAAATACTTACTGATGAAGATAAACGACCACAGCCTTTGATATGGTTGCTTCTCAATGTAAAGCAAACAAAAATCTTTACCACTGGACCAATAAATAAACATCCATATAAATGAAGACAATATTGAAGTGGTCAAAGACTTCATTTTGCTCAGATCAAGCATCAACACTCATGGAATCAAATGACATATTACATTAGGCAAATCTGCTACACGAGACCTCTTTAAAGTGTTGAAAAGCAAGATGTCAGTTTGAGGACTAAAGTGCACCTAACTCAAGCCATGGTATTTTCAATAGCGTCATATGCATGTACAGTTGGATGAGGAATAAGGAAGACTGTAGAAGAATTATTCCATTTGAGTTTTGGTGTTGGAGAAGAATATTGAAGGTACCATGGGCAGCCAGAAGAGCAAACAAATCTGAGTTGGAAGAAGTACAATCAGAATGCTCCTTAGCAGCCAAGATGAACAGACTTTATCTCTCATATATTATCAGGAGGGATCAGTCCCTAGAGAAGGACGTTATGCTTGGTCAACTGAAGGGTGAGCGAAAACGAGGTAGATGGATTGTTCCAGTGGCAGCAGATCCCAATGAGGTAGATTTGCACAGTGGCAGCAGCAATGGGCTCAAGCATCACAACAATTGTGAGGATGGCACAGGACCGGGTGGTGTTTCGTTCTGCTGTGAATAGGTTTGGAAATGACTTGATGGCATTAGTTTTACATTCATCGTATCGTGTATCATTGCATTGCCATGGTTACAATACCCTCCATGCACCTGCCCCCTGGTTGTCAGCACACAGCCCCTCTCCCTCTCTGGGTCTAGAGTCCTCAGCTGCTCTATCCACGTCATCATCTCTGCCTCCATCTTTGGTGTCACTGTTTCTCTGGGTAGGGTCCCGCACTCCCCTCTTGTACCTTGATGGTCCCAGGGCCCTCTGCTCCTGGACTGCAAAGTCAATC
>NW_006408558.1:8609814-8611933 GCF_000296735.1 Chrysochloris asiatica | reverse complement strand
ATAGTTCTTTCAGTACAATGCCACTATGTAATCAGTAAATCCTACTGTTTGCAGAGCTGCATTCATTAACTCTGGTGAGCTCTTTTCTTCTTGTTTCCATCTGCTAATGCAGACATTCAGAGCTGGAAGGAACTTTACAGATTTAGAATTTACTAACGAGACGTGCATACCAGAAGTCTTTTGTGGATCATTTTCAAAATGCACATGCCCCCTTCTGATTTAGTACTCTGGAGTGTGGATGGTGTGTGTGTTTGTAAATGTTTTCTCAGATAGTTTGATGTGCTTTTCTGGTTTAGAATGATTTCTTAATTGTGTAGATGAGAGAATTTTCTTGGAAAGAAGGAAAGGAAAATTTTTGGAAGTAAGGAAAATGCTTGTGGATTAAGACTGGTTAACATAGGTAGTTAGGGAGCACAGTGGTTTTGTATGATAAACACCGAAATGCAAACCACAACATTGGCAATTGAGCCTACCAGCTGCTTCTGGGGAGAAAGATAAAGATGTACAGCCTTGGAAACTTTAGGTAGGGTTGAAACTGACTCGGAGGCACTTAATAGAACAACATGGAGGTGGTGGTGGTAATTGCGTGCTGGGGAGTTGGTTCTGACTCATAGCGACTCTGCGTAGGGTTTCTGAGGCTGTAAATCTTTATGGGAGCAGAAAGGCTCATCTTTCTCCCATGGAGCGACTAGTAAATTTGAACTACTGACCTTGAGGTTAGCAGCCCAACTCGTAACCCACTATGCCACCAGGGCTCCTTAACAACAGCACTGCTGCTGAGTCAGTACAGTTGAGGCAGTTCTAACTCTTAGAGACCCTATGTACAACAGAACTTAACACTGCCTAGCTCTGCACCATCCTCACAGTTGCTGCTATGCTTGAGCCCATTGTTGCTGCTACTATGCCAATCCATCTTGTTGAGGGTCTCCCTCTTTGTCACTTTCCCTCCACTTTACCAAGCATTGATGCCCTTCTCTAGAAACTGGTCCCTCCCGATGACATACCTGAAGTATGAGAGATGAAGTCTGGTCATCTTGGTTTCTAAGGAGCATTCAGATTGTACTTCTTCCAACACAGATTTGTTAGTACTTCTGGCAGTTCATGATACCTTTAATATTCTCCTCCAACACCATAACTCAGATGCATCAATTCTTCTATGGTCTTTCTTAGTCATTGTCCAACTTTCACATGCATATGAAGCCTTTAAATATACCATGGTTTGGGTCAGATGCACTTTACTTCTCAAACTGACATCTTTCTTCTTGAACACTTTAATAAAGAGGTCTTGTGCAGCAGAGTTGCCTAATGCAATAAATATATTGTTTGATTTCCTGACTTGTTTCTGTGAGTTTTGATGGTTTATCTGAGCAAATGAAGTCTTTGACAAATTCAGTCGTTTCTTCATTGATCATGACGTAGAAAATGTAAGCCTTAATGAATCTATTTGTCCCATTCTTTCTGAGGTTGTGTTTCACCTCCATGGTGTAATTTTGTTTCTGATTTAATGATTTGGGACTTTAGAGAGGCCTTTATTTTCAAAACAAAACTTCATTTTTCTATAATATAGATGAATGGACAATGTTCTGCGTTGTATTTTGTGTTCCGAAACTGTGAGAAGGTCTTTAATTCAAATGATTCAAGTTTGTTGTGAGAACAGCTGTAGCAGGAACAGCCAGAGCCACTGTGCCAACTGCTGGAAACTATACTGAAGACGTAGAAACTAACCAAAGACTTAGTTCTAGGCTGGAAAATAATGGTTGAAGACCCACTAAGTTTATTTAGTGTAAAGTGATTAACAGTACATACCATTTATGACCTGCCACTTACTTTGGACATATTTAATGATTTTTCAAAATGAGATTTTTTTTTTTTTTTTGAAACCAGACTCACCAATCTTGAGTTTATGCAAGGATAAAAGTTTACTTTTTTAGGTGGATAAAGTAGGCTTCTGTGACCAACTGGAAAGCAAAAGGGCCTTTTCTTTACATTGTTGCTATTGTTATTAATTGTCGATGACTCACAATGACCGCACACACAATGGGAAGCTACGCTGCTCAGTCCTGCACTATCTCCAAGGTCAGGTGGGGATCAGATTGTGAAGCTCAATGAAGCTCCACTT
>NW_006408558.1:8608079-8609609 GCF_000296735.1 Chrysochloris asiatica | reverse complement strand
GGCACGCAACAACAACAACATGGTCTTCATTGGCTGATTTTTGGAAGCAGATTGACAGGCTGTTCTTCTAATAATATGTCTTAGTCTGAAAACTGAAGATATCATGTTGTTGTTGTTAAGTGCCGTCGGATCAGTTCCGACTCATATTGACCCTGTATAGGGTTTCTGAGGAGTGGCTGGTAGGTTTGAACTGCCAACCTTGTGGTTATAAGTCCAGAGCTAATCCTACAGCACCACATCATGTTGTTGTTAGGTGCCATCGAGTCGGCACCGACTCATAGCGACCCTGTGCACAACAGAACAAAACACTGCCCGATCCTGGGCCAACCTCACCACTGTTGCCACGATTGAGTCTATTGATGTTGACACTTGGCCAATCCATCTCGTTGGGGGTCTTCTTCCCTTTCTCTGACCCTCCACCTTACCAAACATGATGTCCTTCTCTAGTGACTGGTCCCTCCTGACAATATGTCTGAAGTATGAGAGACGAAGTTTGGCCATCTTGGCCTCCAAGGATAGCAATATATAAATCTCTAATTCAGATGGGTAGTTACTGTGCTTGAGTCTCAGCAGTACGGTGAATTACTTGATATGGCTGTTCTGAAAGGTATGATCTTTGTAACTTCTACCAAATGACTGGGTAGGACTATGCAACTATAAGGTGTTTCTGGCCCACCAAGGTTACTGGATAGCTTGCTAATAATGTAAATAAGATACATGGCACCCGTGTGGGGTGAAGACTATGCAAATAAGGTGTAAGGAACGTTAACACGGGGATTGGTCAATTTTGCCATCCTGCTCGTTTTAAAATGAGCCATCTCAGAAGCAGAAAGGGGGATCTCACTATCATTAAGAAAGAAGAGCCAGGACTGGAGCACATCCTTTGGACCCTGAGATTCCTGTGTGATCTGGAAGACAGAGCTGTAATACTAGAGTGGTAGAGACATGGCAGAGAGGTGGTGACAGTGGACACAGCAGAACCAAGAATACAAGACAGAGCTGTGGGCTTCCTTCTCCTTGGAACAAGAACGTTGAGTACATTCAGGCAGGAGGTTTGCTGGTGGCTGGGCCCCTAATGGGCAGACTTACACTTGTCTCAGTAGGGTAGATAGAGGCCAAGGGGCTGAGTTTTAAGAGACCAAGGACCTGAGACGCATGCTTTCAGGCATGGTTGAAAAGACACTCCTGACTGAGGACTTGTATCCTGAGCATTCCTGATCCTGAATTGTAATCTGTCAGCTTTGCGAATAATCCCATAATCATGAGTATTGACTGAGTTCTGTGTGACCATTGCAAGGGATTTTGGATCTCAGCAGAGAAATAGACCATGTAGAGAGTGCTGTGGTCGGGGCAGTTGATGTCAGAGGTGGTAAGGAAGGTTGGAGGGTGAAGGCATGGCTGATCTCAGCCTCATAAGAATGAGCTGTTGCTGGTTTCAGTTCTTCTTTTTAAAAGTTTTTATTGTGAATTATGTTATAGTCTACATGGGAGAACATTAGCTTTACATTCATCCTATCTTACTTCATTTCA
>NW_006408558.1:8605699-8607159 GCF_000296735.1 Chrysochloris asiatica | reverse complement strand
GTCTCAACCCAGGTTGACAGGAGTCTGTTGAACATGGCCAGACTTAGCTCACAACTTCATTGCTGTTTTTCCTCTACTTCCCCTTATTGGTGACCAACGTGAATAGCAGCAAGACCACTTGCCTTCTAGTATATTCCTCTTGAATCTTAGTCTTGGAAGGGGGTTTGCCCTGAGGGGACCTGACCACTTGCCTTGATGGCTTCCTGGCGAGTAACTTGCTTGTTCTTGTAGTAGTCAATCAGACTGCTGTTATTGTTTTTGATTTTTCCTGCTGGTCTTTCTTTCAAGCAGTATCTTCTGTTTCTTCTAGCTGCTCCAGGCTGGTCTGCTTGTCCTTTCAGTGGAAATATCCCACCTCAAAATATTCTGGATGGGCATCAGGATTCCACCTATGGTCTTATGCAATGCAAAGGCTCCGCAGGAAGCCTCCTTCACTGGGCAAGTTCTACCCCATTTTAGGTATTCCAATCAGTTATAGGCTGAAGACGGACTTAACAAGCTTTCTATGGTGATGTTTCTCTCTATTCCTTTCTCTCCACCTCCAGTGTCTATTTTACAATAGTAGGCAAGGGAAACGAAGAAGATTCTAAAGACAGCCAAGCATCTTAACATTATTTCCCCTCTTTTCCCCATTCAAGCCATGCCTTAATCCCTGTATCCCAGAGCCCTGCTGTTCCAAGGTTGTGCACACATCATTATTTACCTCTGCCCCACTTAGCCCATGCAAAGCTGGTTTCAATTCTTGCGATGCTGTTGGTTTTGAATCTCTGGCTTCCTCATGTAAGTTACCAAGCCCACACCAATTTTACAGTCTCCCTAATGGAAGCTGGAGAAGTCAGCCACCAAATCACCAATGTCCCCTTTTTTGTATTGAATATTTGGAAAATCCCCACAGAGAAAGCTATCGTTTGTGAAAGGAAAAAAGAACAGAGCTAATTTTAACCTTAGTCTAGACTATCAATTTAGTTGATGAGTGTGTAGTAGCTAACCAGGGTTCCTTTATTGTTCATTAGAACACAAGTTCAACCTTTGTAATAGCACAGAGCATGATAATTTATAACAAATAATCCGATTAAAGTATTTGGGTCCAAGTGATTTGCTTCATCGTCAACCTTTTCCTATATATAGTTGATTCTTTTCTTAAGGGAATCAATCAGATTTCTAACTTCTTGTTTACTTTTCTCAAAGAGGGGAGCTTATTCTGTTTCTATATTAAAACAAAGTATTTCTTATTTTTTCCTAATGAGACTATTATTATCAATTAGAAATAAATATGACTGTCTATTTCTCCTGTACTGGTTGAATACAATGGCCTTATTCAGAAAACTATCACATCACAGTTCCTTGAATAGAGTAAGGTTTTTTGCTTCTGTGATTATTATTATTATTATTTTTAATTAAATGTTTTTATTTTGGATTGAGTGAAAGTTTACAGG
Organism: Chrysochloris asiatica; assembly: GCF_000296735.1. Lineage (NCBI taxonomy): Eukaryota > Metazoa > Chordata > Mammalia > Afrosoricida > Chrysochloridae > Chrysochloris > Chrysochloris asiatica. The sequence continues at coordinate 8,605,723 of NW_006408558.1, read as the reverse complement.
GCACATCATCAGCTTCACATTCAA
>NW_006408558.1:8600331-8604194 GCF_000296735.1 Chrysochloris asiatica | reverse complement strand
ATCCTAACAGGATACCCCCCCATTCCAATCATGACTCAGTCCCTGTATCTCAGAGCCCTGCCGTTCCAAGGTTGTGTATATATCTTACCTTATCTCTGTCCCCTTCGGCCCTTTCACTTATGCCCAATTGTTCTCCCAGCTGCCCTGTTTTTCCCTTTCCCTCTCCCTCCCTGTATATTGCCCCCTTGTGATTATTTTTAAAAAAGTCGATGAACAAACAAACTGAGACAACAAGGGATGATTTTTTTTTTGTTTGTTTGTTTGTTGTTTTTTATTGAAAGGAAGAATTGTATGTTTGAATATTGCAGTTTTAAGAAACAACCTTGATTTCATTAGTTATGCTAGTGTAACCATTGGATCCCTGGTGGCATAGTGGGTTATGAGTTGGGCAACTAATCCACACAGTCAGCAGTTCGAATCCACCAGCTGCTTCTCGTGATTTACAGCCTTGGAAACTTCATATAGGATCACTGTGAGTCAGAACTGCCTCGAAGGCACACTACTACTAGGGCCAGTAATGAGCAGATCCTCCTGCACACTCTCATTGTCTTCATGTAAGTCAGGATTGTAAATCCCAGACAGAGCCAGAAGTCACTCAGTCATCCTGCTACCGTACCAATGGGGAAACTGATCAGCCAGGGTGATCAGAACAAAGGAGTTTATTGTTGGAGCTTCTGATTCTTAGTGACATTCTCTTGAGCTTCTTTGATTATGCTTTTTAAAATCTTGTGCTTAGTAAACTATTGTGTAAAAAGTCACATGTTGTTTTTCATTTTTCAGAAATCTAAGGTGCCTAGTAGACACTTACTAGACATCCTGGGACTGCAGTGGCTCTGTAGGATAAGCACTGAACTGCAAACCATACGGTTGGCAGTTCTAGCACACCAACTGTTCTGTAAAGAAACGAAGGCATTGACGGTACCTAACAACATGAGCTGGAACCGACTCTACGGTATTTAACAGCATGTAGTTACTTCCCCCCCCCCCCCACACACACACCAGTCATTATACTTGTTGTTAAGTGCCGTCAAGTTGATTCCGACCCATAGCAACCCTGTATAGGGTTTCCAGGGAGCAGCTGGTGAGTTTGAACCACTGACCTTGCAGTTCAGGTGACTTTGTAGTCTGACGCATTAGCCCACAATGCTACACCAGGACTCTGACACCCTATATTTTTGAAACAGTCATTCTACTGTTGCTGTCAGATGCTGTCAAAGTTGGTTCTGACCCAGAGCGACCCTATGTGCAACAGAACGAAACACTGCCCAGTGCTGTGCCATCTTCACAATTGTTGTTGTGTTTGAGCCCATTGTTAACTTAGCATTATGTGCTTCTCTATGGATTGGTCCCTTCCGACCGCATGTCGGAGTACGAAAGACAGAGTTTACCCACCCCTTCTAAGGAGCACTCTGGCTGCACTTCTTCCAAGACAGATCTTTTTCTTCTTTGACAGCCCATGGTGCTTTCAATATTCTTCTCCAACACCATAATTCAAATGCATCGATTCTTCTGTGGTCTTCCTTATTCACTGTCCAACATTCACATGCTTATGAAGCAATTCAAAATATCGTGGCTTGGGTCAGATGCACCTTAGTCTTCAAAGTGACATATTTCCTCTTTAACACTTTAAAGAGGTCTCTTGCAGCAGATTTGCCTAATGCAGTGTCTTTTGATTTTTTAACAGCGGCTTTCATGAGTGCTGAAGTCATTCTACTGTTGTTAAGAGCTGTTGAGTCAGATCCAACTCATATCAGCTGTATAAAGTTTTCCAAGGCTGTTAATCTTTGTAGGAACAAAAAGCCTCATCTTTCTCCCTTGGGGCAGCTGATGGGCTCAAGCCACTGACTTTCTGGTTAGTAGTCCTGTGCGTATCCTACAGAGTCACAGACACCCTATATTTTCCATGTTTCAGAAACTTATGGTATCTAGTAGTCCCTCTACTGGTGGTGGTGGTTGTGTCCATTGAGTCTTGTCCGACTCGTAACAACCTTGTATAGGGGATCTGAGGAGCAGCTGGTGGGCTTGAAGTGCCCACCTTTTGATTCAAACCAACATTATGGTCCAGTGCTTATCCTACAGTGCCCCACCGAGACTCCAGGCATCTTACTGTTATTGTTAAGTGCTGTCAAGTCATTTCCGACCCATAGTGACCCTGTATAGGGTTTTCAAGGAGTGGCTGGTGAGCTTGAACCACCAACCTTGTGGTTCAAATGATTTTGCAGTTCAGTGCATTAGTCCACAGTACCACACCAGAACTCCAGTCATTTTACTATACACCCTATATTTCTGAAACAAAAAATGATGTTTGACTCTCTCTGTGTGAAATTTTATACAACATTTAAAAAATCATAATCAAAGAAATCATTCAGGAGCCCTGGTGGTAATTCTGATGTTGCATTTTCTGACCCCATGGGTTGGATGGGGGTCATGTGACTAGGCTGACCAATGATTTGTGAGCAGAACTGTCAGTTGTTTCTGAGCCGAGAGCGTAATTCATGGAGTAGGTACCCTCTGGAAACCTGTATGATGGTACCTACTCCATTGACCCATGTCCCTATATGGTAATGGAATGTAGTTGCTCCTGTGGATTCAGAATGGATGGCTACCATGCATGAGAGGAAACCCTGTTGGTTTTAAGGCACTGAGATTTTAGGGTCCTTTGTAGTTTCAGGTTACAAACCTGCTAGAGGGTGTTTTCTTGGCAGGGAAGGAAACGCTTCTAATTTGGTGGTGGTGGTGGTCATGTGTCCTGGAGTGGGTTCAGACTCATAGTGACCCTGCACAGGGTTTCCGAGGCTGTAAATCTTTACGGGAGCAGAAAGTCTCATCTTTCTCCTGCGGAGCGGCTGGTAGTTTCGAACTGCTGACCCTGAGGTTAGCAGCCCAATTTGTAACCACTGCGCTACCAGAACTTCTAATTTAGGCTGTAGCATTTATAGGAAGATGAAGAATTTGAACAACATACCTGATGGTTTAGGGTGTTAAGACTTGTGTGACATGTTTTTGCTTAGGTTGTTTCTGTATCATTATCTTAACTCTTCACTTCAGTTTTATTTTTAGGACCCATACTAGTAAATGAAGTAGGGAATAATTGCTACAACTAATTGAATTTCTTTTCGCGCTATTGCCAATTTAAACCACAGCTAGGGTTCAGTGAATTAAATGAGAAATCAAGGACTCTGGCCACAGTTTCTATTTTACCACTGCATAACCTTCAAGTTGTCTAGGTATCAGGACACCCATCTATAAACAGTTCTTGAATCAAATCGTCTTGAATATCTTTCTAGCGCTGTTATTCTATAATTTTAGGAAATCAGAGTAACTTGCTGTTAACTCTTTGGGGTTAGGAATAAGAACCAGGTCTAAGTATACCTTAGTATAATAATTCAAGGAGTAATTGATGGTTGAATCATAAAAAATTTAAACTGTCCTGGAACACAATTGTACTTTCTAAGTTTTATTTCTTTTAAGTGTATCAATGATTTAAAAAAAAAACTTTTTTTCCCCAATGGGTGAACCTTGAAAACACAATGCCAAGTGAAATAAGTTAGTCACAAAGGGACAGATACTCTGCAGTTTCACTTACATGACATACGTAGGCTAGGCAAGAATATAGACACCAAAGTTTATTACCGGTTACCGGGGTGGGCTAGAGGAAGATGGAAAGGGGACGCATAGCTTAGAGGGCACTGCACTTTTTTTTTTTTTTGAAAGCTTTTCTTGTGCAATGAGTGATAATTTATATGGGAGAACATCAATTGTGTATTTATCCTATCAGATGTCATATCATTGCAATGATTACAATCACCTTCATGCATCACCATTCAACAGTATTTGCTTCTATTCCCTTTTTTTTTTTTTTA
>NW_006408558.1:8592961-8600231 GCF_000296735.1 Chrysochloris asiatica | reverse complement strand
ATTGAATGAAAGTTTACAGGGCACATCATCAGCTTCACAGAAATATATAATCATTTAAACAACCAAAGAGCACATTCTGCAAGCCTACCTCTGGCCGCCAGCACACAGCTTTTCCCTTTCCATGAGTCTAGAGTCCTCAGCTGTTCCATCTCTCCATGTTACCATCTCTGCCTCCATCTCTGATGTCACTGCTTCTCTGCATAGGGTCCCACATTCCGCTCATGCTCTTCTTCCTTGAGAGTCCTAGGGTCCTCTGTTCCTGGACTGTAAGATTAACTACTCCCCCATTTTTTAAAATAAATGTTTTATTGTGAATTATGTGATAGTTAACATGGGAGAACATTAGTGTTACATTCATTCTATCATATATCATTTCATTGCCATAGTACAATCCTGTCCATGCATCATCAGCCAACCAAAGGGTATACCCTGCAAGCCTGACCCCCTCGCCCCCTGGTCGTCAGCACACAGCCCCTTTCCCTCTCTGGATCTCAAGTCCCCAGCCACTCCCATCTCTCCATGTCATTGTCTCTGCCTCCATCTCAGGCATCACTGCTTCTCTGGTTAGGGTCCCGCTCTCAGCTCTTCTCCATTGATGGTCCCAGGGCCCTCCGCTCCTAGACTGAAAAGTTAATCACTCCCGTCCTTGCTACAAAATGTCCACCTTTACATTTCCAACCCTCACAATCAGTCCTGATGACATTTATTCACTATTGCATCACAAGAGACCCATCTGCATTTCATTTCATGAGCCCTTCCTAGACAGGTTGGATACTACTCACTGGAGACTCTACCTTCCTCCATGCCCTCTGGATCTAGGTTTCCTCTTGAAAGCTTGTAAGCCCGTCACTTCTTGCCTTTGTAGTGTCCCCCCCCCCCATTTTGGGTAGCCAATGTCCAAGTTGTCCATCCCTGTCTACTCTTTGTGTGGAAGGGGTGGGAATGATTCTTGCTGTAAGGATTTGTTTCCTCTTTTGAGCTACTGCATCCATAGGTGTAGGTCAAGTTCATCAAATTGTATCAGATGATGCTTTTTTCCTCTTCTTTCTTCTTCGGGTTGAGCTCTGATCATCCAGTCATTGAAGCCAGGTCAAGTGGGTATTATCTGCAAGTGTGGGTGTTCTTGCATCTATCCGCTCTCTTCTTAGCAGCTAGATGCTTCACTCTCCACTTTAGTCCTTTGTGTCTGTGTCACTGACTCTGAGACCGTGAGTCCCCAGGTCTTGCCACAATGCTGGTCGACCAGGTCTCCACCCAGGTTCACAGGAGTCTATTGAACGTTGTACTCCCCCATTTTGTTACAGTCTATTGACTGTACCTTTACAGTTGTGACAGTCACAATTAATCATGATAACAATCAATACTCACTATTGCCCTCCTTCATTTTTATACACCTTTTTTTCTAAAAATTGCTTACAAATTTAATATGTAGTGATGATGCTAAAAGATAGCAGCAGCACAGAGGTATGTAAAGTGAGAAATAAAACCACCCTCTTCCTTTTATCTACCACACATGCCAACACCCCAGAGACAGTGGTAATTCTATGTTGAACTTTTTGAGGAATCACCATATTATTTTGGCAGAATGCTCATATTTCAAACATTTATTAGATATATGATTTGTAAATATTTCCTCCTGTGTTTTCATTCTCTAGGTAATGCCTAGTAGTACACAAAGTATTTTAATTTTAAAATGAAGCCCAGTTTACCCATTTTGTCTTTGTTTGCTTTTGCTCTTTGTGTTATATCTAAGTATTCATTGTCAGAAACCCCTAGAAACTGATGCCACTGGTCTCTTGTTTGGTTTGTTGGCTTCTCAGAGCCAAGAGGGAGCTGGCCATTGAGCCCCAAAGCTGTAGCCCCTGGCCTGGAAACTGTCAGTCTAAGTTATATTCATCTCATTGTTATTCTGATGCGTTGTCTAAGGGACTACATAAGCTATGGAAGCCAGGGCCCTCCCCCACCCCCACCGCCTTTTTTTTTAAATGTAAACACTCTTAGGTATTGGATTGCTCAGTTTTAGTTTTTGATTTTTTTTGTATTGCATTTCACTCATATAGTTAATATTTTAGGGAGATATTAGATGATGGAGAAGGTTACTTGCAATGATTGTCATTGTTGTGAGTTGTAAACTACACTTGTAAGAACTGGAAATCGCCTGAAAATAAACTTTTACAACTGTACTGAGATCCTGACACTTTATTTTAATTCAATAGCAAACAAACAAAAAAAAGGTCTTTAAGGAAAATTCAATTTTTGAGAAAGCAGAGGTGTGACATTTTGACTGGTGCTACTTAATATTTTCAGCATGCTATGATATAGATGGAGAAGGAGCTCTGGTAGCGTAGTGGTTACGAATCGGGCTGTGAACCTAAAGGTCAGCAGTTCGAAACTACCAGCTGCTCCGCGGGAGAAAGATGAGGCTTTCTACTCCCGTAAGGATTTACATCCTCGGAAACCCTGTACAGGGTCGCTATGGGTCGGAACCGACTCGACGGCACACAACAACAACAACAACATGATATAGATGGAGCCCTGGTGTGGCGCTATGAGTTAATGTGCCAGACTGCAAAGCCGTTTGAACTGCAAGGTTGGTGGTTCAAACTCACCAGCTGCTCCTTGGAAACACTATACAGGGTTGCTCTGGGTCAGAATCGACTCGACGGCACTTAACAACAACAACAACATGATATAGATAAGACTCAAAATGAGGTGAAACAGCTATAAATATCCATGAATAATTATAATGTACAAAGTATGACTCTAGGAAAATTGGAAGTTATCAAAAATAAAATGGAATGCATAAAAATCAGTGTCCTAGGCATTAGTGAGCTGAAATGGACTGGTTTTAGTCATTTTGAAGGTGACAGTCATATGGGTTACTATAGGACTGACAAACTGAAGAGAAATGGCATTGCATTCGTTATCAAAAAGAACGTTTCAAGATATATTTTGAAGTATAATACTGTCTGTGATAGGATAATATCTATATGTCCACAAGGAAATCAGTTAATACCACCATGATTCAAATTTACACAGCAACCACTAAAGCCAGTGATAATGAAACTGAAGAATTCTACCAGCTTATTCAGTCTGAAATTGATCAGCCATGCAATCAAGATGTAATGATAGTTACTGGTGATTGGAATACAAATATTGGAAACAAATATGAAGAATCAGTAGTTGGAAAATCTGGCCTTGGTAATAAAACAATGCTGGAGATCTCATGATAGAATTTTGCAAAACCAAAGACATACTCATTGCAAATATCTTTTTATACAACATAAAAGATGACTGTATACACAGGCCTTATCAGATGGAAAACACAAATCAAATTAACTACATTTGTGGAAAAAGATAGTGGAAAAGCTCATTTCATCAGCAAAAACAGGCCAGGGGCAGACTGTAGAGCAAACCATCAATTCCTCTTCAGACTGAAGCTAAAGGAAAATTAAAAGAGTTCTTGAGAGCCAAAATATGACCTTGAATATATCCTACCTAAAATTAGAGGTCATTTCAAGAGCAGATTTGATGCATTAGATACTAATGACCAAAGCCAGAAGATTTGTGGGATGATATCAGGAGTGTCATACAGGAAGAAAGCAAAAAGGTCATTAAGAAGACAGGGAAAAAGAAAAAGACCAAAATGGATGTCAAAAGAGACTCTGAAACTTGCTTTTCAGCATAGAGATGCTAAAGCAAATGGAAGAAATGAGGAAGCAAAGGAGCTGAACAGAAAATTTCAAAAGGCAGCTCAAGAAGACAAAGTCAAATAGGGAAGAACATGCTCAGCATTTCTGAAGTTGAGGGAAATGAAGAAAAAAATTCAAGCCTTGTTTAGCAATATTGACAATTTTATGGGCAAAATATTGAATGATGTAGAAAGCATCAAAAGAAGATAGAAGGAAGACAGAGTCACTGTACTAAAAATAAATGGTCGATTTTCAACTATTTCAAGCGATGGCATATGATCAAGAACCACCGGTACTGAAGAAAACTCCAAGGTGTGCTGAAGACATTGGCAATGAACACAGCTCTGGAAATTGATGGAATACAAATTGAAATCTTTCATCAAACCTATGTAACATTGGAGGCACTCACTTATCTATGCCAAGAAATTTGGAAGACACCTACCTGGCCAACTTATGGGAAATGATCTATATTTGTACCCATTCAAAAGAGAGGTGACCCAATGGAATGTGGAAATCATCAGGCAATATCAGTAATACCACATGTAAGTAAAATTTTACTGAAGATAATTGAAAAATGGCTATTGACAGGGAATGACCAAAAGTTCAAGCCAGAGTCAGATGTGGAACAAGGGATATCATTGTTGATGTCAGATGAATTTTGGCTAAAAGTAGGGAATACTGGAAAGATGTTTACTTGCACTTTATTGACTGTGCACAGGTTTTAGACTGTGTGGATCATGACAAGCTATGGATAGCATTGTGAAGAATGGGTATTCCAGAACACTTACTTAATTATGCTCATGAGGAACCTGTACATAGACCAAGAGGCAGTCGTTCGAACAGAACAAGGGGACACTGAATGGTTTAATCAGTAAAGGTGTGTGCCAGGGTTGTATTCTTTCATCACATTTATTCAATCTCTATGCTGAGCAAATAATTTCAGAAGCTGAAGAAGAAGAAGAAGAATGTGGCATCAGGAGGAAGACTCATTAACAGTCTGTGATATGCAGATGATACAACCTTGCTTACTGAGAGCAAAGAGGACTCAAAATACTTTCTGATGAAGATCAGAAACCACATCCTTCAGTATGGGCTGCACTCCGATGTAAAGAAAACACAAATCCTCACCACTGGACCAATAGATAGCATCATGATAAACAGAAAACAGATTGATGTTGTCAAAGACTTCATTTTGCTTGGATCCACTATCAACACTCATGGAAGCAGCAGTCAAGAAATCAAAAGATACATTGCATTAGGCAAATCTGCTCCACAAACCCTCTTTAAAATGTTCAAGAGCAAAGTTGTCAGCTTGAGGACTCAGGTGTGCCTGACCCAAGTCATAGTGTTTTCAATAGCCTCATATGCAGGTGAAAGTTGGACTATGAGAAGAATATTAAAATACCAGGGACTGCCAGCAGAACAAATAAATCTTTGAAGAAGTACAGCCAGAATGCTCATTAGAACCCAGGATGGCCAGATTTTGTCTCTCATATCTATGATGGCTTTGGACATAACATCAGGAGGGACCAGTTCCTGGAGAAGGACATCATGCTTGGTAAAATAGAGAAACAGTGAAAAAGAGGAGGATCTGCGTTGAGATGGATTGGCACAGTGGCAGTAGCAGTGGACTCAAGTGTAACATCAATTGTGAGGGTGGCAGAGGACTGGGCAGTGTTTTGTTCTGTTGTGCGTAGGGTCACGCTATGAGTCAGACTGACTCTAAGGTACTTAGCAACAACAATTACTTTGCACTCCTAAAACATTATTTTCATTTCCCCCTTCCATCTGCATCTTAATTATAAAATCAGCTCTTGTATTGTTATTGTTAAGTGTCATCGAGTTGGTCCCAACTCGTAACGACCCTGTGTAGTTTCCTAGGAGTGGCTGGTGAGTTTGAACCACCAACATTGTGGTTCAAACTGATCTTGCGGTCCAGTGCTTTAGCCCACAGTGTCACACCAGGAGTCTTGTATATTTACCCCAAAAATAAAAAAGTAATTTAGCATGAATATAAGCATTACTCAGACAAGAGAATTTTTATTGAACTAGAAGTCCCGTATATGATAAATACCATTCTTTGCTTTATAATGCTTGAGCAGGTGACCTTAGCAATACAAACGCATCATCTTCTCCTAGTCATCTTGTCTGATCTTAAATATTGAGTACCAATAACAGAGGGCCTTGTAAAAAAAGTGATGTACTGCCTCCAGATTCCAGTTGACTCAGAAGAATGCAGAAACCCCAAGTCTGAGGTGAAGATGCACCTGTGAGCTTTCTGTGTATTTGTGAACCACAGCCTTGGGGTCTCTTGGAAGGTATGTAAAGTTTGGTATTTTACGGATTCCTTTATGCCACCAGGTTCACAGCCCTCAATTGAGCTAAGCCAGAATCCACATGTCACAGCTTGGGTGGCTTAATTGGTGAGTATTTCAAAGGGAATGGAATGTAAAAACATCAGATATGATGGCATGAAAGATATATGCATTTTGCATGACTATTTTCAGCTGAACACTTGCTATTTTAGACATTCTCTCTTTGCTTTCTAAACACAAGTAGTAATGTGTATCATAGCCATTTCTCCAAAGTGGGTAACTTCCTAACTGAAACTATTTGTCATTGCATTGTAAATCCCATACATTTTATATCAAGGGAAGATACATTTATGTGATAATGGCAAAGAAAGAAACAGTGGAATCATTAGACAGTGAAAACAATAATAAATATAACAGCTATTATAATTGGAAGCTATTGTAACATAATTGAATTTCATTGCTGGTTGTATTATGACTACAGTTTTGGTGGTAGTGATTTTTCTTGCTGTATTACTTTTATCCCTCTCTGTAATTCCCTTCCCAAGACTATGTTTTAAGCCCTTAGTGTCTGAATGAATTGTTTCCACTACAGGATTTCCTTGTTTATTTATTTTACCCCCAAAACTTTTGGCTGTGAATTGAGTGAAGGTTTACAGAGCAGACCATCAGTTTTATATTCAACAAACAGCATACTTCATTTCAATATAATCACTGTAATCCCCTTCACATACCATCAGCTAACAGTACTTAACTCCATTCACTTTAACTCTTGAATTCCTCCCCATGTCTTCTGCTACCTTCATCTTGTGGACTTCTTTACTTTTGTCTGTGTTAATCATTCTCCCAGTCACCCAAATTGGAACATTGATGTCATCTTTGTTTCGCCTTTCATTTGTCGTTGTTGGTTTTTGTTGAGTCGGCGCTGATGTTAAGTTGACTCTGCGTGATAGCATTTTATATACAACATTATGACACAGTTGTCTGGCCCTGCTCCATCAATCATTGGCATGTTTGAGGCTGTTGTTTCGGCCATTGTGTATTTTGAGTGTCATCCAACCTAGGAGTCTCAGCTTTCAGCACAATGTTGTTGTTGTTGTTGTTGTCAGGTGCCATCGAGTCGGAACCGACTCATAGCGACCCCATGCACAGTAGAGCGAAACAATGTTTGATCCTGGGCCAACCTCACCACCGCTGCCACCCCCGAGTCCATCAATGATGCCACCTGGCCGATCCATCTCGTTGGAGGTCTTCCTCTTTTTCTCT
>NW_006408558.1:8581457-8592566 GCF_000296735.1 Chrysochloris asiatica | reverse complement strand
TTCCGAGGGTGTAAATCTTTACGGGAGTAGAAAGCCTCATCTTTCTCCCGCGGAGCAGCTGGTAGTTTCGAATATCAGGTAATAAATATTCTGTTGTGAGCCATAGGGTTGTCCTTCTTATTATTCTTTTTTTTTTTTTGTTAAAACTTTTTGTGTGTGAATTGAGTGAAGATTTACAGAGTAAATCATCAGTTTTACATTCAACAAACCATACACTTTGCTTCATTACATAGTTGCAATCGCTTCCATGTACCAACAGTTCACAGCACTTTAACCACTGCATTCCTCCCTGTGCCTTCTGCTACCTTCATCTTTCCTCTGCTAACCTCCGTCTTGTGTATCGTCTGCCCTGTCACCCATGTTAACATGTGTCTACCTTCATGAATAATTTTCAGTCCCCTCCCTGTAACCATCATAGGTTGTTTTCTTTTATCAAGAAAACCAGTTTTCATTTTTAACTATTTACAACAGGGGTCTCATACTATGTTTGTCCTTTTGTGATTGACTGATTTTACTCAGCATACCTTCCAGGTTCAACCATGTTGTGAAGTGTTTCACAAATTCATCATTATTCTTCAACATTTTGTAGTATTCCATTGTGTGTATGGACCAAAGTTTGTATAACCTTTCTTTTGTTGATGGGCATTTAGGCTGTCTCCATTTTTTTGATGTATCTCTTGTAGATAGCATATCGAAGGATCCTGTTTTCATATTCACTCTCTTTTTATGTCTCTAGACTGGTACATTTAATACAGTTACACAATGTAATTATCAATAGGTATGAATTGTTTATTGTCATTTTTCTGTGTGTTTTTGTGTGGTGCTGTTGGATTCTTTGTTCCACATAATTTTCTATGCTGAGTTCATTTTGTTTGTAGGTTTTCTTGTAATTTTCATTTCTGTTGTCTTAATGTTGACTCAATATTTCTAATTTCCCTCTGTTTAAAATTTTGATGTGTAGGTTTCTAATTTTTCTATGAGGTTACCCTGTAATTTAAAAAATTTGTCCCCCTGCATAAACCAGTCAGTTTATCTTGAAATCTACTTGACTTCCTTGCCATTTGGAAGTTCTGTAACTACACTATTCCCTCTTTTTGCCTTGTAGTTGGCTTCATTATGCATTGATATCTCTGTTTCCCTATTTTCAATCCTGTAGGTTTGCTTTACTTTAAACGCTTCTATATGTGGATTGAGTTCTGGGTGGTGGTGTTATATATGGTAATCTCAGGTTGTTGTTTGCTGTTTTTGGTTCTAAATACAAAAAACACCCTATAGTCTTTTTTGTGAAAAGTTGGTCTGGTCTTTACAAATTCCTTTAATTTCTGTTTATCAGGAAATGCCCTAATTTTGCTGTTGTATTTGAGGGACAGCTTTGCTGGGTGTGTGATTGTCAGTCTTTTTCTTTCAGAGTTTTGTATATTTCATTCCATTGCCATCTTGCCTGCGTGGTTTCTGCTGAGAAATCAGAGCTTTGTCTTATTGGTTCTCCTTTGTAGGTAGCTTTTTGTTTTTTCCAGAGCTGTTTTCAGGATTCTTTCCTGTCTATGATTTTGGAACGTTTGATTATGATATGTGTTGGTGATTTTCTTTTGGGATCTCACCTGTTTGTGGTTCATTCAGCTTCTTGTATGCTTATCGTCTCATCTTTCTTGATGCTAGGGAAATTTTCTTCCAACAACTCTTTGACAATTTTCTCTGTGCTTGTATCTTCCTGTTGTGGAATTCCAATGACCTGTAAGTTGTTTCTCTATATAGTGTCCCACATAACTCTTAGATGGTCTTCAGATTTCTTCATTCTCTTTTATGATTGTTTTTCTAGCTTACTAGTATTGAGTGATTTCTCTTCAAGCTCACTAATTTGGACTTCCATTGGTTCACATCTGCTCTTTTGCCTTTTCAATGTATTTTCCATTTCTGAGATCTTAGTATTAATCTTCTGGATTTCTAATTCTGGTTTTGTATTGTTTCAAAAATTTGCATTTATTCTGTTTGTTCTTGTAGTGTTTTCCAATTTTTTATGTGTTCTTCTTGCTTTCCTCAATCTTTCTATCAATCCTTTGAAGGTATCTAATTATCATTCTTTTGAATTCTTTTTCAGTTAGTTCCATTACCTTTTCTTCCCCAGAAACATCTTCTGGCTCTGCATCTTGGTCATTTGTTTGAGCCATTCTCTCTTGTGTCTTTGTTTGAGCTAAAATTGTTTGCTGTCTTCCAGGGGGGCATTGTGAGATTGTCATATTTGTAAAAACAAACACTGCAGTTTTGGGACCAGGAAGGGTGAAATCTCTGGTGGGCTCCTGCAATTCAAGGATCTCACTAGATGGTTGTGGAAGGGATGTGACAGCAGTATTCCTGGCCCTAGATGGAGTTCCTGTTGGCCTCAGTGTTATCTGTGTTTAGGGCACTCAATTCAGAAGTATTTCATGGGGTCCTTGATGGAGAGCTGGCTTCAGTGTTACTTAGGACCACAGGGAAGCTGTGGGTAGTGTATGACTGGCTAAATGCTGATCTGGTGGTTCTGCAGGTTTTGTGGGTCTGGAGCCAAATCCACCTGAATCTAGACACCAAAATGGCACACCAAAGTGGCACAGCCGGCCCCCACCTCATGCTGGCCTGACTCCCAACCATGTGGCTCTGAACTCTCAGAGAGCAGGCTCTGCGCTGAGGGTGGGTGAGGGTGGGAGCTGGCCACACTTCTGGTCATCAGAGGAGCGTGAGAAAAAGATGGAAATCATACCTTTTCCATCACCTGTGTGAATGCCAGAACTCCCTCCCCTGCCAAAGCTGCTCACAAGATATTGGAGCTGTATCTGGCCAGTTGCTCACCAGTCCGTTTCCCTCTCTCGCCATCTTTGCTTCAGCCTCTCTAGACAGCAAGCACTCCATCCACCTCTCTAAACTTTCTTCTGAAGTTCAGAGTGCCAGAATTTTCATCTGTGTCTGTTTTATTATGTCTCTCATATCTTTGTTATAGAGGGTCCGTGTAGGGTCCAGCTTAGTTCACCATCTTTCTGAAAGTCTCTCTTCTTCAATTTTTTTTAGGTGGATCTTCAGGCTTTTCTTCCTAGTTTATCATAGTCTGAAAGCCCTGATAAACCTGCCCCCTATAGGTGACCTTGCTAGTATTGGAAATACCAATTCCATAGCTTTCAGCAACACACAAACCGCTACAGTATGGCAAACTAACAACTGAATAGTGGCTTCTCCCGTTAATTCCAGACTTAATCAACTTACAATTTTCATGGAGTCTTATGTTACAGGCCTACCATTGTCCTTCTGTTAAATTCACAGCCTCATTCCTGGTTCATTTTTTTAAAAATCTCTATTTCCAACTTTTAAGTAAAAATTTGGAATGCTTAATGAATTTTCATGTCATCTTTGTGCAGGGGCCGTACTAATCTCTGAATCATTCCAATTTTAGTGTGTTGGTAGTTGTGTGCTGTCCATTCAGTTTCTGAGGCTTTAAATCTTTATGACCCTGTAAGGTGTGGCGTCGTAGGATAAGCACTTGACCTCAAGGTCGGTTTGAACTGCAAGGTTGGTGGTTCAAACTCACCAGTCTCTCCTTGAAAATCCTATACAGGGTTGCTGTGAGTAGGTACTGACTCAACGACACTTAACAATAACAACAACAACATAGGGTTTCTGAGGTTGTAAATCTTTATGGGAGCAGAAAGCGTCATCTTTCTCTTGCAGAGTGGACAGTGGATTTAAACTGCTGACCTTGAGGTTAGCATCCAACTCATATAACCCACTATGCTGCTAGGGTTTCTTAATTTTAGAATATATGCTGCCAAAGGAAGCACTACTCCTGGACTTTTTTATTTTTATTGTGAACTGAGTGATAGTTTACATGGGAGAACATTGACTTTACACCATTGTTTCCTTGCAATGATTACAATCTCCTCCATGCATCATCATTCAACAGTATTTGCTTCCATTCCCTCTGTTTTTCTTTTTTTTGGGGTGGGGTAGGGTGGGGTGGGGAGATGTACACAAAAACACTCAGGAATAACAACCAAAGGGCACATTCTACAAGCCTGCCTTCTGGCTGCCAGCACTCAGCCCCTCTCTTTCCATGAGTCTAGAGTCCTCAGCTGCTCCCTCTCTCCCACTCCTGGACTTTTGAATATCCCCTTCCTTACCTTCCTGGTGTGGTGCTGTGGGTTAATGCGCCATACTGCAAAGCCATTTGAATCACAAGGTTGGTGGTTTAAGATCACCAGCTGCTCCTCGGAAACCCTATACAAGGTCATTATGTGTCGGAACCAACTCGATGGCACTTCACAACAACAATTACAATATGGATTTTGTGAGATTTGAATAAGATAACATATGTAAAACTCTTCAGAATGCCTGGTACAGTACCCATTCATTCAATAAATATTGGCATTGTCTGTCATTATTATTGGAGTCCTGGTGTGACTCTGTGGGTTAATGTGCTGGACTGCAAAGTTGTTTTGAACTGCAGGGTCTATGGTTCAAGCTCACCAGCCATTCCTCAGAAACCCTAAACAGGATTGTTATGGGTCAGAATCAACTCGATGACACTTAACAACAACAATAACAATCATTATTATTGGAGTCCTGGTGTAGCACTATAGGATAAGCACTGGACTGTAAGGTTGGCTTAAACTGCATGGTTGGCAATTCAAACTCACCAGCCGCTCCTCGGAAACCCTATACAGGGTTGCTATGAGTCGGAGCCTATTCGACAGCACTTAACAACAACAAAATCATAATTATTATTGAGGAGTTCTGGTGGCGCAAACAGTTAAGCACTTGGCTGCTAAACCAAAGGTTAGCATTGGGACCCACCCAGGGCCTCCATAGGAGGAAGACTTGGTGATCTTCTATAAAGATTACAGTCCAGGAAACCCTAAGGCACAATTAGACTCTGTTACGTGTGGCCTTGCTGTGAGTTAGCATTGATTGGTTGACACCTAAGAACAACAACAGTGTTATTGTTGGGGTTTCTGAGGGAGGTCTCCTATCAATACCCTAATTTTGTTTGAAAGGATTTAAGGAATAAAATAAAACATAAATATGGAGGATCAAACACTCCCTATGGATGGAAACCTTATTGGATGGTAGAGGTTAGTGTGAAAGCCAAATTGGCTTCCTAAGAAAAGCCCTAGACTGTCCTTGCCCCTGTGTGATTGTTGGTATTGTTATTATGCTAGATGCCTTAAATAACACTCAAGACTCTGTCTACCTGGGGCTCTCATCCTAATTTTATTAGGAACCTGCTTGGTTCCTCCAGTCCACTTGGTCTAGCGTTTGCACATCTGCATTCCCTTCCATTCCGACAGCTGCTGCTTTTGCTGCTTCATTCTTCCTATGAGAGTTCGGCTATTGAAATCTCAACCATCCTTCACGAGGACGTTCCACAACCACCACAAGTCTCTGTGATCTCTCCCACTTGGAACTCCAGCTACATTGACTTACCTGACCGTTGTGCACGTTGAATGCATGTATGACCAGCTAACTCCTTGCTTGCTCGTGGAAGCAATGCCTTAGTTACATAATAAGTAGGATTGCATAGTTCTTAATTCATTAACCTTAAAAATCAGACAAAGGCAATTTGGAGAAGATCAAGTTCTGAAGTCAGGGAATCTGGGTTCTGGTTCAGATTTTGCCTATTTACAGAGTCAAAGGAGCCCTGATAGTGCAACAGTTAAACACTTGGCTATTCACCAAAAGTTGGCGGTTTGAATCCACCAACTGTGCCACAGAGAAAAGATCTGGTGATCTTTTCTCCAATAGAACCTTGTGGATTTTATCCTACAGAGATGCTATGAATACAGATGGACTTGATGCCCACAACAACACTGCCACTTAAATTTGACTTATTTTAAATTCTTGTTTCAAGTGGGACTGCTGCTGCCTGCCTTTCAGAGTTGTTGAAAGGATATAGGCAGAATATATGTGAAATAATATTAAGAATAATACAGTCCAACCGATAAGAGTCCTTAGTGGCACAGTGGGTTAAGCATTGGGCTGCTAACTGCCAGGTTGGCGGTTCAGAGCCATCAGCCACTCCTTGGGAGAAAGATGAGGCTGTCTGCTCCCATAAAGATTTACAGTCTCGGAAGCCCTAAGGAGCAGTTCTGCTCTGCCCTGTATAGGGTAGCCACGCTTTGGAATGGATTCAATTGCAGTAGACTTGGGTTTAGTGACTAAATCCCTATGATTTTGCTTAGCTCATACTATAGAATATGAGAGCTGTGTTCTTGCAGTTCTATGCATTGGAGGTAAGTGCAGATTCTTTACATTCACATTGGGAGGTTGTTTCAACACATTTATGCAACTGAAACTAGCATACTCTAAGGGGATGTTGACAACCACAGGTGTGGTGTTTTGAAAAAAAAAATGTGTCATACTCATCAAAATGAAAGCAAACTAAAGAATTAGGAAACAATCATTCTTGTCTAAGTGCTCTGTTAATCTGTCTGCATGAGTGGTACTGTGAGGATAAGATTGAGCCAGTTCTTCACGGTGAGGGCAGGGTGCCCAACTCACATCAGCTGCTGTTGCTAAGTGTCAGTTATGTGGGGCCCCTGACCCCTTTCCAGTTTTAGAACAAGAATAGATCCAATTGTAACACCAGGATGCAAATGCATTCCAAAATATATTTATTCTGAAGCAGTAATCTCTTCCACATCCCATAAAGCAACCAAGAAGGACATATTTTTTGTCACTTAGAATAGTTCTGACATTGAATTTGAAATTCTAAACTTAGATGGTGCTATAAAAAAGCAACAAACACTGAGTTCAAATAATCCAATCTGTATATAGTTCAAATCTTACTATACTGAACTCCCTGAAATAGCCACCTTCTTTAACTTTACTGAAGTGTGCTGTGCTGTTTTTTTCTGCTTAAAACAAGAAGACTAATTATTACAGAATTTTTTCTGACAATTTGTTGTTGTTAGGTGCCATTGAGTTGGTACCAACTCATAGCAACCCTGTGTACAACAGAATGAAACACTGCCCTGTCCTGGGCCAACCTCACAATTGTTACCACTCCTGAGCCCATTGATGCTGCCACTTGGCCAATCCATCTCGCTGGGAGTCTACCTCTTCTTCTCTGACCCTCCACCTTACCAAGTATGATATCCTTCTCCAGCGACTGGTCCCTCTTGACAATATGTCCGAAATATGAGAGACGAAGTTTGGTCATCCTGGCCTCCAAGGAGCACTCTGGCTGCACTTCTTCCAACACAGATATGTTGGTTCTTTTGGCAGCCCATGGCACATATTCTCCTCCAACACCATAACTCAAATGGATCAATTCTTTCATGGGCTTCCTTATTCATTGTCCAGCTTTCGCATGCATATGAGGTTATTGAAAATACCATGGCTTGGGTCAGGTGCACCTAAGTCTTCAAGCTGACATCTTTGCTCTTCAATACTTTGAAAAGGTCTTGTGCAGCAGATTTACCTAATGCAATACGTCGTTGATTTCTTAACTGCTGCTTCCTTGAGTGTTGATAGTTGATCCAAGAAGAATGAAGTCCTTGACAACTTCAATCTTTTCTCCATTGATAAGAATGTTGTTTATTGGTCCAGTGGTGAGAACTTTTGTTTTCTTTACATTGAGATACAATCCATACCAAAGGCTGTGCTCGTTGATCTTCATCAGTAAATATTCTAAGTCCTCTTCACTTTCAGCAAACTAGGTTGTAATCATCTGCATATTGCAGGTATTTGCCAAAATGACATTGAGTCTCTATCCGCATTCACCCGTACACCAAATGTTATACTTGGTAACGTTTGTAATAAGTCTTCCTTATTTTTTTAATTTGTTCTTTAACTATTTCTCTCCAAAGTAGAAGTCCTTGCACTCATTCCATTAAACTCTCATTCTTCATCAAAATCTCTTCTTAACCACATTAAAAAAAAAAAATCATTCTTCAGAAGAAATGTAAATGTAATATATCCAAAGATGTAATTGATATATATATTCAGTGCGGTTAATTACTTATTATGGTCCTTTTCAGGAACACAGTGACTCCATAGGATAAACCTTGGACTTCAAATCACAAGGTTGGCGATTTCAATCTCTTGCGAGAGCAGAAAGCCTCAGGAACCCAAGATAGGGTTGCTATGAGTTGAAATTGACTCCATGACACTTAACAACTAAAACAGTAGCCCTTCTGGCATATTCCTCTGTTCTAGGATGTTTTGTAACTTCTAGTGTTTATGTTGGTGACTGTGGACTCCTAGTGTGGCCCTGTAGGATAAGTATTGGACTGCTAACTATAAGGTTGTTGGTTCAAACCCCTCAGCTGCTCCTTGGAAAAACTATACAGGGTGGCTTTGAGGTGGAACTGACTTGCTGGCACTTAACAACATGTCTGTAATGAAAGATCCATTTTGGAATGAGTTGTTAGCCAGAATTTAGGTGGGACAGGAGCTCTGATAGCATAGTGGTTACGAATCGGGCTGTGAACCTCAAGGTCAGCAGTTCGAAACTACCAGCTGTGCCATGGGGGAAAGATGAGGTTTTCTGCTCCTGTAAAGATTTACAGCCTCGGAAACCCAAACTTGGGGTTGAGGGATTTCTACCCCGAATTCAGAGTTCATGGCCACCACCCAGAATCTGGAGAGCAGGACCATTATTACCTAGATGGTCTTAGGGAACCTAGGATTCTTTTCAAGCCTTGAGAGCTAATGTAAATTGTTCTGCTAGGTTTTTAACTTGCTTAAAATTCGTGCCCATTCTCCCTTCTTTTTTTTTAATAGAAATGCTACCTATGGAAATATCCACCATTGTATTTGAAGTCCTGTATGGTACTGTAGGGTAAGCACTGAACTGCTAATCTAAAAGTCAGTGGTTCAAGCCCATTAGCTGTTCCTTGGAAACCATATATAGCGTTGCTATGAGTCAGAACTGACTCTATGGCACCTTACAACAATCTAACATATTGGAAAAGTAGGACATTTGGGATATCTTTAACCTCCACCTCACAGAGCTCAATCTCATGCTGATCTTTCTAAAAGAAGCTATCCCTGCACAGTAATAATGGGCAAAGAAAGGAAACCTTGAACTCTGATACCCAGGGATTAACTTCATTTAACAATAGAGAAGTTTTCATAGTTTACAGAGGAGTTGGAAGCAGAAGACCTAAATCCAAGTTCTGGATTAGTCACTGCCCAGGAACTCAGTGGTGAGATGTTGTTGTTGTTGTTATGTGCTGTCGAGTCAGTTCTGACCCATAGTGACCCTGCAAAGGGTTTCCAAGGAGTAGCTGGTGAGATTGAACCGCCAACCTTGCAGTTCAAACGACTTTGCAGTCTGGCGCATTAACCCACAGCGCCATGTTGTTAAGTTCCATCAAGTCATAGAGACTCTGTGCGGGGTTTCTGAGGAGTGGCTGGTGGATTTGAACTGCTAACTTTGTGGTTAGCACCACACTAGAACTCCCCATGGTGAGATATTGTTGTTTTTAAGTGCCTTCAAGTCAGTTGTGACTCATTGTGACCCTATATAGGGTTTCCAAGGAGAGACCAACCTACTTTCCTAGTCTCTAACCTTGTCATCTTCTAACCCTGCTAGTTCTATTTCCTTGTCATAAAACTAAGCAGTTTGAACAAGAATATTCCTAAAATCCTTTGCAACCTCAGACATTTTGAACTTCCATGAAATAAAACTATTTATAAAGAACGTATTGCAGCACCAACTACTGTGAACATAGGACTGATATAAGGTAGATCTCAGAAGTCGATACTAATGGAACAGTTCTGACTGGTTGGAGGATTAAAAGACATAGTGGTGAATCAGCTTCAGAGCAAGAAGCAGCTGAGGTCTGTGTGGGAGGACCCTTAGAAGCTGTTGATGTTAGTTTGGGTGGCTTCATGGATGGTGGTGGTGGTTTGAGCGACATTGGTGTTTCAGTTGTAGAATTCTTGTCCCTATGAGGGAGACCTGGGTTCAGTTTCTGGTCCATGCACCTCATGCACACCCACCCCCAGTCACCTGCCATTGGAGGCTTGTGTGTTACTATGGTGATGGACAGAATTCAGTGGAGCTTCCAGACGAAGACAGACTAAGAGGAAAGGTCCGGTGATCTACTTCCAAAAATAACCAATAACACTCTGTGGTTCGGTCCATGACTGAACATGTTAGTAGAGGACCAGGCAGTGTTCCGTTCAGTTGTGCCTGGGCTTGTCATGAGTCTGGGACTGACTCAGTGGAAGTAAACCCCACCCCCACCCCCATCCCCACGTGAGGGTCTTTAGGTTTATAGCTGAAAGCAAACCATTTGTACCACCCAGGGGCCTTCTGTTAAGATTACAGCCAAGGAGACTCTATGAAGCAGTTCTACTCTGTCCTGGGCAGGGGGCGCCATGAGTTGAGATAGAACTAATGGCAACTTGTTGTTGTTAAGTGCTGTCGAGTTGGTTCCGACCCATCGTGACCCTGTGTAGGGTTTCCGAGGAGCAGCTGGTGAGCTTGAACGGCCGACCTTGCTGTTCAAACGGCTTTGCAGTCTGGCGCATTAACCCACAGCACCACACCAGGACTCCCTAATGGCAACTAGCAACATTTAATTGTAAATGCATTTAATTTTTTGGTGCAGACACCCACACACATATGTTCATGATACACATGCTCTTTTGTAGCTTCTCTTTTTCACTGGGTTACACATTTCTCTTATTTTCTAAATGAATTTTATTATTCATCATCCTTCTATTGAAATGTTGCAACATCTGGTTCTCAATACTCAAAACCAGTTGAGCAATATTTTTCCTTCCAAAAATTAACAAAAACAACTTGCATTTCCCTTCACAGGCCTCTTTTTAGCTGAGTCTGGCCATCCTTCATAGAAATTGTTTTTTAAAAATTTTTTCCCTTTTGACATCAGCAGTCTTCCTGCCTATGAGTTAACTTGACCCTGCATCTCTTCAGGCAGAATTCAGTATTTATCTTTGGTGTAAAAAGTGTCTGTTATTTTTGTTTTTTACTGCCAGCCTTGCAAACCAGGCATTGAAATGCCTTAGATTGTGTATTTGGAGAAGCTAACAGCTGCAGGCGCTATTTCCAGTTCTCTTGAAGATCCACCCAGGATATGACCATGGAAATACTTGTCATTTTATTTTATT
>NW_006408558.1:8572684-8580667 GCF_000296735.1 Chrysochloris asiatica | reverse complement strand
GACTGGTCCACCTGACAATATGTCTGAAGTATGGTCCCTAGGTGGAGCTAAATGTCTGTGCTTGTGTACTAATGTAAAGGGTGGCATTGTTGTTGTTGTTAAGTGCTGTTGAATTGGTTCGGACTCACAGCCACCCGTATAGGGTTTCCCAGGATCAGCTCGTGAGTTTGAACCATTAATGGGCTGTCCTGCAAAGTTTTTTTTTTAAGTGTTTTATTGTGAATTGTGTGATCATTTACATGGGAGGACATTAGCTTTACATTCATCCTATCGTATATTGTTTCATTGCCATGGTTACAATCCCCTCCATGCATCATCAACCAACCAAATGGTATACCCTGCAAACCTGCCCCCAGGTCATCAGCACACAGTCCCTTACCCTCTCTGTGTCTAAAGTCCCCAGCCGCTCCATCTCTCCACGTCATCGTCTCTGCCTCCATCTCTGGTGTCACTATTTCTCTGAGTCAAAGTTGGTTTGAACCACAAGATCAGCAGTTCAATCTCACCAGCTGCTCCTTGGAAACCCTATACAGGGCTGCTATGGGTCAGAACCAACTCAACGGCACTTAACAACAAAACAACCTTGCAATTAGCAGCCCAGTGCTTATCCTATAGTGCCATTCCAGGATTCTGGTGTTGTTCATTGCTTTCGAGTTGGGTTCCAACTTACAGTGACCCTGCTTAGGGTTTCCTAGGAGCAGCTAGTGAGTTTGAATCACCGACATTGTGGTTAGCAGTCCAATGCAAATCCTATAACTCCATACTAGGAATCCAAATAAAGCAAATCTTTTACAGGTTTCACTGAAAAAAAAATTTTTTTAAAAAGATTTTTATTGTGCATTGAATGAAAGTTTACAGGGTAGATCATAAGTTTTACATTCAACAAATCATACCCTTTATTTTATTATAATGATTATAATCTCCTCCATGTACTATCAGTTACTAGTGTATCTCTCTATTCACTTTAGCTCTTTTTTTTTTTTAAACACTCAGGCATATATAATAATTTACACCACCAAAGGGCATATTCAGCAAGTCTGTCTCCTAGCCACTGGCTCTCAGTCCCTCTCTTCCCATGAATCTAGAGTCCTCAGCTGCTCCCTCTCTCCATGTCCACATCTTTGCCTCTATCTCTGGTGTTGCTGCTTTTCTGGTTAAGGTGTCACATTCTACTATTGAGTCATAAGAATCTTATCCCCATCTCTTTTAACCAGACCCATCTAGACAAGATGAAAACTATTCAGTGGGGACTCTTTCTTCCCCCACACACTCTTAAACTGAACTCGCCCTTGAAGCCTTGTAAGCCAGTCACTTTGTGCCTTTATTGCCCCTCATTTTAGGTAGCCAATGTCTAAGTTGCCCATCCCTATCTGCCCTGTGTACAGAGGGGATAGTGTTGATACTTGATGTGAAGACTTCTTCCCTTTCTATTGGTATTTAGAGTTATACTACCTCTGGAGTCCTGGTGTGGTGCTGTGGGCTAATGCATCAGACTGCAAAGTCCTTTAAACTGCAAGGTTGGTGGTTCAAGTTCACCAACTGCTCCTTGGAAACCCTATATAGGGTCACTGTGGATTGGAATCAACTCGACAACGCTTTTCAACAACAACCTACATGAATGTAGGTCAAGTTCATCAAACATTTTTTTTTTTTTTTAAATCTTCCTCTAGTCTAGTTTGGATTATCACGCCATCAAGGCTAGGTCAAATGGGTAGTATCTGCAACTTTGGGTGTTCTTGTGCATCTCCCCTCACTTCATATCAGTTGGATGCTTCACACTCAGCTTTAGCCCTCTGTGGCTATGTCCTTGTCTATGGGCTCAGGTGTCTCCAGGTCTCACCACACTTTGGACCAACCAGCCCTTCCTCTTCTCTCTCACAACTCCAAGTCAAAGGGAATCTATGGACCGTAGTTGAACTCAGTCCATTTCTTCATTGCTGCCTTTTCCCCTCTTCCACTCAGCAGTAGACCAATGTGGTTGTCAGCAAGTTTACATGCCTGCTCATGTGTTCCCTTTGAGTTTCAGTCTTAGAGGGGGGTTTGTCCTGAAGGAACTTGATTGCTTCCGTGCCTTGATGGCTTCCCAGCGAACAGCTGGCTTATTCTTGTTGTTAAGTACCATGACTCATAGCGACCCTGCACAGGGTTTCTGAGGCTGCAAATCTTTACGGGAGCAGAAAGCTTCATCTTTCTCTTGCAGAACAGCTGGTAGTTTTGAACTGCTGACCTTGAGGTTAGTAGCCTGATTCGTAACTACTGTGCTACCAGAGCTCCTTCTTGTAGTAGCGAGTTATACTGCCATTTTGTTTTGGGTTTTTCCTGATGATCTTTCTTTGAAGATGTATCTCCTGTCACTCTAGCTGTTCCAGGCTGGTCTGCTTATCCTTTCTAGTGGGAATGTCCCACCTCAAGGTTCTGGATGGGGTTCTGGATTCCACCTAAGGTCCTATACACTGCAAAGGCTCCACAAGAGGCGTATTTCTCTGGGGGAAGTTCTCACTGTAATTCTTAAGAGGCTCAATTGATACAATGATGAGTAGATAAGGGTCCAGTCTTCATGAAATGAACATTCTAGCTGTTGTTAAATGGTGTTGATTGAGCTGGTTCTGTCTCATAGCAACACTGTGTAAAGTTTCTGAGGAATGATTGGTGGGCTTGAACCGGAGACCTTTTGGTTGGCTTGCTGTTGTTAAGTGCCGTCGAGTCAATTCCTACTCATAGCGACCCCTTATATGGTTTCTGAGGAGCAGCTGGTGAGTTTAATCCACTGACCTTGCAATTCAAACCGACTCTTTGGTCCAGTGCTTCTCCCACAGCGCCACACCAGGACTAGTGTTCTCGCTGTTGTTGTTATGTGCCGTCGAGTCGATTCTGACCCATTGTGACCCTGTATAGGGTTTCAGAGGAGCAGCTGGTGAGTTTGAACCGCCAACCTTGCATTTCAAACGGCTTTGCAGTCTGGTGCATTAACCCACAGCGCCACACCAGGACTCTAGTTGTCATCAAATGCATTCCGACTCATGGCAACACCTCGTGTCCCAGATAGAACTGCTCCATCAGGTTTCCAGGACTGTGATCTTTCAGAAGCAGATTGTCAGGCTTATCCTTGGCAGCATCTCTGGGTAAATTCGAACTGACGATCTCTGGCTAATAGTCCAGTGGTTTACCTTTCACATCACCCAAGGATTCTTTCTGTAAAGATTGCGACCGAGAAAATCCTTTGACGCACAATTCTTCTCTGCAGCACTTGGAATTGCTGTAGTTACAATCAACTCAACTCCAATGAGTGTGGTTATGTTTTCTTCTCTTTTGCATCTTATATGTATATATCATAGAACAGTGCTGTTGCATAGTCTACAAGTCATCAGAAAAATCAAATGAAAAACTATTTATTTATTTATTTTCTCTTTATTAAGAAAGACATTTGGAGCAATGAAGTGGCAATGTATAAGTTCCTTCTTTTTATTGGAAGTTTTGAAATACAGAGCTGAGATATTTTCTACTTGTTTTTGTGCACCTGAAACTCACTCAGAAAGTGATTAGTTGGCACTGTTTGGAGATCTGGTTAAGCTTTTGTTATACTTGAATAGGCCCAACTTCATCTTTTCAAAATATTTACAGTGGTTTTAAGTTAAATCTTTATTTTTGTCTTTTCCTCATCAACATTATTTTATTAACTCTAGAAATAATTTTTGTTTGGAAAAGGATGTTTAAAATTCGAACCATTTCCTTGTCTATTGGCCCCTGACCACAGCAATATCATTACTTAAATACCACAGTTAGATTTTGCTCATTGTTTGTTTGTTTTGGAGTTCGTGGGTGGTGCAAATGTTAAGGCACTTAGCTGCTCATTGAAAAGTTAGTATTTTGAGTTCACCCAGAGGTATCTCAGAAGAAAGGCCTGATCATCTTCTGAAAAAAAATCAGCCATTGAAAAGTCCTATGGAGCATGGTTCTACTCTGGCACAAATGAAGTCATCATGAATGAGAATCAACTGCCAACCGGTTTTGTTTGGTTTGTTGTGGGAGGGATGAATAGTGATCATTTGCATAATTATTTGATGGAAGGACAAATTGTAGGCTTGAAAGGGTGTAGCAGATACTACCATGTCCTGCCTATTTCTTTCTTTAAAAAAAAAATTTTTTTTTATTGTGAATTGAGTGATAGTTTACATGGGAGAACATCAGTTTTACACTCATCATTTCATTGCATCATCGTTCAACAGTATTTGCTTCTATTCCCTCTGTTTTTATTTGTTTGTTTTTTTGGGAAGGATGTCCCAAAGGCTGTACTCCATTTGTGTCATTATGGTCAACTATACTTGGAGGAGGCAGTTCTTATATTTTGAGTGCCTTCCACCCTGAGGGGCTCATCTCTGGCACTTTATCTGATCATTTTCTGCTGCTGTTCATAATGTTTCCAGCTTCTGGAACGGTATCTGACAATGTTCTGCTGCTGGTGATAAGATTTTCAGTGGCTAACCACTCAGCCTCTCCTTTCCTAGTCTTTCTTAGTAACTTGTCCACCATAGGTGACCCTGCTGGTATTTAAAACATCAGTGGCATAGCTTCCAGCATCACAGCAACTTGCAAGTCCCTTCAGTATGACAAACTGACAGATGAGTGGTGACTTACCCTTATATAACTAATTGTTTAAGGGAAACACATTATTCACGGGTGATAATGTTTATTTTATAAGCCAATCTATTGTTTTGCTGAGAGGTGACCTCCAGAAACAGCATCAATTCGATGTTCAAAAGGAATCTGTGGGAGACAGTCTCAGGTGTTCCTGTAGTCTGTCAGCTCAGTAGGTGTGTTTTGTTCTACATATTTCTTCCATTCTATCTGAGACTTTCTACTCTGTCTCTGGTTAGAATGGTTGGTAGTGGTAGCAGGGACACTATCTAGTTGTTCTAGTCGCAGGTTAGAAGAGGATGTAGTTTGTGTGGGTTAATAGTTCCTAGGGTTACTTTCTTTCAGCCTTTGATTTCCTACTTTCTCTTATTCAATACTGGTAGAGACCAATAATTGAATCTCAGTTGACTGCGCCCAAGCTTTTAAGACCCCAGGCATTTCTCACCAATTAGGATACATATAGCATTATCTTTATGAATTACATTATGCCAATTGACTAAGTTGTTCCACAAAATTATGGCCCCAATTCTTTGGCCGAGTAAACCAATCTATTTTGGGTATTCTTATATAACATATATTAGTATATATGTTATGGCGTCCTGGTATAGCATTGTGGGTTACTGTGCTGGACTGCAAAGCTGAACCACAAGGTTGACAGTTCAAGCTCACCAGCCACTCCTCAGAAACCCTATACAGGGTTGGAACTGACTCGATGACACTTTACAACAACATATATTATGCACAAGAATCACTTGGGATTCAGTATATCTGAAATAGAAAGGTAAATTCTCAGGGAAATGAACCATCAGCATGAGCCCTTTTGAAACTCTGGTCTAGAAACTTCCATAACTGCCCTTAGGTGTTTTTTTTTTAAATATATGTGACTATGCATACCGCACACACAAATGTATACATACATATGTCTCCATACCATAAGCACTGATCTGCTAACCACATGGTTGGTGGTTTGAGCCCACCAGCTGCTTCTCAGGAGAAAGATGAAACTTTACGCTTCTGTAAAGATTTCCAACTTTGGAAACCTTATACAGTGTTGATATAAATTGGAACCAACTCAACAGCATTTTACAACACCACGAATATGTATCAAAGAAATTCTGGTGACACAAACAGTTAAGTGCTTGGCTGCGAGCTCAGAGGTTGGCAATTCAAAGTGGCTCTGTGGGAGAAAAGACGTGGGACTCTGCTGCTGCCAAGATGACAGGCAGCCACGAGAGCACTATTCGGCACTTCTGTGATGTGGTAACTCCAAGGTCGGCAATGCAAACCCAGAAGCTGATCTTGAAAACCCTGGACAGGTTGTGCTATGAGTTGGAACGCACGTGACAGCATACTGCCACCACAGCAATGTGTCGAATGGGACCAACATTCGTTGGGATGGGCTCAATGGGACGTAGCAGCAATGATATTTATATTGTGTGAGAAATGGCAAAAATCACTGTAGTCAGGGTGTTCAGACTAATCTTCATGTGCTCTCTGGTAGCACTCTTTATTCTACAGACAGACCTCTAACCTGTGATTTCCCACATTTCCCATAGGCCCCGCTAACAGTGCCTTGGGGGCTCTGTGCATCTTGAAGGCCCAGCACAGAGCACACACGTCACTGGCCAATCCAAAGGCTTGCCAAGGTTTCAGAGATTTCTTTCATGACCGTCAGTGGCTACAAGGATGAATTCTTCTGGAAGCTCCTGTATAATCAAGTGCAATTTCCTTTGTAAGCAGGTGCTTTCTGCCCTTGTAAGGGAGATGTTCATTACATTCCAGGAGGAAAATAGAGATGAGTTCTCACTGGCCAGTTTTTATATTTAACCACAGGCTCAAGTAAGAACACAGTAGTAGGCATGATTATGGGAGAAGCTGAAAATACACAATGTAGGCCCACTGCATCTAACCCCAGCCATCTGTTGTTGTTTATGCTTTTAGCTCAAGTATTAATAGAAATAAAAGTGATAGTAACATTGGAGAACAGTGACTGGGTTGGAGAGCAATGACTGGGTTCGTAAAAGCTTGTGAGCAGCCTTCTAGGTGTAGGTATATTAGTCTCTTCAAACTGGAACAATAAAGAATGATGAAATCAAAGACACATGTAAACAATTAGTTCAAAAGCCTCTACAACCGACCCTGAAACCAGAAGAACTAGATGGTGCTTGGTTACCACTACCAACTGCTCTGAAAGGGATTACCACTTAACGAGTGGGAGAAAAATGTGGAACAAAATTCAAAATCATTAAAAAAAAAAAAAAAGAAAAAAGAGACAGAGACTGGTAGAACCTCCGAGACCACGACCTTGAACCATCCTTTTGGTCTGGAAATGAACTCACTGCCATGGTTCGGTTTTCAGTCAGACAACATACATGTTGTTGTTATTAAGTGTCATCGAGTCAGTACTGACTCACAGCGACTGAGGAGCAGCTGGTGGGTTTGAACTGCCAACCTTGTGGTTCGCAGTCCAGAGCTGATCCTACAGCGCCACACCAGGAGTCCTACAGGCCTATAATGTGAACAATAACACTAGGGAGGTAAGCACTCCTTAGAACAATCAACCATTTGAGATCAAAAGGGCAGTATTTCCCCAAGGACAAAGTTCAGAAAGCAGAAGGGGTTATGAAAGGAGGAGGAATGGAAAAGAGAAACTCAAGGAGGAAATGGGAGAAATGGTATTCCATTGTGAGGATCACAGTCAATAACATGAAATAAAATATGTGTGATGTGGAATGGAAAACGAATTTGTTCTGTAACCTTTCATATAACAATAAAAAGTAAAAGAAAAAGAAGCAACAGCTCTCAGAGTGAGAGAAAATATTTGCAAATTACATATCTGATAAAGGTTCACTATCCAGAACGTACAAATGATCTAATATCCAAAATATACAAAGAAATCTTACAATTTAATGATAAGGAAGACACAAAGAGGCACAGGATTTGAATAAACAATTTCTCTACAGAAGCAATGAAAAAGAAAAAAAAAAGGAAATGAAAGAATCTGGGAAAAAGCGAATAAACCTTATAGGATGGTAGGACAATTGGCCTAACGCACAATGTCCAGGCAAAAATGTATGAGGCATGTCATCACTCTAATGATTAGGCTGGCCTGCACACTATTTTGAAAGAAGTTTGTATATAGGAACACTAGAGGGCGCTTTAGACTGTAATTAAGAATCCTGCTTTGATTTGCACAGCAAAGAAACAGGTGCCATATACCAGGTTGATTTTTGATAGTTCTAATTTATGGTGTTGGAGGAGAATATTGAAAGTGCTGTGGGCTTCCAAAAGAACCAACAGATCTGTGTTGGAAAAAGTGCAGCCAGAGTGCTACTTGGAGGCCAGGAC
>NW_006408558.1:8568697-8571019 GCF_000296735.1 Chrysochloris asiatica | reverse complement strand
TGCATGGAGGGGATTGTAACCATGGCAATGAGACGATATACAATGGAATGAATGTAAAAGTAATATTCTCCCATGTCAACTATCACATAATTCACAATAAAACATTTAAAAAAAATTAAAAAAACAAAAAGAAAACCCTGTGGAGCACAATTTTACTCTGATACACCTGGTTGTCAAAAGTGAGAATCAACCCAGCAGCAACTGGTTTAAGTCTTATACATGATGTCTGAAGTTATTAATTCTAACCCTTACACTTACCTTTGATTAGTCTTAAATTTACATTTGTGTAGAAGTGTCCTATGTAGGTCCTGCCTTCAACTGAAATCGTGAAGTTTGTGATACTGTGAAAACTTGATACAGGAGAAGTGGGGAGTTATGTGGTTTCTGATTTGGGGAACCCGATCAAGTTCTTCTTAGGGGCTTACTTTGCATTTGAAATAGACAGCTCTTTGTTTAACTGTTAGACAATAGCTTCTAGAGCACAGCTGTCCAGTCTCAAACTTCCCTGGAAGCAAAACTGATGGTCAGATGTTTGTAGTTCATGGACTTTGTCGCTTTTCTAGATAAAAAGCAAGAGGCTAAATAATAATTAGAGGTTTTAAAGTTACATCGTAGCTAGTCTACTCTAATGCTATCAGAATACCTGAGATAAATATTTGCTAGCTCTAAACCCCATCTGCCATGATATAATTGAGACCAGACTCTTTTGTTGTGTGACATTTGACTGGATATTGTGCTACACAGTTTTTTTTTTTAACTACTAAAGGATGTTCTAAGGACCTCTGGTAGCATAGTGGTTATGAATCGGGCTGCTGTCCTCATGGTCAGCAGTTTGAAATTACCAGCTGTTCCATGGGAGAAAAATGAGGCTTTCTGCTCCCATAAAGATTTACAGCCTTGGAAACCCTGTACAGTGTTGCTATGCGTCGGAATCGACTCCATGGCACATAACAACAAAAACAAAGGATGCTCTAACATTCTGAACTGAGTTTTCTGCTTCTAAAATGAACATATCATTGAATGGTGTACGCTTTACATGGAAAGATATGTTAGCGACCTCTCTGTTTTAGATGTTAAAGGAAAACAATATCGTTGATACACATGCACATCTCTGGGCACATGAAAACGTAAGTAAAAGATTCTTAGCACGTTTCCAGGTGACAAGTTTTTCAGTCATCCCATGCATGCCTTTGTGTGTGTGTGTGTGTGTGGCTTTGTGTTTGCAGGTGTGTCTGTGTGTGCTGTAAGTGGACAGTAGTCTCAAATTCATAACTCATGGCTGGATGAGACTTGTTTACATCTTGAGAGGTGTTCACATTCCACAGTTCCCCACCTGTGATGCTGAAATCATAATTCAGGAGCTCAGGAATGGGCCCATCTCTCCCTTTCACTCTCTTTAAACAAATTGAGGTAAATATATATGTGAGAAAAGATTTGATGTCTTAACACTCTCCACAGTTTAGTGACTGATTAGTGACATTAATTATGTTAATCATGTTGCTCAACCATCACCCTTGTGCGTTCCCCAATTTTCCCATCACCATTAGCAGAAACGGAATGTCCCCAAAGCATTGAGCCCTCTTTTTTCTCTCCCTCCTTCCTGTGCCTGGTAAACCCCAAATCCCAAGCCCGCTTCCATCTAGTTGATTCCGACTCAGTGACCCTATAAGACAGAGTAGAACTGCTCCGTAGGGTTTCTGAGATTGTCAATCATTATAGGAGCTGCTAACCTCATTTATCTCCTGTGGAACAGCTGGTGGATTTGAACTAGTGACCTTTTACTAGCCTGACATCTACCCACAGTGCCACCAAAGCTGATAATCACTAATACATCTTATTTCCTATATACTTGCCTCTTCTGAATAAGATGCTTTATATAAGTGGGATCATATGATATTTGGAGTTCTGGTTTGGCACTATAGGATCAGCACTGGACTGTGAACCATAAGGTTGGCAGTTCAAATCTACCAGCTGCTCCTTGGAAACCCTGTACAGGGTTGCTATGAATTGGAAGTGACTCGATGGTACTTAACAACTGTAACTGACATATTTCACTCGGCAGCATGTTTTTAAGGCCCATTCATGTCATAGCATGAATCAGGACTGAGAAATAGTCTATTGAAAGGAGTAACAATGGCACAACAGTTAAGCACTCGGCCACTGACAAAACCACCAGTAGTCACATGAAAGAAAGGTCTGGCAATTTGCTTCCACGAAGACTGCATTCAAGAGAACCCTATGGAGATTGAATGGAAATGTGAAGGTAGATGTTTTGTAGCAAAAGGAGGGAAGTGGTTGACTTTGCAGTCCAGGAGTGGAGGT
>NW_006408558.1:8552391-8567937 GCF_000296735.1 Chrysochloris asiatica | reverse complement strand
CAGTTGTCTGTATTATCAATTCTTTTATCCTTTCATCTGCTGGTGGAATGGTGGTTGCTTCTACCTTTTGGCTATTGTGAATAATGCTTCATTGAGAGAATTTTTCTCTCTTGACAATTTCTTCACGATTCATAATATCAGAACTGAGCCTTGGGGGTGCAGCAGAAAAGGACAGAGTAGGAGAGGAGAGGACACAGCTGAGCCATCAGAGCAGGCGAAGGCTGAGGGGTCTTCCCTCCAGGAAACACGGGTAGTGGGTGCACAACCAGGCAAACCTACAAGGAGACCACTAGTAGAAGTCTAAGAAGGTTTGTGTGAGGAAGGTTCACTCATTCATTCATCATCTCTGTGCCGAGTGCCTACTGCTGAAAGGAGAATCAGAAATGGATGCAAGGACTCGTGGGTAAAAACATTGTTACTGGGTTGAGTGAATTTTCAACTTCTAGCTTCCCAGTGTGACAGAGTAGAATTGCCCCAGAGGGGCACCATGAGTTGGAATGGACTAGGTAGCGGTGGTTTTGCGGTAGCTGCTGTTGTTCCGCCCTCTAAGGTCTCTGAGTGGTGCAAACATTTTGTAATTGACTAGTGGACCTCTGGAGTCCTGGTTTGGCACTGTGGGTTAATGTGCTGGACCGCAAGGTGTGCTTGAACCACAATGTTGGCAGTTCAAGCTCCCCAGCCGCTTTTTGGAATCTCTCTACAGGGTCACTGTGAGTAAGAGCTCACTCGATGGCACTTAACAACAACACCACTAATCTATAGGTTCAGACCCATCCGGCAGCACTGTGAGAGAAGGGGCTGGTAATCTGCTTTGGTAAAGATTAAAGCCAAGAGAACCCTCTGGAGCAATTCTACTCTTTCATATGGGGCTGCTGTGAGTCAGGATTCACTTGACAGCAAACAGGTTTGGGTTTCATTTGTTTGTTTTTGTTTTTTCTCTCCTCAGCAGATAGAGAACTGGGTCAAGCCAAGAAAAACAAGAGTTTCTTTGTGGAGATACTTTACATTAGATTCGGCTGCACCCACCTGCTCACTGTCAGCTCTAACATATTATGGCCTTGATCTCAGGAGACTGCCAGGTAGGTTTCTGTAATTTGACACTCGCATAGAAGGAGGGGCTTCCTTTCACCTGACTGTTGTTCTTTTACACAGTGGATTGATTGGTGGGTGAAACAGTTGCCAACAATGACTGAGTTGGGAAACAGGAAGGAGGTTTCTAAGTCCGTGTCGCTGACCTAATTCTGTGCTGTGTTTTCATTGAATGAACTGATTATTTTTCTGTCCTTTCCTGTTAAGTGAGTTACCTTCATGACTTTAATTTTTTCCATGTCCCAACTTCCATTTCCTAACACATTTTAAAGTCGATTGAAAAAGAGCTTTTCCTAACCTGTTTCTCATTCTTTTTAATCCAGCACAGACAATGTTGATTGTTTATGGATTTTTTTTTTAAACTTTTTATTGTGATTTGAGTGAAAATTCACAGAGCCGGTAGATTTCCCATTGAACGGTCATGCATATTCTGTCCTGTGGCATTGATGGTAACCCCCACAATGTAACAGCATTCTTCCCTGTGCTTACCATTCTCATTCATCCTCTTTCCTGTCCCTTCCTGGTTTCTGAGTTTTATCACTGGGCAAATTCTGCCCTTTTGATCTTGCATGGTTGATTGTGTATACCTCCCTGGTGTTATATTGTTGTTGTTAAGTGCCGTCCAGTTGGTTCCGACTCATAGTGACTCTGCAGAGGGTTTCCAAGGGGCAGCTAGTGGGTTTGAACTGCCATCTTTGTAGTTAGCAGTCCAGTGCTTATCAATAATCTGTATACTGAATTTATGTTAGTGGAATGAGTAATGAAGAGAATTGTCCACTGTGCCTGACTTCTGTTGGTTGTTGTTAAGTGCTGTCCAGTCCGTTCCGACCCATAGCGACTCTGTATAGGGGTTTCTGAGGAGCGACTGATGAGCTTGAATCGCTGACCTTGCAGTTCAAACCGACCTTGCAGTCCAGCGCATCAGCCTGCAGTGCCACACCAGGACTCCAGGAAACCCTTGTTTATGTTGTTGTTGTTATGTGCCGTGGAGTCGGTTCCGACTCATAGCGACCCTGTACAGGGTTTCTGAGGCTGTAAATCTTTACGGGAGCAGAAAGCCTCATCTTTCTCCCACAGAACTGCTGGTAGTTTCAAACTGCTGACCTTGAGGTTCGCAGCCCGATTCATAACCACTACGCTACCAGAGCTCCTTTCAGTAAACCCTTAAGGAGCCCCAAACTCACTGCCATTGAGTCAGTTCTGATTCCAATGGCTGTTAAATTATTGAGTGGAATCCTGGGGTGGCTCTGAGGGTTAAATCCTTGAACGCAAGGTCGGCTTGAACTGCAAGGATGGCGGTTCAAACTCGCTAGCTGCTTCTTGGAAACCCTATGCAGGGTTGCTGTGAGTTGCAACTGACTCAATGGCACTCAACAACAACAACAGCAACAGCAACAACAATCTTATGGAAAGGAGCCCTGGTGGGCCATTGGTTGGTTAAGCACTTGGCTGCTAACAGAAAGGTTGTGGTTCAAACCCACCTGTTGCTCCATGGGAGAAAGATGTGGCAGTCTGTTTCTGTACAGATGAAAACCCACTGCTGCTACATTGCTGCTGACCGATACTGACCCTCCAGGACACAGTAGAACTCCTTCATAGGGTTTTCAAGGCTGGAAATCTTTATGGAAGCTGACTTCCTCATCTTTTTTCCATGGAATGGCTGGTGGGTTTGAACTACAGACCTTTCTGTTAGCATCAAATGCTTAACCCATGGCACCACCAGGGCCATGAGACAGTTCTACTTTGTCCTTTAAGGGCCATTATGAGTTGAAATCGACTTGATGGAATGGGTTTAGTTTCTGGTTAATTTTAGGGATAGAGATTGCCAGGCCTTTCTTTGGTGGCACTGCTAGTGGATTTGAACCACCAACATTTAGGTCAGTGCTTGTGCCACTGTGAGTTTTCCTTTTTCCTGAGCTGCTTTCAGGATTCTTTCTTTGTCTTTGGTTTGAAAGATTTGATTCTAATATGTCTTCGTGGTTTTCTTTTGGGGTCTATCCTGTTTGGAGTTTGTTCAACTTCTTGAATGGCTTATCTTTTATGATGTTAGGGAACTTTTCTTTCAACAACTCTTGGACAGTATTCTCTTTGGGTTTCTTTTTTCATCTCTTCCTGTTCTGGAATTTCAGTCACATCTGTTATTCCTCTTGATTTGTTGTTGGTAGGTGCTGTCGAGTCGGTACCAACTCATAGTGAGTGACCTTATGCACAGCAGAACGAAACACTGCCTGATCCTGGGCCAACCTCACTACTGTTGCCACGCTTGAGTCCATCGATGATGCTACTTGGCCCATCCATCTCGTTGGGGGTCTTCCTCTTTTTCTCTGACCTTCCACCTTACCAAACATGATATCCTTCTCCAGCGACTGGTCTCTTCTGACAATATGTCCAAAGTATGAGAGACGAAGTTTGGCCATCTTGGCCTCCAAGGATCACTCTGGCTGCGCTTCTTCCAAAACGGATCTCTTGGTTCTTTTGGCAGCCTATGGCACTTTCAATATTCTCCTCTAACACCGTAACTCAAAAGCATCAATTCTTCTGCGGTCTTCCTTATTCACTGTCCAGCTTTCGCATGCATATGCAGTTATTGAAATACCATGGCTTGGGTCAGGCGTGACATCTTTGCTCTTCAACACTTTAAAAAGGTTTTGTGCAGCCTGTCCCACATAAATTTTTGGCTTTCTTCGATTTTTTTTTTTGTCTCTCTAGCAGATGAATATTAAGAGATTTTTCCTCAAGCTCAGTAATTCATCTTTCCATTGATTCTGTTCTATTTCTTTGCCCTTTCAGTGTGTTATAGATTTCTGTAGTCTTAGTGTTAATCTTTTGGATTTCTAATTGCTGTTTTATTTGGTTCCTATTTTTTCAACTATTTTGTTGGTTTGTTTCCTGAACTTTTCCATATGTTTGCCTTGATTTCATTTGTAATTTTCTCGCTCAGTCTCTCAATCTGTTGTAGTTGCCTAATTAACATTCTTTTTAGATACCTTATCAGGTAGTTCTGATACCTTTTCTGGTGTTATATTTTCTGATACTGTATTTTGATCACTTGTTAGGTTTGGTTTCTTTTTGTAAGCTGAAATTGTCTGTTTTCTTTGAGACATTGTGGTGTATTTACATTCAATTGGTGATTGCATGTTGGTTTAGTCTTGGGGACTTAACACCTGTCTCCTGGTGGATGTGGTAGAGTTTGCAAGTGTGAATGCAGTTCTCTGTTCACTGTGCAGCATGGTTCAGGGTGGACTTTTGTACCTCCAGAAGCAGGGGCAGTATGACAGGCAACCTACCCCAGGCAGATCAGAGGCTGCCAGGAGTGGGTGCTACTGGCTGCAGGGTTGGCGAGGGCAGGGATTGGTCACACCCCTGGCCACAGAAGGGCATGGGAATGAGGGAGAATTTCACCCATTGCTGTCATCCTCCATCCGTGTCCTGTGCCTGCAGGTCGCTGTGTCAAAGCTCGGGATGACTGCCCCGATCCGTGTCAGCCCATAGTTCCGTTCCACTTGGTCTGTGTACAGATTCTACGTGAGTACAACGAGGTGTTCTGGAATGCCCATTCTTCACAGTGTTCATTATTTGTTATGATTCACAGAGCCGAATGAATGTCTTTGTATAGTCAATAAAACATAGGTTAACCTCTTTCGGCTACTGTTTATTTTCAGCCAAGATCCACCTGACATCCAGCAAAGTTATCCTTTGAATTTCTGTCAGTTCCCTACTGATATACTGTTGTAATCATTTAAAAATTCTCTTCAGCACAAATTTACTTGGGTGTGATTTTAATGATATTGTTCGATATTCTGCATTCCATTGGGTCAGCTGTGTTTGCAACGGGCAGGTTGTACGTAAATTTATTCCAGTCACGTGACCAGATGTCTTGGCATCGGTGCATGGGTGCTTCCAGAGTTGCATCATCTAAATTTTGTTGTTGCTGTTGCTGAAACATTCCAATTGATTGGCAATTTCTGGAGCCTTGTTTTTCACCAGTGCCTTCAGTGCAGCTTTGACGTCTTCCTTCAGCAGCACCAGTTCTTAATCTTATGCTGTCTGCTGACATGGCTGCAGGTCTACCGATTGTTTTTAACACAGTGACTCTATATACCTTTTATCTTTTTTTGATGTTTCCTAATTTCTTCAACATTTGTTTATATAATCCTTCCATATTGCAACTCTAGGCTGCATTTTTTTCTTCAGTTCTTTCAGCTTGAGAAATGTGTTCTTTCCTTTTGGTTTCCTAACTCCAGGTCTTTGCA
The DNA here is from genome assembly GCF_000296735.1 of Chrysochloris asiatica. Lineage (NCBI taxonomy): Eukaryota > Metazoa > Chordata > Mammalia > Afrosoricida > Chrysochloridae > Chrysochloris > Chrysochloris asiatica. The sequence goes on along the minus strand of NW_006408558.1, from coordinate 8,562,595 downwards.
TAGTGATAGTTTACTTTGCATAGTGATAGTTTACTTTGCATAGTGATTGTTTACTTTGTCTTCTTCAGCCAACTTTTGAAATCTTAATAGTTAGCTTTTTTACTTCATTATTTTTTCCATTTGTTTTAGCTGTTCTACAATCAGGAGACTCAGTGTCTCCTGATATCCATTTTGGTCTTTTCTTTCTTTCCTGTTTTGTTAATGACCCTTTGCTTTCTTCATGAACAATGTCCTTGATGTCATCTCAGAACCTGTCTAACTGGCTTAGTTGTGAGGATTTTTGGTGTGAGGCCCAAGTGTGAGGTCTGTTGTGTTATTAGTCCTGGTGTGGCTCTGTGGGATAAAGAAGTGGACCACAAAATTGGTTTGAACCACAAGGTTGGCGATTCAAACCCACCAGCCGCTCCTCCTGTACGGGGTTGCTATGAGTTGGAACCGACTTGACTACACACCAACTCGGAATCAACTCGACTACCGACAACAACAGCAAATAGTTAAGGTTGTATTTTGGCTCTCATGGACTTCTTTTAATTTTTTTCAGTTTCAGCCTAAACTTGCATATGAACAATTGTTGGTCTGTCTTGCTGTTGGTCCTTGGCCTTGCTCTGACTGATGATATTGAACTTGTTCATTATCTCTTTCTATAGATCTGGGGAGGCCCATATGTATAGTCATCATTTATATTGTTGAAAAAAAATTATTTCCTATGAATAAGTCATTGGTCTTGCAAAATTCTATCATGATATATTTGCTGTTTCTATAACTAAGGCCATATTTTCCAACCATCGATCCTTTTTTGTTTCTGATTTTTGCATTCCTTGCACTAGTAATTATCGATGCATCTAGATCACATATTTGATCAAGTTCAGACTGCAGAAGTTGATAAACAATCTTCATTTGTTCTCTTTTTGGCGTTAGTGGTGGGTTCATGAATTTGAGTAATTGTATTAATTGGTCTTCCTTGGAGGCATATAGAAATTATGTACTTGAGGATGTTTTTGTTGTTTCGTGCTGTGGAGTCAGTTCTAACTCATAGCGACACCCTGTGTAGGGTTTCCGAGGAGCAGCTGGTGGGTTTGAACTGCCTACTTTGTGGTTCAGCGATATTGAAATATTCCTTTCACAACGAGTGTGGTGCTGCTTCTCTTTAATTTCTGCCATAATAGACCCCATGATTATCAGATTCAAAATGGCTAGTACTAGTCCATTTCAATTCAATAATGACATCGGTCTTCAAGCAGGTCATTACTGTCAGCTCCCAAATTCCCTAGATCCATATCTTGTATATTCTACATCCTGGTTATTAATAGATGTTGCGTCTGTTTCTTCTCATTTTGACTTGGGACCCCATCAGCAAATGAAGGTCCCAAAAGCTTTCTTTGCTCTGTGTCAATTAGATTGACTCTACAGAGGTATTTTTTTCCCCCATTCTGTTTTGAGAGCCTTCCAACCTGAGGGTCTCATCTTCTAGCAGTGTATTAGACTATATTCCACTGCTACCCAAAAGTCTTCGCTAGCCAGTTTTTTTGGGGGAAGTAGATCATCAGGTATTTCTTACTAGTCTGTCTTAGTTTGGAAGCTCCACTGAAGCCTGTCCACCTTAGGTGATCCTGCCGGTGTTTCAAATACTGGTGGCATAGTTCCTAGCGTCACAGCAACATGCAAGCCACTACATTATGACAAACTGATAGATGTTGTTGTTGTTGTTAAGTACCATTGAGTCAGTTCTAACCCATAGCCAGCCTGTATAGGGTTTCCAAGGAGCGGCTGGTGAGCTTGAACCACCGACCTTGCAGTTCAAATAGCTTTGCAGTCTGGCGCATTAACCCACAGTGCCACACCAGGACTCCACAACTGATAGATAAGTGATGGGCAAATACATATAGAATTTATATTACTTTTTCCTGTTATTAAGGAGAAAAATTAGTGGAGAAAGTAGTAGAAAAGCCTTTTATCTCTGCCCTTAACTCCTATGATATTTTCTTACTGTGGCTTTCTTAACTGGGACTGTTCTAGCTCCATAGTTCATCTTTGTGGCAGTCTCGAGTACGCAGTTTAAAACCAGGTGGACACAAAACAAAAAGTTTCTTATTCTTGTGTGTCCAAACCCACAACTTAGACTATTCTAAATTCTTATAAGAATGCTTAGCCAGTTTCTCCCCCCTTCTCTAACCACTATTTGGTCTAATTTTCTTAAAAATTAAGAAAATTGTGCCACATTCAATAGCCGCAGATGTATTTGTTTTAGGAGCCATTTCAGATGATGGTGAGGAACTAAGTGGACCACCATGCAATATTGTATTTTACGGGCAGTGGATAGTCCTATGAATTAGTCTTAATTAACTCAGCAGGAAACTTGGCAATACTGGGTTTCCCCATTTTTGAGTTCATTTTTTTTTTCCTGGTAGGGGGCTGAGAAGTCTTTGTTTTTAAACAGACTCTTTCTCTTTGCCCATTTCTTCCTATTTCTTCTTCTTCACACACATAAACACTTATTCTTTTCCTTTACTTTGGTAATACGTGGATGCCCTTTGAGCTTTGCAAAGACATTTTCCTTGGGCCCAGGGCTCTGAGTCCATTTAGTTCTGCTGTGTTTTCATACTGAATTTATGAGAAAAGTCTTCAGTGGAAGGAAGCAGGCTAAGTATTCGATGATCTCAAGTTCCTTCTTGAGTCATTTCAGTTGTTGTTTGGTTCTCTTCCTTTGGCTAGTGAAACTGGGGGGACTTTGCAAGTAGGGAATCCCCAAGCCACAAAAGCCCCACTGTAGCTCAAAGTCATGCAAGCCAAACGTCTTTCCACTTCCCCCGCTGGAGCTCCCATATTTGCTTTATGATTTGGAAAATGCAGAAAGGTGGAGCACCAACTTAAATAGCTGTACAAAGGAAACTACCAGCTTCAGTTTCACAGCTTAGCAGAAAGAGCACATATCTATGTCCACTTAAAGATGTTTGTTAATAGAGAAATAAGTGATGGTATAAATAGATGATTTGTAAAGAGGAAATTTGGAATTATGATTAAGGCTAGGACCCTACGCATTTGATAAATCTGGTTCAAATTCTGGCTCAGCCATTAATTAGCCTTCTGATCTTGACCTGGCTAAGGTTTCTTCTTCTGTAGAGTTAATAATACACAATGTGTTGTTGTTGGGTGCTATTGCGTCTGATCCAATTCATAGCAGTACCGTGTGACAGAGTGGATGGTCCCATAGGATTTTCTTTTCTTTTTTTAGTGGGTTTATTTTTATTTATTTCTAAATAAAAGTGACACAAGTTCTATTTGGATAACTCTTTCCAAAGATGGCATTTAAAATCAAATAAACATACAAAACAAAATGCATAAGGCTAATGTTCTACATTTCTACTCACATAAAGATTTGCAACCTCTGAAAGCTATAAGGGTCACTGTGAGTCGGAACCGACTCCACGCCATTAACAACAGCAGCAACATTAATAAGGAAATCAGCTTTAAGAAAAGGAGGAAGAAAGAGCAACAAATAATGTTAAACTTTGTAGTAACAGCCACAACAGAAGGTGAGCTACAAAGTGCACAGTTTTATCAGTATAAAAGAAAATAGACTATTTCTCCGGATAGAGAAAATTGTTTTCCTGCCACTGCATTTTAAAAGGAATTTCTCATGTTGGAGCTTCTAGAGTGGACAGAATGATCAATAGTGCCACAGAGTAAACAATTTGATCGATTAGAATATCATCATGTTTGCTTTCTCTCTTCTTTCCATGGTGAAGACATTAAGGAGCCATGAAACTTTCAAATTTGGTCCGTAGGAGGGAAATGCTGCCAAATATAAGGATGTAGATAATTTAAGACTAGATAAATCAGCCCTTAAATTGTCCAAAATGGACAATATTTCAAAAGAAGACCTCCTAAGCATGTTGAAAATATCAGCCATGGCTGTGACTATGCTAACCACCGAGTCATTTAACACCGATGCCATGGGGGTGTGATGTGAGATGTATAATTAGGTACCATAGGATTTTCTTGACTGTAATCTCTGACATCTGGTAAGTGCTTACGAGTCGGGCTGCTAACCTCAACATCAGCAGTTTGAAACTACCAGCTCTTCTGTGGGAGAGAGATGAGGCTTTCTGCTCCTGTAAAGATGTACAGCCTCGGAAACTCTATGCTGGGTCGCTGTGAGTCGGAACCGACTCCACGGCACATCAAGTCTCTACAGAAACGTATAACCAGATCCTTCTGCAAAGTCAGTGGGTAGGTTGGAACTGCAAACTTTTTAGCTAGTAGCCCAGCACTTAACCATCACATCACCAGGGCTTCTTATACAACTACAAGAGTAGGAGCCCAGGGGGGTGGGGGGTGTGGGGGCGGGCAGTGGCTAAGCTTTTGAACCAAGCAGTCCCTCCTCTGGAGAACGATGTTGATAGTCTAATTCCATAAAGATCTACAACCCTGAGGACTCTGTGGGCCAATTCTGCTCTGCCCTGCAGAGTGCTGATGAGTTTGAATCAAGCCGGTGACAGTAGAGTGTAGGACTGACATACCTACTGTGATATTTAGCACAAAAGAAGTCGTGGTCATTGGTTCATAAATATTTTGCCATATGTGTACAAAGGAAAAACATACAGATTTCTCAGTAGCCATCTAATCGAACTGTTAACTGGCCTCAGGGATAATGTGACTTGACGTGACGCTCACAATTATTGGTGTAGCAGAAGCGTTTCCTCTGCCTGGCTTGTCCTGTAAAACCCAGTCGTTTGTCACTTCTTGGGACAGCATTCCCAGCATTCCCAATCACACTCCTATTTCCTCTATATTTCCTCCGGATACTGACTACCACTCTGTGGCCACCATCAGGAATGTGAGCATTGTGAAGCAGTGATTGTCTAACTTATATTGTTGTTGTTAAATGCCGTTGAGATGGTTCCAATTCATAGCGACCCCGCATAAGATTTCCTAGGAGCAGCTGGTGAGCTTTAACTACCGACTTTGTGGTTCACACCGACATTGCAGTCCAGCGTGTTAACCTGCAGAGCCATAGCAGGACTCTTACTCATATGTTATTGTTGTTGTTAAGTGCTGTTGAGTTGGTTCTGATTCATAGCGACCCTGATGCGGTTTCTGAGGAGTGGCTGGTGAGCTTGAACCACGGACCTTGTGGTTCAAATCGGCCTTGCAGTCCAGCACATTAACCCGCAGTGCCACACCAGGCCTCCCCTACTCATATGCACACCTCCAAAGTCTAGCACAGGACCTGACAAAGAGGTAGCTATTTATTAGTTGAATTGAAATGGTTGCATTTAGTTGAATCAAATACCCATATAAAAACATACAAAATGTTTTCGTCACACAAGGCTGCAGGCTGAGTCTGTAAGGTGCCTAATTTTGCAGCTTTTGGTCCCAGGAATCCTATCTGCATCATGGATTAGCCACAGATTGCTATTAGCTTCTTTCTGCAAGTTAGCTCCAATTTATAGCGACCTTGTTGTTGTTGTTAAGTGCTTTTAGTTAGTTCTGACCCATAGTGACCCTGTATAGGGTTTCTGAGGAGTGGCTGGTGAGCTTGAACCTCTGACCTTGCAGATCACACTGACCTTGCAGTCCAATAGCGATCTTGTTGTTGTTGTTGTCAGGTGCCATCAAGTCAGAACCGACTCATAGCAACCCCATGCACAGCAGAACGAAACAATGTCTGATCCTGGGCCAACCTCAATACCGCTGCCACACTTGGGTCCATCAATGATGCCACTTGGCCAGTCCATCTCGTTGGGGGTCTTCCTCTTTTTCTCTGACCCTCCACCTTACCCAGCATGACATCCATCTCCAGCGACTGTTCCCTCCGGACAATGTGTCCAAAGTAGGAGAGACGAAGTTTAGCCATCTTGGCCTCCAAGGAGCACTCTGGTTATACATCTTCCAGAACAGATCTATTGGTTCTTTTGGCAGTCCATGGCACTTTCAGTATTCTCCTCCAACACCACAACTCAAAGGCATCAATTTTTCTATGATCTTCCTTATTCACTGTCCAGCTTTCGCATCCATATGAGGCTATTGAAAACACCATGGCTTGGGTCAGGCGCACCTTAGACCTCAAGCTGACATCTCTGCTGTTCAATACTTTAAAAAGTTCCTGTGCAGCAGATTTGCCCAATGCAATACGTTGTCTGATCTCTTGACTGCTGCTTCCGTGAGTGTTGATAGTTGATCCAAGAAGAATGAAGTCCTTGACAACTTCAGTCTTTTCTCCATTGATAAGAATATTGTTTATTGGTCCAGTGGTGAGGATTTTTGTTTTCTTGACATTGAGATAGCGACCTTAGGCAGAACAAAATGAAACATGGCCTGGTCTTGTACCATTGGCAAGATGGTTGGTTTGAGTTCATTGTTACGACTCTTGTGGTATTACATCTCGTGGAGCGATTCCCTCATCTTGGCAGAGGCTCTACCAAACATGATGTTCTTTTCCAGCAACTGGTCTTTCCTAGGGATAACATGTCCAAGGTAAGTGAACTAACCTTTTACCTTCCGCACTTTTAGTAAAGAGCATTCTGGTTGTATTTCTTCTAAGCCTGATTTGTTCATTCTGGTAGTTCATGGTGTATGCAATATTCTTTTCCAACACCTTAGCTCAAAAACTTCAGTTCTTCTTCTGTCTTCCCTTTACTCTGTCTAGTTTTTGGCTTGTGTATAAGGTAATTGAAAAACAAAAACATGCCTTGGGTCAGGTACAGCGTAGTCATCAAAGTGACGGATTGCCCATCACATTTGATGCCATTGAGGGTTGCAGATAAACTATGTGGTGGTGTTCAGCTGCCAGCTGATGGCAGATTTCTTGAAGCTTTGCAGTTGGATTTTTATGTTCTCTGAGATATGATGAAAACAAAACAAAACAAGACTGCTTTGTAAACTTTCTCCCAAAATTAGAATACGTTATTCTACTGTTCTTGGTAAGGAGCTCTGGTAGCGTAGTGGTTATGAGTCGGGCTGCTAACCTCAAGGTCAGCAGATAGAAACTACCAGTTGTTCCATGGGAGGCAGATGAGGCTTTCTGCTCCCATAAAGATTTATGGCCTCGGAAACCCCATGCAGGGTCTCTGTGAGACAGAACCGACTCCATGGCACATAACCACCACCACCACTGTTGGTGGCAGTCAAGTATAGCATTGATATTTTATGTACTTTAAATATACAAACATATCTATGGTATGTGTCTGGCTTTTTATATGTATTTTTATGTAGTTGTTACATTTGTTACTTAGGTTGCAGTTTAAGTGTAGACCTCTTTGTGGTACTTTGGTATTCTTGAGAGAGAGGTATAATTTAAATACATCCACTCCTCATTTATTGACATGGTTAGGTACCAAAGACTAGATCATTATTCGGAAAGTGGTGTTGTGTGAGAATGGAGAATGACCACATCATTACATAACTGCCAAGTTGCATCTTTATAGAACTGCAAACCATTGGGAATCCTGGCCCAGCCAAGTGGGCATGTAACTTTAGCCGTCACAGTTAGTGTTGCTCCCCACTTGTCCCTGGTGTTCGCTGCTGCCAGATGTATGTCATTCATGCACAAAGGAGTCACAGTAGATTTTTCACTATTGTCTTTAATGTGAAACGTCAGATAATGAGGTAGTCAGTAACTGAGGGATAAGTATATTCACTTGTGAATTTCCCTGAGTGTATTTTCAGAAGAGCTCTTTCAATAGGGGTATCTGGGTACAGCATCTCTATAATTCATTTTATTGTTTCAAAATGTGAAAAAGATACCTATGATGGGATGACATGCTGTCAGTTGTCACTGCCATACATCGGGGACAGTCAGCCCCCAAATCCTTTACGTTTTCCCTGCTTTGTCTGGTGCAGATGAGAATGCCCGGTCCTTTGGCCTCTTCCCCTAGAGTCCACTTTCTGCTGTAGGGCAGTAAGCATTAATTAGACATGCTAATCTGAGCCAATGCATCAGCCCAAGGGTGCGTCACTGCTTGGATTAAACATTTCCCAAAGACATTTCCTGAAGACATTTAAGGAAAGCAAATGATAATGGGAATTTTAGGGTAGGAGAGGAAAAGTCACATGGTATTTGTGGAGAAGTAATTTGGATTTCAGCATTAGAAAGATCCAGGGTATAAATTGTGGTTCCTTAATTCTCTTTGATCATCTGTCTAGGTGATTTTAGGGAAATGACTTACCTCTTTGAGACTCAGTATTCCTATCTCAGCAATGGGAACTGAAAATACCAGTTTGGAGGGTTATTGCTTAGATTTTAGTGGGATGATAGATTACAGGATGCCTAGAGGAGCTCTGGCACCAGAGTGGTTACGAATTGGGCTGTGAACCTCAAGGTCAGCAGTTCGAAACTCCCAGCTGCTCCCAGCTGCTCTGTGGGAGAAAGAGGAGGTTTTCTGCTCCTGTAAAGATTTACAGCCTCGGAAACCCTGTTCAGGGTCGCTATGTGTCGGAACCGATTTGACGGCACTTAACAACAAGTACATAGTGTGGTGCTGTAGGACCAGCACTGGACTGCAAACAGTCAGCAGTTCAAACCCACCAGCTGCCCCTTGGGAACCCTATATAGGGTTGTTTTGAGTTGGAACTGACTCAACAGCATTTAACAACAGTACACAGTGGTTGTTATTGCTAGGTGCCATCAAGTTAATTCTGATTCATAACAACCCTGTGCACAGCCAAACAAAACACTGCCTGGTCCTGTGCCATCCTTAGAATCATTGCTGTGTTGAGCCCATTGCTGCAGACACTGTGTCAGTCCGTATCATTGAAGGTCTTCCTCTTTTTCTCTGACCTTCTTCTGGGTCAGAGATTTTACCAAACATGATGTCCTTCTCGAGGAAACGGGTCCCTTCCAATAACATGTCCAAAGTACATGAGATGAAGTCTTATTATCTTCACTTCTAAGAAGTATTCTAAGGAACATTGGAAAAGAAATGGGAATTTTAGAACACTTAATTGTGATCCTGTGGAAAATATACATTTGAATATAACAAAGGGATACTACGGTATGGTTTAAAATTCAGGAAAGATGTGTGTCAGGCTTATATCTTCTCACCATATTTATCCAATCTTTATGCTGAGCAATAATCTGAAAACTGGATTATATGATGAAAAATATGGCATTAGGATTGGAGGAAGACTCATTAACAACCTGTGATGTGCAGATGGTGCAACCTTGCTTGCTGAAAGTGAAGAGGCCTTGAAGCACTTACTGGTGAAGATCAAAAAAAAATCAAAGATGATAGCCATCAACATCAAGAAAAGAAAAATCCTCACAATTGTACCAATAAGCAACATCAAGTTAAATAGAGAAAATATTGAAGTTGTCAAGGGTTTCATTTTACTTGGATCCACAATCAATACCCAGGAAGGAAGCAGTCAAGAAATTGTATTGCATTGGTCAAATCAGCTACAAAAGACATCTCTAAAATGTTCAAAAGCAAAGATAATAGTTTGTGGACTAAAGTGGACCTGACCTAAGTCATGGTATTTTCAGTCACCTAATATGCATGCTCCTTGGATAACCCTATACAGGGTCGCTATGGGTCGGAATCGACTCGATGGCACTTCACAACAACAGCAATATGCATGTAAAAGCTAGACAATGAATATGGAAGACCAAAAATGAATTGATGCTTTTGAATTATGGTGTTAGGGAAGAATATTAATTAGGGAAGAAGTACAGCCAGAAAGCAGGTTAATTGACTCCATTAATTGTTGTTGTTGTTAAGTGCCACTGAGTTGGTTCCAATTCATAGTAACCCTGCATAGGGTTTATGAAGCCTTAACAGCGAACTTTGTAGTTAGCAGTCCAGTGCTTTTCTTACAGTGCAACACCAGACTCTACTAATTGGCAGGTGCAATTGTGGTAAACCGAATAGTCAGTTTTGACTCCTGTGGACCCCATGTGGGTCAGAGGAGTCCTGTACCCCGCAGGGTTTTCAGAAGTTGATTGCCAGGTGTTTCTACTGACAAGCCTCAGGGTGAATTCAAACCATCAGCCAACTGGGTGGTAGTCAAGTGCTTAACTGTTGGCACCATCTCAGGACTCCATAATTGTGTTGTTAAGTGCTGCTGAATCGGTTCAGACCTATAGCGACTCTGTATAGGATTTCGAAGGAGCAGCTGGTGGGTTGGAACCACCCACCTTGCGATTAGCAGATCAGTGCTTATCCTACAGTTCCACACCTGGATTACTTACTTGTGAAGCTGTTGT
>NW_006408558.1:8549158-8551316 GCF_000296735.1 Chrysochloris asiatica | reverse complement strand
CTTGAGTCCATTGTTGCTGTTACTGTGTCAGGCCATCTTATTGGGGGGTTTCCTCTTTTTTGCTGACCCTTCATTTTCCTAAGCATGATGTCCTTCTCCAGAGACTGCTCCCTCCTGATAGCATGTCCAAAGTACGAGAGAAGAAGTCTCGCCATTCTTGCTTCTAAAGCGCATTCTGATTGTGTTTCTTCCATGTACAACCCCACGGACCCATCCAAATTAATGTCACCAGTTTCTTGGAGTCCTGACATGCAGACCCCATCTGATTCTTGCTCCGTCGCTCTTATGCACACTCCTAGAGCACTTGATTCACCTGTGATCAGCATCTCCTTGATTAATCCATCTAGACAAAATTGTTAAATTAGTACTTACCTTTCAGTTCAAACTCATGTCACTTCCTGTGCGCATGGTCGTAGGCACACTAGTGCTTTCTTTACAAACAATTGGATTTCATGGGATTTCAAATGCCTGGGGTTGAGAAGGACATTAGGTAGGGATATTGTGGTTCAGCCTGCAAATTTTTATGATGGAGAAATAGGCTTGTCATGGTTAGAAGACTTCCCTAAAGTCACAAAGTTCAGAGAGTAGCAGAGCAAGGCTTCTACCTCTTACTAGATTCCTTATCTCACCATGGAGTCCGTAGGTAGCACAAAGGGTTAATTAGCTCAGCTGCTAACTGAGAGACTAGAGATTTTGATTCCATCTAGGAGCTCTGGTAGTGTAATGGTTACAAATCTGGCTGCTAACCTCAAGGTCGGCAGTTCAGAACAACCAGCCATTCCACAGGAGAAAAATGAGGGTTTCTGCTCCCGCAAAGATTTACAGCCTCAGAAACCCTGTGCAGGGTCACTATAAGTCAGAACTGACTCTACAGTACATAACAACAACAACAGGAGCTCTGGTAGCATAGTGATTATGAATCAGGCTGCTAACCTCAAGGTTACCTGTTCAAAACCACCAGCCGTTCCTTGGGAGAAAGATGAGGCTTTCTGCTCCCACGGATTTACAGCCTCAGAAACCCTATACAGGGTCACTATGAGTTGGAACCGACTCCACCAGCACATAACCGCCACCACTAGAGAGGCACCTCAGGAGTCCTGGTGTGGTGTGGCACTGCGGGCTAATGCCCTGGACTGCAAGGTTGGTTTGCAACCTCAAGGCCAGTGCTTCAAAGTCACCAGTCGCTCCTTGGAAACCCTACAAAGGATTAATATGGGTCAGAACCAACATGACAGCACTTAACAACAACAACAACAACAACAAAGCATCTTGGAAGAAAGACTTGGTGATCTACTTGTGAGAACTCAACCATTGAAAACCCCAGTAAACACAGTTCTACTCTGACACACATGGGGTTGTCATGAGTCACAACCAACTTGATGATAGCTGATAGGGTACACTTTCTCTTACATGACAAATCCAAGGCCAGGTACTTAAGCCAGGTACTTATGAACTGTACAGGACTCTGTTAAAAGAGCCTGAGAAGGTGATCTGGGTTATTTATTTAATCCATGAACTCATATTTAATTTCTTAGGGTTAAGGAGAACATGTTTCTTTCTGCAAAAAAGAAATTTCTTCATCAAACAAAATATTTGGACTCTGGTGTCTGTTTTTAATGAACTGCTATAAGAGACCACTCCTCATCTGTCAGTTTGTTGTACTGTACAGTTTGTTGCATGTTGCTGTGATGCTGGACACTATGCCACCAGTATTTTAAGAAGAAATTGGGTCACCTATGATGGATAGATTTCAGCGGAGCTTCCAGACTAAAACAAACTAGCAAGAAGAGTTGGAGTACTTCTGAACATTTAGCCACTGAAAATCTTATGGATAGAAGTGGAATTTGTCAGATATAGGATCAGAAGATGAAAACATTATGCATAGCAGCAGAACATTGCCAGATACAGTTCCTGAAGACATACCTCTCAGGCTGGAAGCCATTCAAAATATGCCTGGGGATGAGCTGCTTCCTCAAAGTAGAGTTGATTGTAGTGACGTGAATGGAGCAAAGCTTTTGGTACCTTCATTTGCTGATGAGGCACAACTCAAAATGAAGAGACACAACTGAAAACATCTGTTAATTTTCAGAACATGGAATGTAGAAAATATGAATCTAGAAAAATTAGAAATTGTCACAAATGAAATGGAATACATAAA
>NW_006408558.1:8500716-8546097 GCF_000296735.1 Chrysochloris asiatica | reverse complement strand
TGTTCAAACAACTGCCTCTTGGCCCATGTACAGATTCATCATGAGCACAATTAAATGTTCCAGAATACTGTACAGGTCATGACAAACTATGGATAACATTGCAAAGAATGGGTATTCCAGAACATGTGATTGTGCTCATGAAGAACCTGTTCATACACCAAAATGCAGTTGCTAGAGCAGAGAAAGGGGATACTCAGTGGTTTAAATTCAGGAAAGGTGTGCGCCAGGGTTGTATCCATTCACCATACTTATTCAAGCTGTGTCTTTCATACTCTGAACGTGTTATCGGGAAGAAACAGTCCCTGGAGAAGGACGTCATGCTTGGTAAAGTTGGAGGGTCAACAAAAAAGAGGAAGACCCCCAACGAGATGGATTGGCACTGTGTCAGCAGCATCAGGCTCAAGTGTGACAACAATGGTGGCATTGGTGCAGGACTGGGTTGTGCTTTGCTTTCTTGTGCATTGGGTAACTATGAGTCAGAGCCAACTCAATGGCACCTAACAACAACAACGATATTCAATCTGCATGCAGAGTTAAATAATCTGAGAAACTGGATTATATGAAGAAGACCATGGTATCAGGGTTGGAGGAAAACCTGTGATATACAGATGATATAACCTTGCTTTCTAAAAGTGAAGAGGACTTAAAATACTTGTTAATGAAGATAAAAGACCACAGCCTTCAGTATGGGTTGCACTTCAATATAATGAAAACAAACAAAAATCCTCATCACTGGACCAATATCATGATTAATGGAGAAAAGAATGACATTGTCAAAGACTTCATTTTGTTTGAATCCACAATTAACCCTCACAAAAACAGTAGTCAAGAGATCAAATGACATATTCCTTTAGGCAAGTCTTCTGCCCAGGACCTCTTTAAAGTGTTTGAGCAGGATTTAAGTGCCCCTGAATCAAACCATGTATTTTTCAGTAGTCTCATATGTATATGAAAGTTGGACAGTGGATATGGAAGACCATCAAAGAATGGATGGATTTGAATTATGGTGTTGGAGGAGAATGTTAAAAGTACCAAGGACTGCCAGAAAGAACAAACAAATCTGTATTGGAAGAAGTACAGCCAGAATGCTTCTTAGAAGCCAAGATATCCAGACTTGATCTCTTGTACTTCAGACATGTTTTCAGATGGGACCAGTCTCTGAAGAAGGACATCATGCTTAGATGGGTTTGACGTAAGAGAGGAAGATCCCCTATGAGATGGATTTCACAGAGACAGCAGCAGTGGTATCAAATGTAACAATTGTGAAGATGACTCAGAACTGACGATGTTTCACTGTGTTGAGCGTAGGGTTGTTATGGGTCAGTAACAACAATGAGAGTTAGGAAGATCATTTGATTTGCGTATGTCAGTTTGTTCCTTTATAAAATGAGAGACTTGGAGCCAGGGATTCATTGTTATCATAAAAGACTGAATTGCTGGTGAACATTTGCCAGTCACTCCTTAAACTTCAAAGGGATGTTAACTGGCTTTAGACGATGGTATAATTCTAACATTAGAAGGGAAGAAGTCATTTGAATTTTCTTTATAAAAGGCAACAAGAAAAATTTTGATCTTTCACTTTTTTTTTTTTTAAACCAACTAGTAAGTTCCTTACTTGATCACTGAAGTTAAATGAATTTTCCATTGAATTTTTCTGGGTGGCTTCTCACAATTGTTCTTTGCTCTGATAAAATGTGCTATGTTAAAAACTTTTTTTTCCCATTAAGGAAATTCTATTTTTTCTGTTAGTTCTGTTACACATTTACTTCATAAAGCTTGACAAATATAAGGCTCAAGTATTTTGTCAATAAATTTTTTAAATTAAAAAATTATTTTATTTCTGTTGTTGTTGACAATATAATATTGTTATTAAGTGCTATCAAGTCTGTTCCAACTCATAGTGACCCTTTATAGAGTTTCTGAAGAGCAGATGGTGGGTTTGAACTGTTGACCTTGTGGTTTGCTGTACTCTGCCATTAAGAGGAATGAAGTCCTGATACCTTCCACATCATGGATGAATTTTAAAACATCATGCTGAGTAAAAGAAAGTCAGTTGGAAAAAAAAAGACAGTTGTATAGCTCACTTATGTGAGAAAATCAAATAAATAGAAACCAGAGATTATTAAGTGATTATTATTAAGTGGTTTGTTTTGAGCACATTGCCTCTGTGTTAACGATGGTAGAATAGTTTGGAACAGGATAGGGAGAAGAATGTAATCGGTGTTACTGAGCTGTACGTGCAGCGAATGTTGAGTTGCTGTGTGTTTTGTTATATGTTCATATATTGTCACCAGACACACAAAAATCTATTATGAAAAAAATCAGTAAGTAAACTATATGGTGTGTTATTTGTTGGCAACGTGTGCTGTGGAGAAAATAAAGGGGTTGTGATTTTGAATAGTATTATTGAGCAGCAGATGCCAAGAGAGGGCCTCTGAATAAATAGGAGAGGAAGATGATTTCCAGCAAAGGAAACAAGTGCAAAAGGCCCAAGGCAGACACACCTCCTGGCACTTTCAGTCAAACTCTCTGAAGCAAAAGAAGCAATGCAAAGATTAAGTTAGAGATTTTAGCATTGGAGGTGGGAGGGCAGTGATGGTTCAGCAGTAAAATCCTAGCCTTTCATGTAGGAGGCTTGGGTTCAGTTCTCTGCCATATGAACCTTATCAGCCAGTGGAGGCTTGTGTGTGGCTATGATCCTGAGCAGGATTCAGTGACGTTTCCAGACTAAGACAGATCAGGAAGAAAGTGCTGGTGATCTGCTTACAAAAAGCATCCAGTGGAAATCCTGTGGCTCACAACAATCCGATCTGCAATTGATCTTGATGGTTTAGGGCCAGGTGGCATTTTGTACCCTTGTGTGTGGGGTTGTCATGAGTTGGCAGCTAACTCAACAGTATCCAATAACAACAGTCTCCTGAGTGGGACTTCTGTGTGATGATAAAATTTCATAATGCTTTTAGTGCTAGATAGTGGAAGTGATACTCCCCTCAGCTCTTTCCTGGAGAATACATGATTGCTGCTTTTTGTTACCTCTTGTATCAATCTCAGTTTTCAAAAACTTTTAAAAATAATTATTTTTCTGGACAGGTATTATGAATATATTTAAATAATATCAAGTTCAAGGGGTACGAAGGGTCTTTTAATTAAAAATATCCCTTCAGTGCCCCAGATATCCAGTTTCCTTTCCTGAGAGGCAAGACTATTAACCACTTTCTCTTGTGTCTAGAAGGAGCTCTGGTAGTGTAGTGGTTACGAGTCGGACTGCTAATCTCACAGTTAGCAGTTTGAAACTACCAGTGGTTCTGTGATAGAAAGAGGAGGCTTTCTGTGCTAGAAAGATGAGGCTTTCTGCGTCATAAAGATTTACAGCCTTAGAAACCCTATACTGGGTTGCTGTGATTCAGAACTGACTTCACAGCACATAACCACCACCACCACTTGTGTCTAGAGACAATCTGAGCACAGCAATTAGAAGACTGCCTGCATTTCAGCCCTGGACTTTGGCAAATACCTAAATGGCTCCATCTGTTCATCTGTAGAATGGGGAGAAAATTCAGACCTATTTTATACAGGTTGTAGTCCTGTTGTGGCACTGTAGAATTAGCACTGGATTGTTAACCGCACCAACTGCTCGTTGGAAACCCCTTACAGCATTGCTGAGTTGGAACTGACTCGATGACACTTAACAACAACACCTTACAGGGTGGTTATGAGAATTAAATGAGATTATATGTGGAACGAATTTAGCATACTTTATACCAAATACTTGTACAACAGAGTGAAATGTTACCCAGTCTTGTTCCATTTTCATAATTGTTGACATGCTTGTGTATTTTGACATGTTACATCCACTGTGTATTTTGAATGCCTTCCATCCTAAGGGCTCATTGTTCCGTACGACAAGGGTTAGTCAAAAATTATCCACACTCTGGCTGTAGACTTTATTTTAATCAACTTGTAGAAAAGACAAATATGTCATTTTTCAACATAATCGCCTTACTTTTCAATATACTTTGTCCATCTGTCAACAAGCTTTTGTATTTCCTTATTAAAAAATGTTTTAGGCTGAGCTGTGAGCCACGAATGAGCTGCTGTCTTCACTTCTTCATCAGCGGTGAATCTTTGTTCTTGAAAGGCTGTTTTCAGGGGCCCAAACAGGTAAAGGTCCGATGGAGCAAGATCAGGACTATAGGGAAGATGCTTTAACAACTCAAAACAAAGTTTTTGCAGAGTGTCAACAGTATGGGCAGACGTTTGTGGATGTGCATTGTCATGCTAGATCACAACACCCTTGGATAGCCGTCCTCTGTGTTTAATATGAAGTTTAGGCTCCAGGTGTTCAATGAACAGCTCACCGTAACAAGCACTGTTGATTGTTGAACTGATGATCTGCTCTGTAAACCTTCACTCATTCACACTAGAAAGTTAAGAAATGATTTTAAAAAAACAAGAACTTTTTTTTTGACAAGTCTCCACATTTATTGCTTATGGACATACATCAAATAAGTCATAGAGACAACCGGCTTGTTTTTCATTTGGTACGCTCGAGGATGTGCTAAATGTTTGTCATTGCTCACTTGCTTTGAAGGTTCAGTGGGCTGCTGGCAACAGAAAAGTCATTATCAGTGTAACACATATAGAGATTATGACTGTTTAGTTTACAAAGGAGAGACAGAAGGTACTTTAAGTGGAACATATTAAAGGTGAGAAATGTGAGCGCAGTCCTGGAAACAATGTTAAATTATAAATGCTAACAGCTATTAGGTCTTGGATGGAGGAAGTCAAACTACTTGAATCATTAATTCTGGTTTGCTTAGTGTTTGTGGGCTATTCATCCTTACATGCTCGGGGGAAATAAAACACATAGTGGAACACTGGAAAAATAATGAACTCTTCAGTCAAGCTTTTGCCCCTCCCGTTCTTTCTTACTTTCTTCTTCTTCTTCTTTTTTATGCCTCAAATTTGTTGATAAATTATGTAGGAGCTCAATAAAAAATGAATGAAGTGTAAAATGAGTTTAAATATTCATTTACTTTGTTGTTATAATTTATCCCCTTCAGTGCAAATCACTGCATGCATTTCCTTTTATTTGTTGGACCTTGTTTTCGTCATTGCTACACTTCATCTCTGAATCTGCTCTTCTTACTCTGTGCCTGTTACTCACATATACCTACCTAACTGACCTGTTCTATCTGTGTATCAGTTAAGAATAGGACTCACTTTGTAGAATTTTGCCTACCTTTCAGTTCCACTAATTACTTTGGGTCTATGTTTTTGTTGTTAAGTGCTGTCGAGTAGATACTGACCCATAGCAACCCTATACAGGGTTTCCGAGGAGCAGCTGGTGAGCTTGAACTGCCAATCTTGCAGTTCAAAGGGCTTTGCAGTCTGGCGCAATAACCCACAGCACCACACCAGGACTCCTTTGGGCCTATTGTTGTTGTTGTTCTTAGGTGCCATCAAGTCGGCACCGACTCATAGCGACCTTATGCATAGCAGAACAAAACAATGTCCGATCCTGGGCCAACCTCACTACTGTTGCCACACTTGAGTCCATCGATGCTGCCACCTGGCCAATCCATCTCATTGGGGGTCTTCCTCTTATTCTCTGACCCTCCATCTTACCAAACATAATATCCTTCTCCAGCGACTGTTCCCTCCTGACAGTATGTCCAAAGTATGAGAGATGAAATTTGGCCATCTGGGCCTCTAAGGAGCACTCTGGCTGCACTTCTTCCAAAACGGATCTATTGGTTCTGTGGGCAGCCCATGGCACTTTTGGTATTCTCCTCCAACACCATAACTCAAAGGCATCAATTCTTCTACGGTCCATAAAACAAACGAACAAACAACTGAAACTAAAGTTCAAACTAAAAAACAAGTCAGCTGCATACCTATGCTTATCACAGCATTATGCACAACAGCAAAAAGATGGAAAAAACGTAAGTGCCTGTCAATAGATGAAAGGATAGTCAAATTATAGTACATACACATAATGAAATACTTCACAGTCACGGGAGTTCTGATGTGGCACTGTGGGTTAATGTGCTGGACTGCAAAGTTGGTTTGAACCTGAAGGTTGGTGGTCCAAGCTTACCAGTCGTTCTTTGGAAACCCTAAACAGGGTTGCTAGGAGTTGGAACCAATTCAATGGCACTCAACAACAACAACATGCAGGAATAAGGAATAATGAGTTCTCAAAATATATTGTAACATGATTAAATCTGGAGGATATTATTATTGTTAAGTGTTGTTGAGTCAGTTTTGACTCATAGCAATGCCATATAGGATTTCTGAGGAGCAGCTGATGAGTTTGAATTGCTAACGTTGTGGTTATCAGTCCAGTGCTTATCCTACAGCGACACTGATGTTGTTATAGGTGCCATTGAGTCAGTACCTACTCATAGTGACTCTATGCACAACAGAACGAAATACTGCCCAGTCCTGGGCCAACCTCACAATTGTTGCTATGCTTGAGTCCATCGATGCTGCCACTTTGCCAATCCATCTGGCCGGGGGTCTTCCTCTTTTTCTCTGACCCTCCACCTTACCAAACATGATATCCTTCTTCAGTAACTGGACCCTCCTGACAATATGTCTGAAATATGAGATGAATTCTGACCATCCTAGCCTCCAAGGAGCACTCTGGCTGCACTTCTTCCAACACAGATCTGTTTGTTCTTTTGGCAGTCCATGGAACTTTCAGTATTCTCCTCCAACACCATACCTCAAATGTGTGAGTTCTTCTACAATCTTCCTTATTCACTGTCCAATTTTTGCATGCATATGGGGTTAATGAAAATACCATGGCTTAGGTCAGGCACACCTTAGTCCTCAAGCGGACATCTTTGTTCTTCAACACTTTAAAAAGGTCTGTGGAGCAGATTTGCCTAATGCAATATGTCATTTGATTTCTTGACTGCTGCTTCCATGAGTGTTGATAGCTGATCCAAGAAGAATGAAGTCCTTGACAACTTTAATCTTTTCTCCATTGATAAGAATGTTGTTTATTGGTCCAGTGGTGAGGATTTTTTGTTTTCTTTATATTGAGATGCAATTCATACCAAAGGCTGTGGTCTTTGATCTTCATCAGTAAGTATTTTAAGTACTCCTCAGTTTCAGCAAGCAAGGTTGTATCATCTGCATATCGCAGGTTGTTAATGAGTCTTCCTCCAATCCTTATGACACATTTTTCTTCATACAAACCAGCTTCTGGGATTATTGTTAAATGTACAGATTGAATAAGTATGGTGAAAGAATATAACCCTGTCGCACACCTTTCCTAATTTTAAAACATTCAGTGTTCCCATGTTCTGTTCAAACATCTGTGTTTTGGTCCATGTACAGGTTCCTCATGAGCACAATTAAGTGTTCTGGAATACTCATACTTCGCAATGTTGTCCATAGCTTGCCATGATCCACACAATTGAAAGACTTTGCATAGTCGATAAAGCACAGGTAAACATCTTTCTGGTATTCTCTGTTTTAGCCAAGATCCATCTGATGTCAGTAATGATATCCCTCATTCCACATCCTCTTCTTTATCCAGATCGAGCCTCTGGAAGTTCTCTGTCAATGTATGGTCACAGCCGTTTCTGTATTATCTTTAGTAAAACTTTATTTGCGTGAGATATCAAAGATACTGTCCAATGATTTCCGCATTCCGTTGGGTCACCTCTCTTTGGAATGTGCACAAATACTTTTCCAATCAGTTGGCCAGATAGCTGTCTTCCAGATTTCTAGTGACGCCTCACTTTGTTGAAAGGTTTCAATTTTTATTCCATCAATTCCTGGTGCCTTGTTCTTTGCCAATTCCTTCAATGCATCTTGAACTTCTTCCTTCAGTATCATTGACTCTTGATCATATGCTACCTCTTGAAATGGCTGAACATTGACCATTTCCTTTTGGTACAGTGATTCTGTATATTCCTTTCATCTTCTTTTGATGTTTTCTGCATCATTCAATAATTTACCCAGAGAATCCTTCAATAACAAAAGTCGAGGCTTGAATTTTTTCTTCAGTTCCCCCAGCTTGAGAAATGCTGAGCATGTTCTTCCCTTTTGGTTTTCTGACTCCAGATCTTTGCACATTTTGGTATAATATTTGACTTGTCTTCTCGAGCTGACCTTTGAAATTTTCTGTTCAGCTCTTGTACCTCCTCATTTCTTTAGCCTCTTTACGTTGGAGAGCAAGTTTCGGTGTCTCTTCTGACATCCATTTTGACCTTTCCCTTCTTTCTTTCTTCTTAATGACTTTTTGTTTTCTTCATGTATGATGTTCTTGATGTCATCCCACACCCTTCTGGTGTTTGGTCTTTAGTGTTTAATGTATCAGATCTGTTCTTCAGATGATCTCTAAAATTCAGGTGGAGTATATTCAAGGTCATATTTTGGCTCTTGTGGACTTGTTTTCATTTTCTTCAGCTTCAGTCTGAATTTACATATGAGCAATTGATGGTCTCTTCCACACTCTGCCCCTGGCCTTGTTTTGGCTTATGATATGGAGCTTTTCCACTGTCTCTTTCCACATATGTAGTCAATTTGGTTTCTGTGTATTCCATCTGGTGGAATAGTCATCACTTATGCTGTTTAAAAAATGTATTTGAAATGAACAAATCACAGGTTTTGCAGAATTCTATTATGTGATCTCCAGAAGCATTTTTATCACCAAAGCCATGTTTTCTAACTAGTGATTTCCTCTTTGTTTCCAACTTTTGCATTCCAATCAATCACCAGTGATTATCAGTATAACTTGATTGCATGTTTGATCAATTTCAGATTGAAGAAGTTGGTAGAATTCTTCTATTTCATCCTGACTTGTTTTAGTGGTTGGTGTGTGAATTTGAATAATAGTGGTATTAAGTGATCTTCCATTAGGCGCATGGATATTATTCTGTCACAGACAAAGTTGTACCTCGTGACAGATCTTGATATGTTCTTTTTGACAATGAACGTGACACAATTTCATTTCAACTTGTCATTCCTAGCATAGTAAACGATGTGATTGTCAGAATCAAAATGGCCAATACCAGTCCATTTCAGCTTTGGAATGGGCACATATACTTCTAATCAGTTGGCCAGGTATCTGTTTTCCAAATTTCTTGGCATAGATGCAGCAACAGTAACAACAATGAAAAATGTGTGTGTGGCTTTTCAATGAAACCAAATGGTAAACTCTTACCTTAGACCAAAGAAGAGAATGTGAAGGGATGCCAGAAAAGCTAGATTAAAATAGAATCAGAACATTTGGAAATACTGAGAATCCTGACAAATTTTGAGAAATATAATTAATATCACTAAATACAAAAACAACCCACTAGCATGGAGTCAGTTTCAACTCATAGCAACTCTACATGTTGTTGTTAAGTGCCATCGAGTCGGTTCCAACTCATGGCAGCCCTGTATATGGGTTCTGAGGAGCAGCTGGTGAGCTTGAACCACCGACTTTGTGGTTCAAACCAAACCGGTTCAAACCAAACTTGCAGTCCAGTGCGTTAACCTGCAGCACCACACCAGAACTTCAGCAACCTCCATAGGGACTGCAGCAGACCCATGTCGTCTTTCTCCAACAGAGTGGCTGGTGGGTTTGAGCGGCTGACCTTCCTTGCACAGTGCCACCAGGGCTCCTTAAACAATACATATAGAAATTGCTAAATGAGGACATAATTTGCTGTGAAAGCAAAACAAACTAATTTTAAAAAATAGATAAATAAACCAGCTACTTGGGAGTTGATGGTCTCCATAGGGTTTTCAATGCCTTTGATATTTTGGAAGGAGATTCCCAGGCTGCCCATGGCCCACAGGAAAAGATGGACTAAGTCACAGTCTGGCGTCAGAGCTGTGTAATCCTGAATACTCCTGCTGCTGGTATAGGTTCTCTAACCCTCCCTTTGCCAGCCTGTCTAGACCTGCCCTTACCCAACCTCTCTGGAACGTATCTTCTTATATTTAGTTCTTGGTTCCTATTAGACCTTTTCTGGTTAGCTGTTTGACGTAGAATTCCACAGTTGTTAAAGTCTGAATGTATGTCCTGTGACCTGGCAAATAGCATTGGATCTGCAGACTCTTACAGGCCTGTCTTAATTTCTTTAAGGCTTAATAATTCTGGTATGGCACTGTAGGATAAGCAATAGACTGCTAACCTCAGTGTTGGCAGTTCAAACCCACCAGCCACTCCTTAGAAACCCTATACAAGATTTCTAGGAGTTCGACCTGACTGGACAGCCCTTAATGACAACAACATCTTATTCAGATGAATTGCTTGGGATTTACTACATGTGATGTTCCTAAACAGATTATAAACCAGTTCCTGTGGAATTGGAGTCCTGGTGTGGTGCTGTAGATAGTTCTGGTGTAGCACTGGACTGCAAGGTCATTTAAAACCGCAAGATCAGTGATTCAAACCTACCAGCCACTCCTTGGAAACCCTATACACGGTCGCTATGAGTCAGAACTGACTTGACAGCACTTAACAACAACTATGGAACTGACTCTAACTCCTGTATCAGTAGAACCGTACTCCACATGGTTTCAGTGTCTCCTTTTTCAGAAGTAGATCACTAGGCCTCTATTTCAAGGCATCTCTAGGTGGACTCTAACTTTCAATTCTTTAGTTAGCAGCCAAGATTGTTAGCTATTTGCACGGTTAGGGGACTCCCCTATTTAGATTGATGTTGTTAATTGTTAAGTTGGTACTGACTCGTAGTGACCCTTGTGGGGCTTCTGAGGAGTGGGTTATGGGTTTGAATTGCCCCTTGTGGTTTGCTGTCCAGCACCACGTCAGGACTGCTAATCAGACAGAGATTGGAAAAAGCTGGCATCCAGAAGCCACTGCATTCATCACTGTTTTCTCCTAGCTTCTTGATAAAATGATTGAAGTCCTTGACTTACAAGCATTGGGTTTGCAATCTCTTCCTCCAGCTCACCCCACCCCCACCTTCACTACTTAGGGAGGAATTTAAGGCAGGACAAAATGGCTTGCTCTTGTGTTTCCCTCCATGATTCGGAGATAGCAATTTTTTTTAAAGGTATTGTATGCCATTCCCCAATGTGGTGGATCTGAGCTGCTTGTCCCGATGTGTCCAGATTTGCCCGGAGACGTCTCGTCATTCCACTCAGCCTTCTCTTGCCCCAACTTGCATTTCTCTCCACTTCTCTGTGGTCTCCAACCTACCAAATCCATTTAGAAGGTTTCTTTGTCTGGTTTCTTTTTCTTTTCTCTTTTTGCGTAATGCTTTACACTCTTTCCATCAGTGAGTAAGGCAGCGTCGTAGCTTCATAACAATGGGGATTCTATTTGACTCTTGGATCAACATAAAACACTCAGCCCAGCACCCATGGTTACTGTTGTGATGTTGTTAACTGTAGTCAAGTCAGCCCCAAACTCAGGAAAACTCCGTGCACCATGGGAGGAAATGTCGCCTAGTTCAGAGCCACCCCTCTGTTTTGGGTTGTGAATCGGGCTTTACCTACTGTAGGGATGCAATAAGCATTTAAAAGTGCCATGGGCTGCCAAAAGAACCAATAGATCTGTTTTGGAAGAAGTGTATCCAGTGTGCTCCTTAGAGGTCAAGATGGCCAAACTTCGTCTTTCATACTTTAGACATATTGCCAGGAGGGAACAGTTGTTGGAGAAGGATGTCATGCTGGGTAAGATGGAGGGTCAGAGAAAAAGAGGAAAACCCCCAATGAGATGGATTGGCCAGGTGGCATCATTGATGGACTCAAGTGTGGCAGCGGTAGTGAGGTTGGCCCAGGATCGGGCATTGTTTCGTTCTGCTGTGCATGGGATTGCTATGAGTCAGTTCCAACTTGATGGCACCTAACAACAACAATAACCCTCTCTATAAGGAGCTCTGGTAGCGTAGTGGTTACGAATTGGGCTGTGAACCACAAGGTCAGTAGTTTGAAACTACCAGCTTCCCTGTGGGAGAAAGATGAGGCTTTCTGCTCCCATAAAGATTTATAGTCTCAGAAACCCTGTTCAGGGTTGCTATGGGTCGGAACTGACTCAATGGCACTTAACAACAACAACGCCCTCTCTTTGTTCTTTTTCTGGTGGTAAGTGATGTGTAGGTAGGCTCTTCAACTTTTGCTTGGTAAGCAGCATTATACTATTATGGTTAAAACAGTGGACGTTGGTCCTCTACTGTTGGGGTTCAAATTCATGCTCTTGGTGACTTGGGGCAACTTTAGGCAATTTGCTTAACTTCTGTGTCTCAGTTTCTTTATTTGTAGAGTGAAGCACCCAGGATTATTCTTATTCATAACATTATTATAAGGGTTCAATGAATACCTTCATAATCTTCTGTTTCTAATGCAGAAATACCACTAGTGGGTGGATTTCACACACAGAAACCTATTTTCTCACAGTTTAGGGGGCTAGAAGTGCAAAAGCAGGGTTTTGGTTCTAGAGGAAAGTGTTCAGTCTCTGTGGACTCTGGAGGAAGGTCTTTGACTCTTTCTGCTTCTCCTGGGTGGTTTCAAGAGGCATCAGTCTTCCCCCATCTGCTCTCTTGTTTAAACTCTTTTACGTCTCAGAAAAGATTGACTAAGATAAACCCTACATGAAACCTGCCTCATTAGCATAACAAGGACAATCCATTCCTGACTGGGATTATAATCATAGGCATTTTGTTGTTGTTAAGTGCCTTCCAGTTGGTTTGAACTCATAGGGACCCTGTATAGGCTTTCTGAGTGGGTTAGAACTGCTGACTTTTCAGTTAGCAGTCCAGTGCTTATCCCTCAGAGTCACAGCAGGACTCCATAGGCTTAGAGGTAAGAATTTATAACACATATTTTTTGGGGACACAGTTCAGTCGTTAACCATGAGTTAACACATAAAGTGCTTTTATGACCATATGCTGGGTACATAGTGTTTGTTATTGTGAGCTGCCATCAATTCAGCCTCCAATTCACGACAGCCCCATACATAATGGGACAAAACACTGCCCAATCCTGTACTGTTCCCATGAACCACAGGACTTGAATTGGTTGAATTTTGGAAGTAGGTCACCAGGTTTTTCCTCTTAGTCCATCTCAGTCCAGAAGCGCCTCTGAAATCTGCTCAGTATCAAACACAAGTCTCCACTCATAGATAGGCCAGGAATTGAACATTTAAGAGACAGGTGGTCAGAGGGATACTGTGTGGTTTACAATTAGGAAAGGTGTGTGTCAGGGTTGTATTCTTTCACCATACCTATTCAGTCTGTATGTTGGGTGACTACTTTGGAAGTTGGATTATATGAAGAACGTGGCATCAGGATTGGAGGAAGACTCTTTAACAACCTGTGATATGCAGATGACATAGTCTTGCTTGCTGAAAACTAAGAGGATGTCAGGTGCTTACAGAAGAAAATCAAAGACTAAGCACTTCCGCGGTCTTTTCACCCCTCAGTAGTTGCGGCCCAGAGATGCTTCTGAAAGAACCATTACAATGGCTGCCCAAGGAGAACCCCAAGTCCAGTTCAAACTTGTATTGGTTGGTAATAGTGATACTGGAAAAACGACATTTGTGAAATGACATCTGACTGGTGAATTTAAGAAGAAGTATGTAGCCACCTTGGGCGTTGAGGGCCATCCCCTTGTGTTCTGTCCTAACAAAGGACTGCTTAAATTCAATGTGTGGGACATGGCTGGTCAGGAGAAATTTGGGAAGCTGAGAACTGAGAGATGGCTATTGTATCCAAGCCTACTATGCCTTTATGTTTGATGCAATCTCAAGAGTTATTTACAAGAACGTGCCTAACTGGCATAGATATCTGGTTCAAGTATGTGAAAACATCCCCACTGTGTTGTGTGGCAACAAAGTGGACATTAAGGACAGAAAA
Source organism: Chrysochloris asiatica (assembly GCF_000296735.1). Lineage (NCBI taxonomy): Eukaryota > Metazoa > Chordata > Mammalia > Afrosoricida > Chrysochloridae > Chrysochloris > Chrysochloris asiatica. The sequence continues at coordinate 8,532,265 of NW_006408558.1, read as the reverse complement.
GTTAAAGCAAAATCCACCGTCTTTCACTGAAAGAAGAATCTCAGTACTATGACATTTCTGCAAAAAATAACTACAACTTTGAAAAGCCATTCCTTTGGCTCGCTAGAAAACTAATTGGAGATCCTAACTTGGAGTTTGTTGCCATGACTGCCCTTGCCCCTGCAGAAGATGGCAGCACCATCCATATGAGCACGATTTAGAGGTTGTGCAGACAACTGTTCTCCCAGACAAGGATGATAACCTGTAAGAGAATGAAGCTGGGGCCCAGTGTCAGAAGTCTAGTTTCATAGGCAACTGTCCTGTGATATCAGTGGTGCCACATGTTTGCCACTTTATTATACAGCTCAGCAGAACATGTGCTAATCTTTGGGATGCTGTAGGAGATGAATGGGCTTTGGAGTGAATGTGGCAAATAAAGAATACCTTTGTTTTTTGGACCTGCAGATCTAGCTGATGGAACATTGTTGTTTCCTTCTTGAGTTTCAAATATAAGACTGCTACAGTGAGGTTGGCCCAGGACTGGGCAGTGTTATGTTGTGTTGCGTACAGCATTGCTATGAGTTGGTACTGACTCAATGGCACCTAACAACAACAACACAGTTGCATCACTTGTTTGTTACTGTCATTCCCATTCCTTATTGTTTAGAACCAGAATAAAATTGTATTTCAAATATCAAACAAGAAAGAAAAAGAAAATCACACTTTACTGCTTTGAGTATGAATTGCACCTCAACATCAAGAAAACAAAACTGTTTAACTGGACCAATAAGCAGCAACTTGATTAATGGAGAAAAAGATTGACGTTATCAAGGATTTTATTTTGCTTGGGTTCATGATCAACACTCATGGAAGCAGCAATCAAGAAATCCAGCAATGTATTGCATGGAGCAGATCTGCTGTAAAAGACCCCTGTAAAAGTATTAAAGAGTGAAGATGTCACTGTGAGAATGAATGAGTGCTTTATTCAAGCCATGGTATTTCCAGTTGCCTCATATGCATATGAAAGCTGGGCAATGAATAAGGAAGATCACGCAGAATCAATGCCTTTGTATTATGATATTGGCAAAGAATATTGAATGTAACATGGATTTTCAGGAGAACAAACAAATCAGTTTTGGAAGAAATATATATAGCCAGCATGCACCTTAGAACTTTGGACATGTTACCCAGAGGGACCAGTCCCTGGAGAAGGACATCATGCTTGGTAGAGTTAGAGGGTCAGAGAAAAAGACGAAGTCCTTCAAGGAGATGGACTGACACAGCGGCAGCAGCAGTGGACACAAACATAGTAACGATGGGCAGGATGGTCCAGGGTCAGGCAGCGTTTCTCTATTGCACATAGGATTGCTATGAGTCAGAGCTAACTCAAAGGCACCTAAAACACAACAACAGCTCCCACGTGGAAGGTGAGAACTCTACCACTGACCTATCAGTATTCTCATTATGTAAGTGTTGAGAAGGCTGTCAAGTCGGTTTCAACTCATAGCCACCCTGGATAGGGTTTCCGAGACTGTAGATCTTTGTGGAAGCAGAAAGCCTCATCTTTCTCCCATGGATCAAACCACTGACCTTATCTGTAAGATAAGCCTTCTAGTGCTTATCTTACAGAGCCGTAGCACTTTGTAGTAAGTGTTAGCGTTGCTATTTATGGTGTTTAAATCTGGGAGTGTTGTTAAGTGCCATTGAGTCGGTTCCGACTCATAGCATAGGGTTTCTACGGAGTAACTGGTGAGTTTGAAACGACGACCTTGTAGTCCAGTGCATTATCCCACAGCGCCACACCAGGACTGGGAGTGGTATCCGATTATTAGTAATAGAAATGGGGTTGCAGACGGCAGCACAGTGGTCTCTTATTGCTATGAAGCATTGAGTAAGGTGGGTTCTTTTTCTTTTTCTTTGGAAAACCTCAAGTTGGATTGAAACTGAAGACATGGAATAGGGGCTCCAAACCTGGGGCCAAAAGTTTCCATTGGAACAACCTCGGTTGGGCTGGAAGTTTTTGACTCTGCTAAAATAGACCCCTTCCTTAGACTCACCCCATCATAAAAATCACCTAGAACTCATGTTAAACACATAGATTCTAGACCTATTGACTCACAATCTTCAGGGAGGGAACCTTGGAATTGGATGTTTCGCAAATCTACCAGACTAACACTGCCAACTAGAAACAGTAAATTATCCAGGAAGCTTAAAACGATGACGACAACAAAATAAAACCTCAAAACTGATGTCTGGGTCTCACCCACTAGAAATTCTGATTTATTTGTTTAAAGCCTTTGAGTAGAGGCATTAGAATTTATTTTTTTTAAAGAAGTTTTTGAGATAATCCACACGTGAGCCAAGGGTGAAAAGCCACTGAAATAGAATCAGATTTAAGTCCGTTTTTCAGAATCATTTGGAGTGCGGGTTCAAAATGCAGACTTATAAACTTTAGACTTAATCTACTGAATCTGACTTTCTAGTTGTGGGGGTGGGTAAGGGTGAGAGCTGGGGCGTGGGGGTGGGGAAAGCCTGGGGGTAGAGGCAGTGAGGCCCAGGAATGTGCATTCTAAACAAACTTTCCAGATGATTCCTCCTCCTGCTGGACTTTGAAAGTCACCCACAATATAATGTTTTTGATTACTAGGAGTGTGAAAATGGCTGGCTGCATGAAACTGAACCATGATTTCCTTTCCTTCTAAACCAATCTGTTAGGAATTTGCTTACTCATGTGCTATATGTCAATTTATCATTTGCAATCCTTTGATTGGTACAGGAGTTCTAGAGAGTTGTTTTATTTTGAATATGCTTTGATTTGGCCTGACAAATGCTTGCTCTGAGGTGTCTTTGAGTTCTGCATGGTCACGTGAGTGTAACAGGTCACGTGATGAACAGCAGCAGCAGCAGCAGCAGCAGCAGAACACTGTTGACTGATTGAACAGGTTCTATGTTAGCCTGCTGTTGTTGTTAAGTGCCATTGAGTCGGTGCCTACTCAGCAACCTTGTATAGGATTCCAAGGAGCAGCTGAACTTGATAGGATGGCTGGGTTTTCAAGGCTACAGTAAAGCCAAGGCTGAGAAAAGTTAAAGCTGATTAAAAGGGAATGTAGACATCTTTACATAAATTTTTTTCAAAACTGTTCTAAAGACAGAAAGGGTGTTGCATCTCTCAGATGTCCTCCTTGTTGGAATCCTGCACACGATCGCATCCCCCGTGCCTTGCGTGTTCTCTGCACCTGTTGTCAGTTGCTGTTGCATTGGCTCAGACTTATGGAGACCCCACAACAGAATGAGATTTTGTCTGGTCGTGCTCCATTTTCATAATCGTTGCCATGCTCTCCAGTCCACTGTTGGGGCCTTCCAACCCAAGGGGCTCATATTAGACAATGTTCTGTTATGAACCATGTTGCTTTCATTGTCGTATGTATAGAAAGGAGTCCTGGTGTAGCGCTGTGGGTTAATGCACTGGACTGCAAAGTTGGTTTGAATTTCAAAGTTGGCGGTTCATGCTCACCAACTGCTCCTTGGAAACCCTATAAGGGGCGCTATAGGTCAAAACCGATTCAACAACACACAACAGTTTTTAATAATAGATGCCAGACCGTTTTAGTCTGCCTTTGTCTGGAAGCGCTGCTGAAACCTCTTCACCATGGATAAATATTTGAAATTCTGGTGGTAGAGCTTCCAGCATCATGTTGTTGTTGTCAAGTGCTGTTTAGTCGCTTCCCACTCATAGCGACCCTGTTTAGGGTTTCTGAGGGGCAACTGGTGGGTTTAAACAGCCAACCTTGAGGTTAGCAGTCCAGTGCAGATCCTACAGTGTCACACCAGGACTCCATTTCAGCATCATAGCAGCATGTAAACCACCACCGTTCAACAGATTGCCAAACTGGGTGAGGCACTTAACTGTTGTTATTAAGTGCTGTTGAGTCAGTTCTGACTCATAGAGATCCTGTGTAGTGTTTCCAATGCTGTAAACCTTTACGGGAACTGACACCCTCATTTTTCTCCTGTGGAGCTGCTGGTGGGCTCCAACTGCTGATTGCAGTCACAAGTGTTCCATACTTCAGTATTGAGTCCTTTATCTTGGGACAACAGTGTGACATATCCCTTTTCTATGAAGTCTAAGGAAAAGAAAGACTTCCCCGGAGAGCAAATCCATGAAATTCGCACATATCCCAATAGTGTAGAGATAGCTGGGACCCACTGGAAGAGGCCACTGGTTTTCTTGGAAGGGTCTGACTGACTCCTAGGTCTGCAAGACAAGGTCATAAACTAACTGGAGCCATTTATTTGTATCTTTAAAGAGTCTACTGCTCCCACTGGGGGTGGGAGGAGGTTTAATGTGGAAGAATAGATCAAAGTTTCGAGTTGCATATTGGCAATACCACCCTCTCCATGGATGAGCTTCCAGGATCATGGAACCCTTGAGTCCTTTATCTCTACTGTGGAGACAATCAGCAACAACCAAAGTCTGATGGCAGTCAACAGTTCAGTGATCAGCATCTCCTGTGATCTCACTTATAATAAACTTCCGACTTAGCTTAGTTTAGAGCTTTGTTGTTCAAGTGTGGGCCAGAGTCTAGCAGTATTGACATCAACTGGGAGCTTGTTAGAAGTGTAGACTCTCAAAGTCTGGGACCCCTCATACACTGTAACATGGTGCAACTGCTGTGGAAACCAGTATGGCTGTTTCTCAAAAAGTCTTAAGAGAAATACTGTAGGAACCAGCAATCTCTCTACTTGGTATGTGTCCTCAAGAAGTAAGAGCTATGACATGAATAGATATATGCACACCCATGTTCACTGCGGCACTATTCACAATAGCAAAAAGATGGAGATAGCCTAAATGCCCATCAACAGAAGAATGGCTAAGCAAACTTTGGTACATCCATACAATGGAATACTACCCAATATTGAAGAATAATGATGAGTCTGCAAAACTCCTCATAACATGGATGGACCTGTAGAACATCATGCTGAGGGAAATTGGTCAATCACAAAAGGACAAATATTGTATGAAGTCACTATTGTAAAAACACAAGAAAAGGTTTTCTTGCTAAAAGAAACTTTCTATGGTGGTTACCAGTGTTGAAAGGGAAGGGAGAATTATTCACTGGTTTGAGGATTGTTGTTGTTGTCAAGTGCCATCGAGTAGGTTCCAACTCATAACGATCCTGTATAGGGTTTCTGAGGAGCGGCTGGTGAGCTTGAACCACCGACCTTGCAGTTCTAACAGACTTTGCAGTCCAGCGCATTAACCCACAGCACCACACAAGGTTTGAGGGTAGACATGTGTTAACTTGGGTGACAGGGAAGGCAATTAAAAAAAAACAACCCAAAACATCAAGAAGAAATGCATGCAGGCTCCACACCACCAAGCTTAGACTGAGGAATTTGCCTGACAATATGGTGGTGGTGGTAATGGTTATGTGCCATGGAGCCGGTTCCGACTCAGTGATCCTGTACAGGGTTTCTGACGCTATACATCTTTACGGGAGCAGAAAGCCTCATCTTTCTTCCACGGAACAGCAGGTAGTTTCAAACTGCTGACCCTGCGGTTCACAGCCCGATTTGTAACCACTACGCTACCAGAGCTCCTTGCCTGACAATATAGCATGCTGGTTTTCTATATCATATGCACCAATTTCTAGTTAGTATGAATCAGCATTCATGAGTTTGGTAAACTTCAGGATGCTAATGGGATAGTTGCTGAACCTGTAAGGCTGAGGGCTGACCCTGGGCAAAGCTGAATTTGCCAAGGAAATGTCATGATTGGACAGCCAGTTGGCCCTCCTCAGGTAACCTCCCTTCTTATTTGGTCCACCTTTGAATTTCAGCACCTGCTAGGTATTGTCACGCTGTAGGATAAGCACTGGATCACAAGGTCAGTTTGAACTGCAAGGTTGGTGGTTCCAATCCACCATCCACTCCTCGGAAACCCTGAGTTGGAAATGATTCAATGGCACTCATCAACAGCAACAACACACATCGTCTTAGGTGATATGAAGCTCCTTTGCTTTCTGGCCTGTGAAGTACAATGAACTCTTCCCTTTCAGGTGCTCTAGCATGCTTCCTCCACTGTTCCAGCCAGCTACAATGCCAACAGCTTCTGGTTATCTTTGTAGGTTGAGAAGAAAGTAACCACCATTGTTGAAATCCTATCAGGCACATTTGTCTTCAGATCATATGATTGTCTTACTTACTGTTCAGTCTTCTTTACTTTCTACTTATTATCTCTTTTCTGTTCCCAGGGCACCACATGACATGTTGTTGGCACATCTCTTCAGGTTCCTCTTGGCTACAACCATTTCTCAGACTTTCTTTTTAACGACCTTGACAGTTAATAATAATAATAATAATGTGGTGAAAGATATAGAGCAAATCATTTGCCCTTCCAACCATTTTTACATGTACAAATCAGTGACATTAATTATATTCTCATGTTGTGCAACCATTTTCACTCCCCATTTCTTCCTCCCACCTGCCCCGCCCTTGGAAATATAGAACAATACTGTTCAGAATGTTCCTGTCTGGGGAGGAAGACTACAGAGGTAAAGGACCATGGTCACACATCATTCCCAGGAGACATACTATGTTATCACTCTTGACGTTCATCTTCATCTTCTAGCTAAGTGTTTCTCAGTTTTCTCCACTATAAAATTATTCTCTTTTCTTTCCCTTTACCCTAGTTCCCTACAGTATTCTTTCGATCAGGGTTTGTTGTTGTTATTAAGTGCTGTTGAGTTGGTTCTGATTTGTAGTGTTGCTGTATAGGGTTTCCGGGAAGCAGCTTGTGGGTTTGAACAGCTTACCTTGTGGTTCACGGTTCAGTGCTGATCCTACAGAAGTCCTAGATCAGGGGTGGGGAACTAATTTTTCTGCTAAAATTTATAGCACCATTTGTGGGCTATCCAAAATTACCAACTTAAAAATTAGCCTGCTATATTTGGCCAAACATTTAATTAATTCATCCCCAATATGATGGCTGAATCCTAGTGTGGTGCTGCAGGATAATGCGCTGGACCACATGGTCAGTTTGAACCGAAAGGTTGGCAGTTCAAACCAATCAGCTGGTTCTTGGAAATGCTATGTAGGGTCGCTATGAGTTGGAACCAACTCGACAGCACTACACAACAACAATAATATGATGGCTGGAACTGCAGTTGTCTTGGCAACTGCGGTTGCCAGACCAAATGATCTTTCAGGCTTTGTACTAGAACAGAGGAGTCCTGGTGTGGCACTGTGGGCTAATGCATCAGAGTGCAAAGCCGTTTGAACTGCAAGGTCGGTGGTTCAAGCTCACCAGATACTCCTTGGAAACCCTACACAGGATTGCTATGGGTTAACTCGACTTGACAGCACTTAACAACAGTAATAACTGGAACAGAGGAGTCCTGGTATGGCACTGTGGATTAATGCGCCTGACTGCAAAGTTGCTTTGAACTGCAAGGTAAGTGGTTCAAGCTCACCAGCTGCTGCTCGGAAACCCTATATAGGGTTGCTATGGGTCAGAACCGACTCGATGGTACTTCACAACAACAAATACCTGCACAGAAACCTTCATCTTTCTCCTGCAGAGCCACAGGTGGATTGAAACTGCTGACCTTGTGATTAGCAGCCTAACATGTACCCACTATGTATGGAGAAATAAATCCCTGAGTTGTGTGTGATCAGTATGATTGTTAACGATGAAGAAAGTGAACATATTATGGTGTTTCACTCATTCAACAGCAATTTTTCTGTAAACATCTTAGTATTTTAGAAATAATGAGCATACACTGGTACAAGTGTATTATTACTTTAGAAATAATCAATGTTTTAGAGATATCCTATTTTAGAAAAATTAGCAATTGTTGTCTGCAAGTTAAAGAAGCCTGGGTAAAATTAGTTTATGCAGTGTAGAAAGTTTGTTAGTCCGTCTAATCAGACATGCAGATTGGAGTGTTTCAAGAATTTAATTTAGTAGCTTCGCAGCAGCATCAAGGACCTATGTTACTTCCATTGTCTGTTCTGCCATTCTCAGCTTGGCAGCTTGTATTGTCTTATGATTGGTTGGAAAATGGTACCAGCAGTTCCAAACACTGTATCCTTATTCAGCAATGAGCAGAGGCAGAAAGAGGAAAATTATTACATGTCTTTTCCTTATGCCCCGTGTTAAGAATAAGTTGTTGTTGAAGTTAGTTTTATTCATTCGTCAGGATCCTGTCACCCTCTCCCCCCACCACCTTTCTAAACAATGCACTGGTGGGAGACGGGGAGAGAGATGGAAGTACTCTTGACAGACAACTCAAATTACCCCTTTCTTCTTTACCATGCTAGAGTGGGGCCAACCTCAGTGAAACCCATGATTTCAAACTGTTGCAACAATTAGGGTTCTGTTAGCCAATGGTTACTACCATTTGTAAAGGATATTCCTGGAGAGAACATAAGTAGGTATGATTAAGCATAATAGGTATTTTATGCATAACCAGAAAAGTAAAGGCAGGAAGGCAAACAGAACTTGTACACCAGTGTTCACTGCAGTACTTTTCACAATAGGCAAAAGGTGAAAACAAACGAAATGTCCATCAACAAATGAATGCATAAACAAAACATGGTACACAGCCACTAGGGGACTTGGGAGTCCTGATACCAGCCATACGTGGATGAAATCTTGAAAGCATCATGTTGAGCCAAATAAGTCAGTCATAAAAAACAAATGTTGTATGATCTCACTTATATGAAATAAGCAAATATGACTGGCTTCAAAGAGTTCATGGAAAAATGGAATTGAAAGACAATGGAAATTTTCCGTGAACTTTTTGAAGCCCCCACCTATACGAAAACTAAAGATTATTATGGTTATCAGGAATGAGAGGGAAAGGGGGAGGGGACATTTTTACTCAGGGGAAATTGTTAACGGTGGCTGAATGATTTGGAAAAGGATAGCGAGAATTGTTGCGTGACATGAAGGATGTAGTACAGTTTTACCACAATAAAAATGTAAAAATAATATCATATTATGAATATTATATGCTGGCTTATATTAGTAGAATTCACAATTTATATGCATAACATGTAATATCTGTACAATATAGAATTATGCATACATATATCTAGCACATTTTTTAAGGCGAAAGGCAGATGAAAGGACAGGTAGCCAGAGGGTGGCATAGGTAGGGGCACACAATAAGGATTTGATAGAACAGGGACGTAGCCCTACTTCCTGGTTCCAGGAGGTATGGGCATTCAGTGTCCCTGGTGCGCCAGCGTGATTTCCTGGTAAGAAGATCTAGACCATTTCACATGACTGTTCAATGCATGTGTGAGTGTGCCGAACTGTGTGTGTGTGTGTATGTGGATCTGAGGGAAAGAATGGAGAGGGGCCCATTTCATTACTATTTAATGTTAACAACCATTTCTAAAAGGTTTCTAGATTTAACATCTGAAAAGTACTAGCTTTTGTACATAGTATTTTCTCCTATTGAAATTAATATTTTAATGGCCAAAAAATTTTAAAGTAGTATTTTATTGTGCTTTTGGTAAAGGTTTGTTTACACAGTAGTTAAGATTCCTATTCAACAATTCCTATACAAATTGCTCAGTGGCTTTGATTGAATTCTTCAAAATACATGAACATTCTCATTATTTCCATTCAGTGGTCAAATTTTTTGATTGCCATTATAGTAATTTATATTGGTAAGACATCTCATTTTGAGTCACAATTTTTCAATTGTTCTATACCGGTTGAATTCTGCTCTTTTATTTAAAATCCTTTGGTTTCCAGTCAACAAAAGTTAGTAGTCTATAAGGAGCTCTGGTAACATAGTGGTTATGAATTGGGCTGCTAACCTCAAGGTCAGCAATTCAAAACTACCAGCTGTTCAGCGGGAGATAGATGAGGCTTTCTGCTCCTGTAAAGATTTACAGCCTCAGAGACCCTGTACAGGGTCGCTATGGGTCGGAACCGACTCCGCAGCACATAACAACAACTACCAACAACACCACCATATATGTTGCTAACATTTGCAATGGAAGTTGATATAGATATTGTATGTCTTCGTCTCAATAAAAACGAAAGGCAAATTTTAAAAAGTTGCTGTTGACTACGAGTCATGCTGACCCCATTGAGTCAGATAGAACTGTACTCTATAGGGTTTTCAATGCCTGATATTTTGGAAGTAGATCCTCAGGATTTTCTTCTGAGGTACTACTGGGTCAACTCAAACCTGCATCCTTTCATTGTTGTTGTGAAGTGCCGTCGAGTTGGTTCTGACCCATAGCAAACCTGTACAGGGTTTCTGAGGAGCAGCTGGTGAGCTTGAACTGCTGACCTTGCAGTTCCAGCGGCTTTACAGCCTGGCGCATTAACTCACAGTGCCACATCAGGACTCCACATCCTTTCGTTAGCAGCCAAGTATGTGAACTGTTTGCACTTCCCGGGGACTCCACTCTCAATATGTTATTGTTAAGTGTCGTCGAGTTGGTTCTGACTCATAATGACCCTGTACAGGGTTTCTGAGGAGCGGCTGCTGACCTTGAACCACTGACTTTGTGGTTCGAACCGATCTTGCTGTCCAGTACATTAACCCGCAGTGCCACACCAGGACTCCATTCTCAATATGTTGTTGTTGGTAAGCGCCGTTGTTGAATCGGTTCTGACCTATAGCGACCCTGTATAGGGTTTTCAAGGAGTGGCTGGTGAGCTTGAACCGCTGATCTTGCAGTTCAAATGGACTTTGCAGCCCAGCGCATTAACCTACAGTGCTACAGCAGGACTCCGATATTAGAAGCTGCATTTTGAGACAGATCTAGTGTGACTGATTGCCCCAGTATTGCCTGAGACTTAGGGGGTTTCCAGGGACACAGGAATTTGAGTGCTAAAATAGGGAAAGTCTCAGGGACAAACTGATTACTGGTTACCAGAAAAAAGCCCACATGAAAAGCCCACACAGGAAAAAACCCATATACGAATTAGGGTTAAATGAAAGGCTACCAATTGTCTCGGTGTGTATTTTTCCTGTGTGTGTTTATCACAGAGGGGTTTTTTCTGTGTGGGCTTTTTTCCCCTAGAATTGAAATGCTCATTCTTAGCAACTCCCATAAGTATTTACTAATATCCCAGGATCTGTAACTGGGTCCCTGGGAAAAGAAGTGGTAGATTCTGCCATGTCAAGGGGGATATTTGCTAGACCTAGAAAAAGTAGGCAGTCTTGTTGTGTTCTGGCTCTAACAGGTTTCACTGTAATATCAAATTGCATTAAAAGGCGTCCAGTCCAATGGTTGTTTAGATAAACCTTTGTGACTTACTTCCTTCTTCATCACCTGGTTTACCTCTCCACCCTAATCTCAGCACACTCTGTCTCTGCCTCAGCAAGTCCCAGTCCAATTGGAGTCTTCGAATGCCTCGAATACACCATACTTTCCTGCCATCTGGTCTTCAAACAGACTGTTTCCTCTGCCTCCAACCTTTTTTCTTTATTTTCTGTATCCTGCTTACCCAGTTCTCAGCTTAGATGTCATTTCCATAGGGAGATGTTTCTTTGAACTGCCAACCTTACAGTTCACACCGACCTTGCATAACAGTGCTTATTCTACAGTGTCACACCAGGACTTAAAAGTATCCATGATTTAATGACTCTGCATGGGGCCTGGACATCAGTAGTGCTTAAAAGCTCCCCAGGTGATTCTCGTAGGAACTGGAATCAGCTGGTAAGCCTGTTAAACCAATCAGAAGATCTGTGTTGTAGATAGGTGCTTAGCCCTGCTCCGTCCTCAGGGCTGTTGCTGTTTGGGCCCATCTTTGCAGCCACTGTGCCAGCTCTTTTCCTGGGTGGCCTTCCCCTCTTTTGCTGACCCCTTGACTTTACCAAGCAAGCATCATGTCCTCCTCCAGGGCCTGACCCCTCATGATGACGTGCCCAAAGTAGGTAAAACGAAGTCTTACTTACCTTGCTTCTCAGGAACTTTTCTTGCTATACTTCTTCCAAGACAGATTTTTTTATTCTTCTGGCAGCGCATGGTATATTTAGTATTCTTCACCAACAGCTTATGTAAACCCAAGACCCAGTGCATTCGAGTTGAATCCAATCTTGAGTGACTAGGAGACAGAGCAGAACTGTTCCTTTGGGTTTTTAAGACCGTTAGCGTAAATGGGAGCAGCCAGTCTTTTCTTTCTCCCAAGGAGTGGCTGGTGGGTTTGAACCGTAGACCTTGCAGTCAGTAGTTAATGCTTAACCACGGTGCCACTGGGGCTCCTACAAGGCACATTATTGTTGTTGTTGTTAAGTGCCGTTGAGTTGGTTCTGACCCATAGCAACCCTGTCTAGAGTTTCCTAGAAGCGACTGATGAGCTTGAACCACCAAACTTGTGATTCAAACCGACTTTACAGGCCAACGCATTAACCCACAGCATCATGCCAGGACTCCTCAAGGTACATAGTGAGTGTAATTAATGTCACTGAATTATACAAGTAACACTGGTTAAAATAATTGTCCCCCCCGCCCCCGCCCCTGCAAATAAACAAAAACAAAACAATCATGAGATAATGCTTTTGAATTGTCAGCCTTTGAAACTATTGCTCCAGATTCCACTGAGTTTGGACTCCAGATAAATGCTTCTATACAACCTGTGTCTCCCTTCTTACATCTTTATTGCTTTTAAAAAGAAAAGGCAGTCTTGTCTTTGAAACCAGGCACTGGGGCATTCTTGTTTGCCTTTGTAATTCTAGAATCTAGCACTGTGCCTGACACATAACCAAACAAACAGAAACACAAATAAAACAACCACACCAACAATAAGTACAAATAAAACAAACAAGAGTTGATTTCAACTCATGTCAACCCGTGAACTCTTTGAGTGCCAGGGTAGAACTGTGCTCCATAGAATTTTCAATGGTAGACTTTTTGGAAGTAGATCACCAGGTGCCTGGCAAATAAATCCAAACCAAACTCATTGCCTGTGAGTCAGTTCTGATTCATATTGACCCCTTCATGGCGCTATGGGTTAATGCGCCAGACTGCAAAGCCATTTGAACTGTAAGGTTGGTGGTTCAAGCGCATTAGCTGCTCCTCGGAAACCCTATACAGGGTTGCTATGGGTCGGAATTGACTTGACAGCACTTAACAACAACAACAGGACAGAGTAGAACTGCTCCCTCGGGTTTCCAAGACAGTCAGTCCATCTTTACGGGAACGGCAGTCTTATGGAAATCTGCAACTTACTTGCAGCATGCACACGTGCCCACATACAAGTTTGTGCCTAAAGTGTTGTATATTTTAGAAATTTCTTAGAGTCGAAGAGAAGACTAGAAGTTGTGCCCTGTATAGAACTCCATAGCCAAAAATTTTGATTCTTAAGAGTGTTTTCTGGTGATGTTCCTTGTTATTGCCTCTAGAGTATCTTGAATTTTCTATTTCTTGAATGAAGGATCAACATACATCATAGTTTGTATTTACACAGCGTTACTTGTTTATTTTCTTACCATTTATTTTACAAAATTAAACACTTACCATAACATTTACTCAGTATTTCTTATATGAAGTATAACTCTAGAAATGATGCATTCCCTATCTTCATTCACACGTTGTTGATGTTAAGTGCCATTGCGTTGGTTCTGACTCATAGTGACCCTGTATAGGGTTTCCAAGGAGTGGCTGGTGAGCTTGAACCACTCACCTTGTGGTTCAAACCGACCTTGCAGGCCAGCACATGAATCCACAGTGCCACACCAGGTCTCCATTCACAGGTTAGTATGATATATCTCCCACTTCATGTAGAGCATTTTGGCTCTGGGGAAAAAAACCCACGTACAAGTAATCGGAACACTTGTTGTTGTTGTTCAGTGCTGTGGTAGAGTATGTAAAGACTATTTTGGGGATATCAAGTCCTCCTTCCAGTTAATAAGGATCTACTGAAATACCTTTCAAAAGTATTAGCCATGGAGGTGGCGGTGGTGGTGGTGGTGATGGTAGGTTATCTCTTGTTAATGGAAGACAGTGCATTCTGAGAGAGTGAGAAATTGAGGACATCCCAAATAAAGATGTTTATCAGACTGTTCAGTCCTTAGGGAATCATAGATTGAGTTCAGCAGGACCATGCACATGGGAAAATAGGCAACATTCTGTAGGTGAATATTGACAAGTGAGAGTGCAGAGTTTGATCGTATTCTCAAAGGGATCTATGATTTCCACAAGGCTAAGGACCATTGCGCTAATGTATAAGTTGATGGGAGAGGGTGATAAGATTGAGGAAGAAGTGATCCCGTGGTTGGTTAGAGTTGCTACTGGGGTTTCCCTAGGACTTTCCCCATAAAAACAGAAATAACCTGTGGTTGGTGGTTATGTGCCATGGAGTCAGTTCTAACTCATAGCGACTCTGTATATGATTTTTAAGGCTCTCATCTTTATGGTAGCAGAAAGCCTCATCTTTCTCCCATGGAGAAGCTGGTAGATTTGAACTGCTGACCTTGTGGTTAGCAGCCCAGCTCATAATCCACTATGCTACCAGTGCTCCATGGTAGATAATTCAACTAAATAAAATACTATAAAACCAAACCTACTATCCATACACTAGGGAATTCATGTGTGTGTTTGTGTGTGTGTGAACTCTGGTGTGGTGCTCTTGGATAAACACTGGACTACTAACCAGAAGGATGGCAGTTCAAACCCACTAGCAGCTCTAAGACCCTATACAGGGTCACTATGCATTGGAACTGACACATTGGGACACAGCCCCAACAGCGGCAACCCTTGGAGTGAATGATTTTGTGAAGTGAAGAAATGAAAAAACAAACATCTTTACATAAGGTCTCTGTGGTTTTTGTTGTTGTTGTTGTTGTTGTTGGTATTGTTGCTAATATATAACCCTCTGTTTCAGATTGAATTGTTCCCCCCTCAAAATTTGTTGGGTTCTAATCCCTCTATCAGGAGCTCTGGTACCGTAGTGGTTACAAATTGGGCTGCGAACCGCAAGGTCAGCAGTTCGAAACTATCAGCTGTTCCGTGGGAGAAAGATGAGGCTTTCTGCTCCCGTAAAGATTTACAGCCTCGGAAATCCTGTACAGGGTCGCTATGAGTCAGAACCGACTCCACAGCACATAACAACAACAACAACAATCCCTCTATCAGACAGATGAGGCTTTCTGCTCCCGTAAAATTTTACAACCTCAGAAACTCTGTACAGGGTCGCTATGAGTCGGAACCGACTCCACGGCACTTAACAACAACAATCCCTCTATCTGTGGTTGTAATTGCATTTGGAAGTAGGGGTTTCTTATTAATTTAGTGAAGCCACATCAGTGTGAGGGGTGGGTCCCAAACCAGGAGGCACTTGTAGAGAAAGACAGATGCCATGTGAAAATTGCTAAGGAACGGAGGATTGCAGGCTACCAGAAGTGGAAATAGATGAAGAAGGAAAGGCCTCTCCCTTGACCCACATTCTGAACTCAAATTTCTGGTCTCCTAAACTATGAGAACATAAACTTCTGTTCTTTCAAGTCACCTACTTGTATATCTGTTACAGAGGCACTGGGAAATTAGGACAAGGACGGCAAAATGACACCTGCCAGCAGGAATACTACTTCAGTGAATTCTACTAGATGTTTACTGTGTGCTGGACGATTTGTATATGGTTTGTCTGATTTTCACAACAACTCTACACGGCGGTTGTTATCTACATTTTATAGGTGAGGATACTAAGGCTCAGAGGGATTAGGGAACTTATTCTAGACGAGACAGTTTATATTCAGCGGAGTCAAGATTTGAAATCAGCGTTACCATTATCAGTTGCTCTAAGTCAATTATGACTCATGACAATCCCTGTGGGTCACAGTACCCTGTGGGTCACAGTAGAACTGTACTCCATATTGTTTTCAGTGGCTAATCTTTTGGAAGTAGGTTGCCAGACTTTTCTTCTGAGACACCTTTTGGTTATCACGAAATGAATGAACTGTTTGAACCACCCAGGGATTCTGCATCCTGTCACCCAACTCCTGTTGCATAAATTCAAACTCTAACAACTCTACAGGACAGAATAGAAGCGCTCCAGAGGGTTTCTGAGGCTGTAAGTCTTTAAGGAAGTAGACTGCGTCACCTATCTTCCTCAGAGTGGCTGGTGGGTTAGGAGCCTAACGCTTAACCCATAATATCACCAGAGCCTCTTATTATGAATCCATTGTTAGTAAACTAAATGTTGATGCTCTTTTCATGGTATGTTGCTTTATAGTGATGCACTTTAATGATGTGTAGAATAAACACTTGACTGCAAAGTCAGTTTGAGCTAAAAGATCAACGATTCAAACCCACCAGTTGCTCCTTGGAAACCTTACAACAGCAGAGTGCAATGGAGACATTTATTATAAGGATAAGGAGTATCTTGAGGAACCCCCAAATTGGAATGCAGTTGGCTTGAGGGAAGAGCTGAAATGGAGAACTTGAAAGCCGTAATTGTCATTCCCTGACTCTTACCTCACATCGGTTTTATTACTCTCTCTCTGGTGGACTCTGCTGCTTATATATGCTCAATGCTTCAACTAAATACAGAGATTCAATGTTCTTAAATCTAAATTCTTAATTCCTAGGAGAGAATCTGATTGGCTCCACTTGAAACAGGCATCCGTCCTGGGTCCAATCAGTTTTAGCCAAGAAGATAGGCTTACGTCATTGCCAACATGGCTGCCAAGGGCTTTGAAGGCAACACTCTTCACTGGTGGTGGTGGTAGTGGTGTGCCATGGAGTAGGTTCAGACTCATAGCCACTCTATTGTTGAAGTGCCGTCGAGTCGGTTCCGACCCATAGCGACCTGTAAATCTTTATGGGAACAGAAAGCTTCATGTTTCTCCTGTGGAACAGCTGATAGTTTCGAACTGCTGGCCTTAAGGCTAGCAGCCCAACTCGTAACCACTACACTACCAGAGCTCTGGTTGTTGTTAAGTGTTGTTGAATCGGTTCCGACTCATAGTGACCCTATATAAGATTTCCTTCCGAGGAGCAGCTGGTGAGTTTGAACCACTGACTTTGTGGTTCAAACCAACCTTGCAGTCCAGAGCATTAACCTACAGCACCACACAGGACAGCCTACATCCTATCTCCCCTCCTTCATCTGATTTGGCCTCCACAGTCTGCTCCGAACACTCTAATTATGAAACTCTAGTTGTGAAGAAGTCTAAGAGTTCCTTTCAGACATGACATGATTACAGTATTTGAAAAGAACACAAGACTCGGACAGGCTCAGTACATTGTCATGTGAAAGGTTTTTCCCTTTTGAAGCACAGCACATGTTATCATTGTCCCTTCAGTATCATTCCTAAAGCTCAATTGCCTTATACGCACCCTGTTTCTCTCTCTCGTAGAAGGGAAACCAAACCACCCCCTACCATCATGTCAATTTCAACTCACAGCAGCGCTAATGTTTTTCAGACTGAAAATCATTACGGGAGCAGACAGCCTCATTTTTCTTCTGTGCACTGGCTGGTGGGTTTGAACTGCCAACCTTGCAGTTAGAAGCCCAATGTCTAACTCACAGTGCCACCAAGGTTTATAGGAGGAAGTGGAGTCCTAGTGTGGCGCTGTGGGTTAATGCGCCAGACTACAATGCCATTTGAACTGCAAGGTCAGTGGTTCAAGCCCACCAGCTGCTCCTCGGAAACCCTATACAGGGTTGCTATGTGTCGGACCCAACTCGACCACTTCACAACAACAACAGCAACAACCATATTTGCTCAAAGAAACCAGCTGCCTCTTTTTGAATTTGCCATTTGCCCTTGGCTACAAAGCTATTTGTGAGTTAATGCGCTGGACTGCAAAGTTGTTTGAATCCCAGGGTTAGCGGTTTAAGCTCACCTGTCACTCCTTGGAAACCCTATACAGGGTCGTTATGGGTCGGAACTGACTCAGCAGCACTTAGCAACAACAACAACAGGAACAAAGGAATCCTGGTGTGGCACTGCAGGATAAGCACTGGACTTCAAAGTTGGATAAGCACTGGACTTCAAAGTTGGTTTGAACTGCAAGGTTGGTGGTTCAAACCAACCAGCCACTCCTGGGAAGCTCTACACAGGTTTGCTGTGAGTCGGAACTGTCTCAACGGCACTTAACAAGAACAGTAGCAGAAACAAAAGGGTACATTGACTTTGTTTGCCAATATAAAGTGATTACAACTCTCCCAGTCTGCTTGTCCTTACTGTCTTCATGAGAGGCTTGAGAATCCTTTCCCAAATACATACTATTCTCAACTGTGAAGCAGCAGAAGGAAAGGAGGTCAGATCTGGGAACCCAGCTTTATGCATGTGGTGGTCGCGTGCCGTGGAGACGGTTCTGACTCATAGTGACTCTATATAGGGTTTCCGAGGCTGTGAATCTTTACAGGAGCAGAAAGCCTCGTCTTTCTCGCACGGGACAGCTGGTAGTTTCAAACTGCTGACCTTGAGGTTAGCAGCTGGACTCATAACCACTACACTACCAGAGCTCCTTTATATCCATGTAGAATTTCTATTTTCTTCTGAAGAACTATTGAAACTCAAGGGAAAACAGTTTGTTACTTTTTGGTAGTTGGCCCAAACTTATGAATTCTTAAAGTTCTGAAAGTTTGTTTACAAATCAGTTGTTTAGAACCTGGAACTCTTTACCATGGAAACAAGACTATAGTTGCCAGTTTCTAGCCAAGCTGCAAATGACCATTTGATCTATATAGCTTAGCAGAAATGGTAACCGTGACCTTGAATTTTTCTTGTCCTGAAATCGAGAGGCTGAAATTGTCTGAGTCAAGAACTGGGAATTCAAGAACCTCTTGAAAACGAATTCCCCTGAACTTCCTAACGTTTTGAGACTTGAGTTCCATGATACCCCACCTTTGCCCTCTCTCACAGAGGTAGGAACTACCATGGAGATTTGAAGGTGCGTGATGGATGTGGACTTCAGGTACTGAGTGATGTAATAAAAGGAAGGATAGAGAGTAGTGAGTTTGAGGCCCTCATTGACTCCCCAGGAAAGATAGGGGAACCTGGGGAAGAACAGGGAAGAAAGTATGACTGGCTGCAAGTTTTGATAAATATGTATTGTTATTATACAAACAGCATGTGAGTTATACGGTTTCTCGCAACTATTCAGCTCTCTTGCATGTTAGTTTCCTATGTGTGCTATATGTGTGGGCACAGTTACATGGCTGAGTTATATGCAGGAAAATATAGTAGTCAATGTTAATGATTAAATATATATTTATATATATAATTTTTTAAAACTGTATTGGACTGCTAACCGAAAGATCGGGAGTTCAAACCCACCAGCCACTCCTTAGACACCCTACATAGAGGATCGCTATGGGTTGGAACGGATTTGATGGCACTTAGCGACAAGTCTTTTTGGTGTGGGGGTCTTTGAGTTTTTCTTCCCCTTCCATTGTGTTGCTGGTAGTTGTCAAGTCAATTCCAACGTGTAGCAATCCTATGTGTGCAAAGTAAAACTGTGTGCCCTGTAGGATTTCCAAGGCTGTGAGCTTTCTGAAGAACGTTGCTAGCCTGTCTTTCAAGGTACCACCTCTGGGTGGGTTTGAACCTTCAACCGTTCAGCTTAAGCACTTAACCATTCATACCACCTGGGAATTTCTTCCTTCAGTTAGGATGCAGTACTTTAAGAATGAATTTTGTAATCTTCCCATCTGTGTAACTCACACCTTGAACTCACCTTCCTGGGAGGGAGCTTCATGACTTGCACAGAAGACCAGGTAGGTGTGAACTGGCCTCTCATCGCATGACTGCCCTATGTAATTGCAACAGGCCTTCCTGAGACTTCTGCAGGGGTGGTTTTAGCAGATGATTTCATCTCCTGTTCTGATTTGGACCCAGACAAGTTTGCATTCTCAAAAACAGATGGGCAACAAGGTTGAAATAGAATCTTGTACTGAAATAGTCTTTGAGTCATACCTTTGACTGAGCACTCCTACTGGAAACTTGTCCTTGTCTTTCTGCAGAGAGGTCTGTGCTGAGGATTCAATGACTCAGTCGTTGCAATCTCTTCCCAGTGTATATTTTATCTTTTTCTTCTTGACCAAGATTGACATTTCATGAATATATGAATATAGTCTAATATTTTGGGGCAGAACACCTCGCCTCTTTCACTGAATATATATTTAAAAATAAAATGGAAACTTATACATCAACCTCCTATTTTTGTGCTCCTTCCAAAAAAGATCGTGATATGAGGGTAAGCGGAGCTTGATTTTACCTAAAAGTTTATTTTAAGAAGTAAATCTGCTTTAGTAAAACTTCACTTGACTTGGTCATTACGCTCTACTTCATGTGTAACTACCCATGTGATCTTAGGGAAATCAGTTTGTCTCTCAACTGTGAGGTTGTGAGTATTCAATGAGATGAGGCTGTGAAAGCACTCAGACTGGTTATTATTACATATTATTACAATATTTATAGAGGTTTTGATTTATTTTCAGAGATGAGAGCTATCCAAGTAGTTTACAAAGAATAAAGAGTCATTCACTTAAAGATTTACCTACTCTGAAGCGATAATTCCATCTTTTGTGATTTTATCCTCCATTTGATTTTGTGATGCAGAATAAAGTTCGGGGCAGTGGAATTCACGAAGCCTCAGTTAAGCACCCGAGACTAGCCAAAAGGTTGGCAATTGGAACTCATCTAGAGGTGCTTTGGGAGGCAGACCTGGAAATCTGCTTCTGCACGTTCTCAGACTTGAAATCTATGGAGAGCTTTGACTCTGCACACCTGGGGTCATTGTGAGTCAGAATCAGCTTGGCAGCAAGGAACAACACCACCAGCAGTGTAATTCAGGGCATGATGGGGATTGCAGTACTCCAGCCTGCCTAGTTGGGACAGGTGTTTTGGTACGACGCATATCAGAGGAACATCTTGAGCAAGCTCAACTGTAGAACAGAAATGATAAGCACAAACTGCCAGATGATACCCAGGTTTACAGCCTTCCATTGGAGGGTGATGGTGTCTGATTTCTGCTTCCTCGCCTCTCTAATTTTGGGGAGGAGGGTCTATCTATCTATCTATCTATCTGTCTATCTATCTATCATCCATGGTCCTGTGAAAGCTTGTGTAAGCATTGTTGCAGGTTGGAATTTATTATTTTCTTTAGAATTTAAGTCCTGGTGTGGTGCTGTGGGATAAAGCACTAGACTGCAAGGTTGATTTGAACTGCAAGGTCGGTGCTTCCAATTCACCAGCTCCTTATAAACTCAATACAGGGTCGTTATGTGTCAGAGTCGACTCGACATTTCACAACAACAAATGTGGTGCTGTAGGGTCAGCACTGGACTGTGAACCACAAGGTTGGTGGTTCAAACCCACCAGCCACTCCTCGGAAACTAAAGAGGGTCGCTTTGAGTTGGGACCATAGTTATTACATGTTGTTGGTGGTGTTAAGTGTTGTGGAGCAGTTCTGACTCATAGCTACCCTGTATAGGGTTTCTAAGGAGCGGCTGGTGAGTTTGAACCACCAACCTTACAGTTAGCAGCCCAGTGTTTATTCTACAGCGCCATACTAGGACTCCGTGCTATAACACTTGTCGCTTTGAAAAGTTCTCTCTATGAGTCAACTCATGAATTACTTCTACCAGAATAGAGGGTGGAGTTTTAGTTTGGTAACGTCCAACATCATCACTAAGAAAAGTACCGTCAACCTGTGGGTGCTCATTAAACCCAACCCAACTCATTGTATCCACTCAGTTCTGACTCTTCATGGCTCTGTAGGACAGAGCAAACAGAGCCAAAGGGTTTCCACAGGAGCGGACAGATTTATCTTTCTCCCTCAAAGTGGCTAGTGGGCTTGAACTGCCAGCCTTTTGGTTAGCAGCCCGATGCCCAACGCACTGCACCACCAGGATTCCTGTGTACTCATTTGTTGTTATGTGCCATCAACTTGGTTAGGACTCAACAGTGACCCTGTATCGGGTTTCCAAGGAGCGACTGGTGAGCTTGAACTGCTGACCCTGTGGTTTAAACCAACCTTGCAGTCCATTGCATTAACCTGCAGTGCCACACCAGGACTCCAGGTCATTAGAAAGAAATACAGTTGAGAATGACTCCCCATCCCAATAGAATGGTGTGGAAGCCTAGCACCAAAGTTTCCATCATTTGTCTTGATTTGTTCTCACACATACATAGGGAGGAGTCCTGGTGTGGCTTACAGGGTAAGCACTGGACTGCTAACAACAAGGTCAGTGGTTCAAATCCATCAGGAAAACCTATACAGGGTAGCTATGAGTTGAAACCAACTAAACAGCACTTAACAATAACAACAGTTCCAAAATAGCCATAGCATATTATGAGGAAGGAGCTCTGGTAGCGTAGTGGTTACGAATCGGGCTGTTAACTTCATGGTCAGCAGTTCAAAACTACCAGCTGTTCCGTGGGAGGAAGATGAGACTTTCTGCTCCTGCAGAGGTTTACAACCTCGGAAACCCTGTACAGGGGTGCTAGGAGTTGGAACCGACTCTATGGCCCATAACCACCACATAGCATGAGGTGAGGTGTTCCTACAGATAGATGCAATGAATGCTAAAAGCACTCACTCATCTATGCTGAGAAATTTGGAAGATGGCACCTGGGCAAACAGCAGATAGAAACTCACATTCATGTCCATCCCAAAGAAAGCGGAATTCTCAAGTGTTATTAGTATCACAAGCAAGTAAAATTTTGTTGAAGAGAATTCAAAAACATATGTAGCAGCACATCAACAGAAATGGCAGCCAGATTCAGAAGAAGGTGTGGAATTGCTAATGCCAGATGGACCTTGCCTGAAAGCAGAGAGTGACAGCAAGATGTTTATCTGTGTCTTTCATTTACTATTCCAAGACATTGGACAGTGTAGATCTTACCAAACTATGGGTAACATTGTGATGAATGGGAGTTCCAGAATACTTCACTGTGCTTATGCAGAACCTATACATAGACCAAGAGATAATGGTTCGAATAGAGCAAGGGGATATTGCATAGTTTAAATTCAGAACAGGTGTGTTACCAGAGTTTATGCTTTAGTCATAATTAATCAGTCTATATGATGAGCAAATAACCCTAGAAGTTGGACTCTCTGAAGAAGAGCCTGGCATCAGGATTTGAGGAAGACTCATTAATAACAAGACAGAGTTCCCCAAACAAGAGACCGAAGTCCAGAGTCAGAAACTTGAACTACCTGAGTCCTGGTGTGGCATGTAGAATAAACACTGGACTGCTAACCAAAAGCTTAGTGGTTCAAACTCACCAGCTGCTCCTTAGAAACGCTATACAGGGTCGCTATGAGTTGGAACCTACTGGGCGTCATTTCACAACAACAAGGTGAAATTAGTACTCATAGGGCCATTGGATTAGAAGAGTTTGACTATTTCATTCTTTTAGTTGTTGTTGTGAAGTACCGTTGAGTCGATTCTGACCCTTAGCAACCCTGTATAGGGTTTCTGAGGAGCAGCTGGTGAGCTTGAACCACTGACCTTGCAGTTCAAATGGCTTTGCAGTCTGGTGCATTAACCCACAGCATAACACCAGGACTCCCTCATTATTTTATGTAACGATTATTTCAAAGTAAATGAATGGATATGTTAGTCTGTATTTGAAGAGAAGTTTGCAGAAATTACACAGTGACATTATAGAAATTTCAAGGGTTTTTTTCCCCTGATGTAGCAGTAACCTCAGTTACCCTGGTGGTAGTGGTGGTAGTTATGTGCTGTGGAGTTGTTTCCGACTCACAGCAACCCTGTAGAGGGTTTTCGAGGCTGTAATCTTCATGAGAGCAGAAAGCCTCATATTTCTCCTGTAGGGAGACTGGTAGATTTGAACTGCTAACCTTTTGAATTAACAACCCAACTCATAATCCACTACACTACCAGGGTTCCTATGGTGGTGGCAATTATGTGCCAAGGGGTTGGTTCTGACTCAAAGTGATCCTGTATAGGGTTTCCGAGGCTGTAAATCTTTACGGGAGCAGAAAGCCTCATCTTTATCCTGTGGAACAGCTGGTAGTTTCGACCTGCTGTCCTTGAGGTTAGCAGCCCGATTGATAAATACTACGTATCAGAGCTCCTCAGTTACCCTAAGAGGTCTGTGTTATGTATGGGACAACCTTATAACTTACAGTACATTTTAATGAACTTAATAAGACAAAATTTTTTATTGTGAATTGAGTGAAGGTTTACGGATCGTATGTTTTACATTCAACAAATCATATGCTTCGTTTTATCTCGATTGTAATTCCCTCCATGTAACATCACTCACCCCATTCCTCTCTGTGTTTCTGGTTTCCACTCCTCCTTCTTTCCCCACTTTTCTGAATTTTATCTTTAGGTAAATGCTGCCCTTTTGATCTCAAATGGTTGACTCATTCTAAGGTGTGTGTACCTCACTAATGTTGCTGTCCCCCCCTTTATACCTATTTATTGCTTGGCTGATATAGCCTTGGAAACCCTGTACAGGGTCGCTATGGGTTGGAACCGACTCGACAGCACTTAACAACAACAACATTGCTTGGCTGAAAGTTGAGCTTTGGGGGTGAGTTCAGTTCCATACCTGAAGGGTGACCATGGCCATAATCTCAGGGTTCCACCAGACTCTATATGACTAGTAAGCCTGATTTAAAAAAAAATTTTTTAATGATTTTGAATTTTGTTCCTCATTTTCTCCTGCTTTATCCAGGACCTTCTAATGGGATCCCCTTTAAAGCAGTTGGTAGTGGGTAGCTGAGGACCATCTATTTCTTCTGATCTCAGGGTCATGGAAAATGATATTAATGAACCTTTTCTGGTATATCAGTTATTAACCATTTAAAAATGTGATGCATATAAAGACCTATAAGTAGATAAACTCAGATTGTTTTCTATAATGATTACTTATTTGAATATTTAAGAAACAATATATGCAAAGTGGGTTGTACCAAGTACCATGCCTTGCATACAGTAGGTACTCAATCCTTTTTTCCTCAAAGTCTGCAGAGCTGAGGAAGTTTTCACTTTATTGTCAGGAACCTTAAAAAAAAACACCTTGAGAAAACAACATCCTGATTCCAAGTGAATCTTTGCTGTAATATCCGTGAATTCTGTTGTAAGAGTCTGGAACTTAGTTGGTGTGTTTAAACAAAATTTCCTCTCCTAAACATGCTCATCAGATGAATCTTAGATCACCAAGGCTGATTTGATTTAAAGTACAAAATCCTCAAAGTCTTAGTGAGACTAAGTAATTCAGTAGTGGTTCCTTTTACCTCAGAATTTGAGAGAAACATGCTGAGGCCTTTCTCTAGGAATAGTGGGTGGGCAGCAAGTTTGCCTCAAATACTACCACTGAGGAAGAAACAGAGGAATTGAGGTGCTAGGTTAGAAAATGTAAACTTAAGCCAGGTTTTTGCTGGGCACATCTCAGGAGTGTGGCCTGCCTTTGGTTTGTTTTGGAAAAGAAAAAAAAAGAAAGAAAAATTCCAAGGTGATACAATCATCTAGTTGTTAAAAATAATTAATTGCTTTGTTTTCTATCTACAGGTGTAATGGTTCCAGATTTGCAAGTTAAAATGCCTTTTAAAATGGGACAAGGGCTCATGAGCAATTGTCTGTGATTTAGCCTTTAGGCGAACAGTGTGGGTTATGTGGTTACATCTCTTAGAGACATGCCAGATAACATTGCTTTGGAGACTTACTGTTTCCTAAGCCTCAGTTGCTAGAAACAATAGAATTATTAATCTACGTGGCCAAAGGAGAAATACAACAAATTTAAAACAGAGAGATTTTGTAGCCCACATTCCATCATCTACTAATACTAAGGTGTGCCTGAGCCAAGCCATAGTATTTTCAATAACCTCATATGCATGCAAAAGCTGAACAGTGAATAAGGAAGACTGTAGAATAATTGATGCTTTTGAGTTATAGTTTGGAGGAGAATATTGAAAGTGCTGTGGCTGCCAAAAGAACCAACAGATCTGTGTTGGAAGAAGTGCAGCCAGAGTGCTCCTTAGAGGCCAAGATCGCCAAACTTCGTCTCTCATACTTCGGACATATTGTCAGGAGGGATCAGTCGCTGGAGAAGGACATCATGTTTGGTAAGGTGGAGTGTCAGAGAAAAAGAGGAAGACCCCCAGTGAGATAGATTGACAAAGTGGCAGCATCAATGGACTCAAGCGTGGCAACAATTGTGAGGTTGGCCCAGGACTGGCTAGTGTTTTGTTCTGTTGTGCATAGGGTCACTATGAGTCGGTACTGACTCAATGGCACCTAACAACAATAAATATGAATAAATTAGGCATCAATAATAAAAATATTGGCCTCTTTCATCTCAGGACTTCAGAGAATCATGAAGAATCCCTTTGGACTTGTAAGACAAAAATGCCTTTCTCTTAGAATTGTGGGTGGCCTATGGGTTTGCCTCATATACTAATGTTGAGGTAGAAGCATTAGTTTGAGAGAGTGTTTCATGTACATTGGACATGTTGTCAGGAGGAAACCAGGGACTGCACAAGGACATCATGCTTGGTAAAGTACAGGGACAGTGAAATAGAGGAAGACCCTCAACAGAATGTATGGATTGCAACAGTGGGCTCTAACATAACAACAGTTGTGAGGAGGGTGCAGGACCGGCTAGTGTTTCATTGTGTAGAGGGTCAGCATGACTTAGAACCAACTCAATGGTACCTAACAGCAACAGGAATAAAAATATGACAGAAAATAACTTTGTGAATTAGGAAACACTCTCCCAGACAAACCTTTTATCAAAGAACAAATCATCATGTACTTCAAAAGTTAGTTGTTAGATTAATAATACTTTGCCCAAAGACAACGATTTAACATAGGCAGCTATACAAGATCTGATTACCTTTCATTCTGTTTAGCATGAGTTTTCATTTTGATAAAATGAGTCTTCTAAATCAATTTCGCTCATCTTCATATTCATTAAGTTTTCTTGTGCCTCTATGAAAAGTAAAGTAATAACAATTAATGTGCTGTCCTCGTGTGGCACTGTGGGTTAATGCTCCAGACTGCAAAGCCATTTGAACTGCAAGGTCGGTGGTTCAAACTCACCAGCTGCTCCTCAGAAACCCTATATGGGGTCGCTATGGGTCAGAACTGACTCAACAGCGCTTAACAACAAATATTATGCTACTTTTATGTTACTATTATCAGAAACTTCCAATAAAAAAACAGTTGAATTTATTATATTAATGATTTGATTTTTTTCATCTAATACATGGAATCAAAGTAATTTTTAGAAAAAAATACTCTAATGTTTAAATATTTGATATGACTGTGAAGTGTACTGGAAACTTGGTTAAGAAGTTTATCCTAGAAAATAAAATGATTTTTGAACAGCGTTTTTTGAGGTAAAAAATATATACAGGGAATAACTATTTTAAGTACATAGTTTGAGGGTTTTCCGTGAATTTATACATTGTATAGTCCTGGTGTGCCCCTGTGGGTCAATGTGCCAGACTGCAAAGCTATTTGAACTGCATCTTGGACGATTCAAGCTCACCAACTGCTCCTCTGAAACCCTATACAGGGTCGCTATGCGTCAGAACAAACTCAACGGCACTCAACAACAAGAACATAACCATCACTGGACTACTGGTGTGGTCTAGGATCAGCACTGGACTGTGAACCACAAGGCCAGGAGTTCAAAACCACGAGCTGCTCCTTGGAAACCCCATACAGGGTCACTATGTGTTGGAATCGACTTGATATCACTTAACAGCAAACAATACCCATCACTGAATTTAATTTTAGAACGTTTCCATCACCTGAAAATGTTCTTTTAGGTTCCTTTGCATTGAATCCCCACTTCCATTGCTAGCTCCTGACAACCACAGTTTTTGCTTTGTTGTTGTTAAGTGCTGTCGAGTTGGTTGTGACCCTGTATAGGGTTTCCAAGGAGCAGCTGGTGAGCTTGAACCACCGACCTTGCAGTTTAAACTGACTTTGCAGTCCAGTGCATTAACCTACAGCTCTCTAAGTACAGTCTAATCAGTTTGGACACCTAGCGACTCTGTAGAGTGTTTCCAACTCTGTAAACCTTTGCAGGAATAAAAAACCTCATCTGCTGATGGGTTTGAACTGCTAGCCTGTGCTTGGTAGTTAAGTGCTTATTATCCTACAGAGCCATTACACTCCCTACAGTCAACCACTAAAAAGGATTTTTTTTCCCCCAGTGAAAATGCAAATGAGAATTATGGTGCAGCATCAATGATAATATAAATAATGAAATTACTAAAAGAAGAAATCTGTGGAGCAGAAATTGCATATATAATTGCAGAAAGTTTCATTTTTTTTCTTTCATGCAGCAAAAGAAATAGAAATATTACTAAAATTTAGAAATGTTTTTTTAGCCACAAAATGACAGAATTTCTGTGATGAAGTGGATTTTGAAAATGGAAAAAAATTCCTTTAGCATGTAGCATTTGTTTCTCTCTTTACTACACATTATTAATCAGATTTGGGAAACATTTTGGGACTTTGAAGGACCTCGTTGTGCTTATTGATCGTATTCAGAAGTCTGCTAAATTTCGGTTGTCTTTTGTTTTAAATCAGTTGGAAATTTTAATGACAATGTTCAGTTCATGTTTTTAGGTACCCCCTAGTCATTGTAGTCCTATAAACCTTTGAAGAAGATTTCAGGAAATTTTATTTAAAAAAATTAAAAACAAGATCATTTAAAATATGTGGTATCTTTCATAAAAATAGTAGGGATTTAGTATTTTGGTGACAGACTGATTAAGGCACCAAGAATAATTTTTCTTGTTATATTTGTAATATTAAGAGAATTAATATAAAGGGGTTTAAAATTTTTGTTTTAATAAAAACATTAATTTTATTTTGTTTTTGAAAAAAAAAAATTGAACTATCTTCTCAGACAAAAAATGTAGCCAGTTTTGTTTTTGCTATTGTTGTTAGGTGCTGTGAAGTCAGTTCTTACTCATAGCAATCCTGTGCACAACAGAACAAAACACTGTCCAATCCTACGCCATATCTTCACAATTATTCCCCTTGAGCCTATTACAGCTGCTACTGTGGTAGTCCATCTCATTGGATGTCTTTCTTTTTGTTGACTCTCCACTTCCTGAAGCATGATGTCCTTCTTCATGGAATGATAACATGACCAAAGTATGAGAGATGAAGTCTCACCATCCTGGCCTCTAGGGAGCATTCTGGCTGAACTTCTTCCAATATAGAGATGTTTGTTCTTCTGGCAGTCCATGGTCCTTCCAATATTCTTCTCCAGCACCACAACTCAAATGCATCAGTTCTTCTACGGTCTTCCTAATTCATTGTCCAATTCTCTCATGCATATGAGGCTATTGAAAATACCCTGGCTTGGGTCAGGGGAACCTTAATCCTCAAACTATTATCTTTGCTCTTGAACATTTAAAAGAGATCTTGTGCAGCAGATTTTCCTAATGCAATGCATCATTTCATTTCTTGACTGCTGTTTCCATGAGCATTGATTGTAGATCCAAGCAAAATGAAATCTTTGACAAGTTCAATCTTTTCTCCATTTATCATGAAGTTTTTTTACTGGTTCGGTGGTGAAGATTTTTGTTTCCTTTACGCTGTGGTGCAATACATTCTGAAGGCCGTGGTCTTTGATTTTCATTAGTAAGTATTTTAAGTCCTCTTCGCTTTCAGCAAGCAAGGTTTTATCATTCGCATATCACAAGTTGTTAATGAACCTTCCTCCAATCCTGATGGCATGTTTTTCATATAATCCAGCTTCTTGGATTATTTGCTCAGCATTCAGATTGAATAAGTATAGTGAAATAATACAACCCTGGCACCTACATTTTCTGATTTTAAACCATTCCATATTTCCTCAGTTTGTTCTAACAACTACTTCTTGGTCTATGTAGTGGTTCTTTACGAGCACAATTAAGCTTTCTGGAATACCCATTCTTTGCAATATTATTTGGAGTTTGTCATAATCCACACAGTTGAAAATTGTGCATAGTCAATAAAGTACAAGTAAACATCTTTCTGGTATTCATTGCTTTCAGCCAAGATCTATCTGACATCAGCAATGATACCTTTCATTCCATATCCTTTTCATAATCCAGCTTGCATTTCTGGCAGTTCCCTGTTAATGTACTGTTGCAGCCATCTTCAGCAAAATTTTACTTGCATGTGATATTAATAATGAGCACAAATCTGAATCCTTCCAATTGGTTGGTCAGGTTGCTGTCTTCCAAATTTCTTGGCATAGATGAGTGAACGTCTCTGTGCTTCATAAGTTTGTTGAAAGATTTCAATTTGTATTTTGTCAATTCCTGTAGTCTTGTTTTTTTCACCAATGCCTTCAGTGTAAGTTGGACTTCTTCCTTTAGAACCATCGATTCTTGTTCATATGCTTCCTCTTGAAACAGTTGAATATTGACCATGTGGTACAGTGACGCTGTGTTTACCTTCCATCTTTTTGATGCTTTCTGTATCTTTCAATATTTTTCCATAGAATCTTTCAATATTGAAAGTCAACTCTTGATTTTTTTCTTCTGTTCTTTCAGCTTGAGAATGCTGAGCATATTCTTCCCTTTCAGTTTTCTATCTCCTAGTCTTTGCACATTTCATTATAATACTCCACTTTCTTTGAAAATTTCTGTTCAGTTCTTTTACTTCCTCACTTTTTCTATTTACTTTAGCATCTCTATGCTGGAGAACAAGTTTCAGAATTTCTTTCTAACATCCATTTGGTTCTTTCATTCTGTCCTGTCTTTTTCATGACCGTTTGCTATTTTCCTGTGCAGTGTTCTTGATGTTATTTAACAACTGGTCTTTAATCGTTAGTGTCTAATGCATCAAATCTGTTCTTCAGATGGTCTTTAAATTCAGGCAGGATATGCTCAAGGTTATATTTTGGCTCTTATGGACTTGTTTTCATTTTCTTCGGCTTCAGTCTGAACTTGAATATGAGCAGTTTATGATCTGTTCCACAGTTGGCCTCTGTCCGTTTTTGGCTGATGATATTGAGCTTTTCCATTGTTTCTTCCCACAGGTGTAGCCAGTTTGATTTCTATGTATTCCTTCTGGTGAGGCCCATGTGTATAGTCGCCTTTTATGTTATTTGAAAAGGTATTTACAGTAATAAATCACTGGCCTTGAATACTTCTATCATATGATCGCCAGCATCATTTCTAACACCAAGGCTATGTTTTCTAACTACTGATCTTTCTTTGTTTCTCGCTTTTGCATTGCAGTCACCAGTAATCATCAATACATCTTGGTTGCATGTTTGGTCAATATCTGAGTGGATAGTGGGTTGAATTCTTCAATTTCATTATCACTGGCTTTAGTGGTCAGTGCATAAATTTGAATCATAGTGGTATTAACTGCTCTTCCTTGTAAGCATAGGGATATTATTCTATTACAGACAGCATAGCATTTCAAGATAGGTCTTGAAATGTTCTTTTGACAATGAATGCTACACCATTTTTCTCATATTTGTGATTCCTGGCATAGAAAACTGTATGATTGTCATATTCAAAAAGGTCACTAACAGTCCATTTCAGCTCATTAATGCCTGGAATATCAATCTTTATGTGTCCCATTTCACTTTTAACAGCTTCCAATTTTCTTAGACGTATACTTTGTACATTCCATGTT
>NW_006408558.1:8461874-8500616 GCF_000296735.1 Chrysochloris asiatica | reverse complement strand
CTCATATTTGTGATTCCTGGCATAGAAAACTGTATGATTGTCATATTCAAAAAGGTCACTAACAGTCCATTTCAGCTCATTAATGCCTGGGATATCAATCTTTTTGTGTCCCATTTCACTTTCAACAACTTCCAATTTTCTTAGACGTATACTTTGTACATTCCATGTTCTGATTATTAATGGATGTTTGAAGCTGCTTTTCTCCTCATTTTGAGTTATGCCCTTTCAGTAAATGAAGACCCCCAAAGCTTTGCTACATTCAAATCATTATGGTCAACTCTTTAGGAAGTAGCTCTTCGCCAGCCATATTTTGGTGCCTTCCAACCTGAGGGGTTCATCTTCTGGCACTGCATCTAACAATATTCTGGTGCTATTGATAATAGTTTCTTCTTCCTACGCTATCTCGAACAATTTTCTACTGCCATTCATAAGGTTTTTCAGTGGCTAACCATTCAGAAGTGTTTAGCCTCTCCTTCTTTCTAGCCTGTCTTAATCTGGAAGCTCAGCTGAAACCTGTCCACCAGTGTTGTTAGATGCCATTGAGTTGGAACCGACTCATAGTGACCCTTTGCACAACAGAATGAAACACTGCCCAGTCCTGGGCCAACCTCACAATTGTTGCCACTCTTGAGCCCATTGATGCTGCCATTTTGCCAATCCACCTCGCTGGGGTGGATTTGCACCTTCCTCTTTTTCTCTGACCCTCCACCTTACCAAACATGATTCCTTTCTCTAGTGACTGGTCCCTCCTGACAATATGTCCAAAGTATGAGAGATGAAGTCCACCATGGTGACCCTTTTGGAATTTAAAAAACTGGTGATATAATTAATATATATTTTGAAAATCATAGGATTTTAAGTTACTTGTTAGCATTTTCTTTTATTCTTATAAGTGTCCTGGTTTGAAGATAGAGTCTTTATTTAAGCTCTCCTGCAAATGTGTGTGTCAGTGACTCAGATTTTTTGTTGTTTTGTGTATGTCTACAAATGACTGAACGTATTACGAGTATTGATTTTGGGGTCCGAAATAAATTTTAGTCGGTAGGTAAGTTTGCAAATACAGAATCCATGAATCATGAGGACTGACTATTGAAAAAGTAGCCCACCTTTTTGTGACCCGTTCTGACGGGTATGTGAAAGACTTCAGGTGACATGTGGCAGACAAAGAAGGGAAACAGATTTTCCCATTTCAGGAAAATTTTTTTTTTTTCTTTCTCTCTCCTTTAAAACACAGACTTTGTTAGCTCTGCTTGGCTCCTAGCTTCACTGGGGACTTTGTGATTCAGTAGGAGCCCTGGTGGAACAAAAGTTAAGAACTCCAGTGACTGCGAACCAAAAGATTGGTAGTTCAAACCCACACATAGGTCCCATAGAAGAAAAGCTTGACAGTCTGCTTCACAGGGTTTTCAGTGGCTGATTTTTTGCAACTTGATCCTCAGGCCTTTCTTATGAGGTACTGCTGGGTGGACTTGAACCTCCAACCTTTTGGTTAGCAGCCAAGTGCATGAAAACCCTATGAAGCAGTAGTACACTATAACACATGGATTTCCATGAGGCCCAGTTGACTTGACAGTAACAGGTAGGATGACTAATTTGGTTCTTTTGGGGTGGAGTCTTAATCCCAAAGATGATGTTTCCCAACCTTGAAGCCAAGAAATTTTGACATTTGATTCAACACAGTACTTTGTATGTAAGTTGGATATGCATGAAAACTACAGAAGCCCTGTATTTTCTGTTATCCAATTATTGCATTGACCAGGATGACCATTTATTTATGGGAGCATTATTTCTGGACTCTTTTCATTGAATATCTTATGCAGAAGTTTGAAGCAGATAATGATAAAAGAGTAAAACGATAAATACTAACCTTGCAAGCATAAAATCTCTGAAAGATTTTTTTTTCTGACTTTCCTTTGGAGATTCTTCATTCTGGGTAAATACGGGGTCTCCCCCTCTTCCCCCATTGGAGTGAGTTTTAAGTGATGATTAAGAATGACAATGCTCACGTTCTCTTAAGCCCTTAACCACAGATTGTGTGTGGTTTTATGTGTTGTTAAATGCTGCAGAGTTGG
Source organism: Chrysochloris asiatica (assembly GCF_000296735.1). NCBI lineage: Eukaryota > Metazoa > Chordata > Mammalia > Afrosoricida > Chrysochloridae > Chrysochloris > Chrysochloris asiatica. Next base: position 8,498,544 of record NW_006408558.1, on the reverse strand, counting down.
TTCCAACTCAGCAACACTATATAGGGTTTCTGAGGAGCAGCTGGTGGTTTGAACTGCCAACTTTATGGTTTGAAGTCCAGTTCTGGTCCGACAGCGCCATACCAGAAGTCCAAGGTTTACTATATAGTATAGTAAGATTTAAGAAAGTTGGAAAGGCGGTATCTTATCAGAGAAGGAAAACTCAAATGTTTGCTGTTAAATAATAAGAGAGTGACGGAAAAGTGGTGTTGAAGGCGGCACATCTGTGAGACTTAGAAAAACATGCAGTCCCTTTGACTTACAGCTCTCACAGATTTCACTGTAGGTTAGGAATCTTGAACCACGGAACCTTTTGGAGACTTGTTCTCCCATCCGTGTTACAAAGGGCTCTTATGTGGCATGATGGCACTGGCGGTTTGAGATGATTCTGATCAGGTTTTTCTTGTTGGGGCCTAGCTGGTTTCCACTTGTTCAGTGAGATCTTAGGATGCTTCTTGTACTTATGAAGTAGAACTAGAATGACATGTACTCTTGCTTTGTAAGCCTTCTGTTATCAAGTCTGAGGTCACTGGGTGATCATGGTTGTAATATTTTGACTTTCTCTGTAGTCTGAGGTCTTTTCTTTGACTGCTGTGTGAACGTGAGCATATCTCTGGCATAGTTTTTAGCATGTTATTTTGCAATGTTCTTAATCTTATTTTTATATTGTGTCTTACTCTTAGGTCTGTACCCAACGTCCTCAATAAATGTTGATGAATGAATAAAATGAACCCTGTTAGATGCAACAGAAAAGTGCAAATGAATTATAGCCACTTGGGAATGAGATATGACCAAACTTCCAGTGGCAGAACACATGACCTTTGCCTTACATTTTTTCTTGTGGTGAAAGAATTGCACCTAATGCTGCAGCTGGTTTCCCAATACGTGTGTTCTTCCATTTGATTTCAGTTGAACAAACCATTTTACAAAAAGCTTTATCATTTAACAATCAACTTGTAATTAAGATGTTAAGTCTGAAGTGTGGTGACTTACATACTAAGGAGTAATGGAAGAATAATTTTAATAGCACAAGAATGAATCTTGAATTTTCTTTATGTTAATTAAAGAGAAAAATTTTCTGAAAAGAAAGCCCACTTTTTGATTCTCTTATATGGGTCTATAATGCATTTTATACTATATGTCTGTCGACTATATATAGAGCCCTGGTGTGGCACTGTGGGATAAAGCACTGGACCACAAGGTCAATTTGAATGACAAGGTTGGTGTTCAAACTCACCAGCTGCTCCTAAGAAACCTTATACAGCTTATACAAGGTCTGTATAAGGAGCTCTGGTAGCGTAGTGGTTATGAATCGGACTGTGAACCTCAAGGTCAGCAGTTTGAAACTACCAGCTGTTCCACGGGAGAAAGATGAGGCTTTCTGCTCCCGTAAAGATTTACAGCCTCGAAAACCCTATACAGGGTCTCTATGAGTTGAAACTGACTCCATGGCACATATCAACAACAACAAGGTCTCTATGAGTCAGAACCAACTCGATGGCACTTAATTACAATGATCTACTGTATATGGATTATATATACTATACAGTATAATGTGTTATTTATTACCTAAGTAATTACCCACAGACATATGTTGTTGTTAGGTGCTGTGGAGTCGGTTCTGACTCATAGCAACCCTATCTAACGTACAACAGAGCGAAACACTGCCTGGTTCTGCTCCATTCTCATGATCATTGCGATGTTTCAGCCCATTGTTGCAGCCACTTTCTCAATCCATTTTGTTGAGGGTCTCCCTCTTTTTCATTGCTCTCTTCTTTATGAAGCATGATGTCTTTCTCTAAGAAATGGATTCCTCCTGATAACATGTCCAAAGTACATAAAGTGACGTCTTGTTTTCTTCCTTTCAAAGCAGCATTCTGACTGTACCTCTTCCAAGACAGATTTGTTCATTCTTCTCGCAGTAAGTACATGGTGTATTTAATATTCTTCAACAGCACCATAATTCAAAGGCATACATGGTTGTTTTTTGGTCTTATTTTTTCAGCTTTCTTATGCATAGGAGGCAATTGAAAATACCAGGACTTGGATCAGGTAAACCTTAATCTTCTAAGTGACATCTTTGCTTTTGAACACTTTAAAGAGGTCTTTTGCAACAGATTTGCCCAATGCAATACATTGTTTGATTTCTTGACTTCTGCTTCCATGATGCTAATTGTAGATCCAAGTGAAATAAGATCCTTGATAACTTCAGTTATTTCCTTCTTTATCATGATGCTGCTTATTGGTTCCATTTGGAGGATTTTTGTTTTCTTCATGGAAAGGAGCTCTGGTAGCGTAGTGGTTACGAATTGGGCTGCGAACCTTAAGGTCAGCGGTTCAAAACTACCAGCCGCTCTGCGGGAGAAAGATGAGGCTTTCTACTCCCGTAAGGATTTACACCCTCAGAAACCCTGTACAGGGTCGCTATGAGTCGGAACCGACTCGACGGCACTTAACAACAACAATGTATACTGAAGGTGGTGTTCTATGATATCCATCCATAATTATTTTACGTCCTCTTCATTTTCAGCAAGCAAGGTCATATCAGTTCTGCTTGTGGCAGGTTGTTAACAAGTCTCCCTCTAATCCTGATGCTGAACTCTTCTTCATGTCATTCAGCTTCCAGATTATTTGTTCAGCATATAGACTGAAAAAAGTATGTTTAAAAGATATGACCCTGATGCACACCCTTCCTGATTTGAAGCCATGTAGTATCCCCTTGTTCTGTTTAAACAACTGCCTATTGCTCTATGTACAGGTTGTATATGAGCATATTGAGTGTTCTGGAATTCCCATGCTTTGTAATGTTATCCATAATTTGTCAGGACCCACACAGTTGAAATACCTTTGTATAGTCAAGAAAATACAGGTAAATATCATTCTGATATTATCTACTTTCAGCCAAGATCCATCTAATTTTAGCAATGATATCCCTTGTTCCATGTCCTCTTCTAATCTGGCAGATGTAGATGTACTGCTGCAACCATTTTTGAATGATCTTCGGCAAAACTTGACTTGTGTGTGATGGTAATGTTATTGTTTGATAATGTCTGCATTCCGCTGGATCACCTTTCTTTGGAATGGGCACGAATAGGGATCACTTCCAGTTGTTTGACCTGGTAGCTGTCTTCCATACTTTTTGGCATACATGAGTGAGGGCTTCCAACTTTGCATCCATTGGTTGAAACATGTAAATTAGCATTCTGTCAATTCTTGGAGCTTACTTTTTGCAGCTTGGACTTCAGTGCAGCTTGGATTTCTTCCTTCAGTACCATTGGTTCTTAATCATGTGTTACCTTCTGAAGTGTTTCAACACTGACCATTTCTTTTTGACACACTGTTTCTGTGTATTCTTTTTCCATCTTCTCATGATATTTCCAGCATCATACATTATCTTGAATCATAAAATCCTTCAGTGTTACAAGTTGAAGCTTTAATTTTTTCTTCAGTTCTTTCAACTTGAGAAATGCAAAGGATGTTCTTCACTTTAGGTTTTCTAACTCCAGGTCTTTGTATATTTCATTATGATTTTGTCTTCCTGAGCTTCTCTTTGAAATTTTCTGTTCAGCTCTTTCACTTCTTCATTTCTTCCAGTTGTTTTAGCTTCTCTACATTCAAGAGCAAGTTTCAGAGTCTCCTCTGACGTCTAGTTGAGCTTTTTTTTTTACTGTCTCTTTTATTTTTTTTCTCTTTCATTCTTTTTTAATGACCTTTTGTTTTCTTCATGTGTGATGCCCTTGATGTCATCCCTCAACTTGTCTATTGTTTGGTCATTATTGTTAAGTGCATAAAATCTATTATTGAGATGGTCTGTAAATTCAGGTGGACAATCCACAGTCATATTTTGGTTCTCGTGGACTTGCTTTAATGTTCTTAAGCTTCAAGTTGAGTTTGCATATGAGCAATTGATAGTCTGTTCTGTAGCTGGCCCTTAGCCTTGTTTTGATGATGTTCTTGAGCTTCTCCACCATCTCTTTCCACAGTAGTGGATTTGATTCTTGTTTATTTCATCTAGTGAGGTCCACATGTATAAAAACGAAACCAGAAACATTGCCGTTGAGTTGATTCATAAAAACTAAACCAAAAACACTGCCATCGAGTCGATTCAGACTCACAGTGAACCTACAGGACATGGTAGAACTGCTTGTGACAGAAATCTCTGGATTTCTGAGATTGTAACTCTTTAAGACAGTCTCATCTTTCTCCCTCTAAGCAACAGGTGGGTTGGAACTGCTGAACTTGAGGTCAGCAACCCAACCAGGCTTCTTGTCTACATGTACAGTGACTGTTTATATTGTTGAAAAAAAGTATTTGCAATGAATAAATTGTGGGGCTTGCAAAATTCTGTCATGGATCTCTGGGTTATTTCTTTCACTAAGGTCATATTTTCCAACCAATGGTCCTTCTTTGTTTCTATTTTTCACATTCCAAGCATTAGTAAATACCAATGTATCTTGATTATATGTTTGATCAATTTGAGACTGCAGAAATTGGCAGTAATTTTTAATTTCTTTATTTTTGGCATTTGTAGTTGGTGCATCAATTTAAATAACAGTTGTATTATGTGGTCTTCCTTATAGGTGTATGGATATTATCCTATCATTGACAACATTATATTTGGACTTTTTGATGTTGTATGTAACGCTGTTCCTCTTCAATTTGTCATTCCCAGCACAATAGGTCATATATACGATTGGTGGATTCCGAATGGCAAATACCAATCAATTTCAGCTCCTGAATGCCTAGGATCTTGATCTTTGTGTTTTATTTAATATTTAACAAGTTCTAATTTTCCTGGATTTGTGCTTGGTACATTCCATGTTCTGACTATTAATGGATGTTTGCAGCTATATTTTTTTCTCAATTTGTATCATGCCACATAGTAAATAAAGTATACTTCATTAAAGTAGACTCTACTTTGAGAAGGCAGGTCTTCCCCAGTTGAAGGACTCATTTCCCCACATTATATTTAACAATGTTCCTATTTATAAGGTTTTCATTGGCATATATATATATCTAAAGCTTCCTCTAGTCAAGTTCTGATTATGAAGCCATTGTGGCTAGGTCAAATGGGCACTATCTGCAAATCTCGGTGTTTTTGTGTGTCTCCCCTTACTTCATCTCAGCTGGATGCTTCACTCTCAGCTCTAGCCCTCTGTGGCTGTATTTGTCCATGGACTCAAGTGTCCCTAGGTCTCACCACACTTTGGACCAATCAGCCCTTTCTCTTCTCTCTCTCATCTCCAGGTCAATGGGATTCAATGGACTGTGGTTGAACTCAGCCTATTTCTTCATTGCTGCCTTTCCCCCTCTTTCACTCACCAATAGACCAATGTGCTTGTCAGCAAGCTTACATGGCTGCTCATGTGTTCCCTTTGAGTTTCAGTCTTAAAGGGAGTCCATTCTTTTTTAAGACATAGATTAACAGGTCCCTCTTCATAGTCTGCTTTAGTTTGGGAGCTTTGCTGAAACCTGTCACCATGGGTGACCCTGCTGGTATTTGAAATATTGGTGGCGTAGCATCCAGAATCACAGCAATGCAGAAGTCACCACAGTACAACAAACTGACAGAGCAGAGCTATATAGATAGAATCTAGTACTTACATTATTATTATTATTGGCCTTGTATACAGGGAAGGAGTCCTGATGTGGCGCTGTGGGTTAATGCGCCACACTGCAAAGCCATTTGAACTGCAAGGTCGGTGGTTCAAACTCACCAACTGCTCCTCGGAAACACTATACAGGGTCGCTGTGGGCCAGAACCGGCACTTAACAACAATAACAACAACATACAGGGAAAACGTTAAGTTTGTCTTGGGTTTATTTTGCTTTAACTTTATCTGACTTTAGGTATATTGCAAGTTAATACAGTTGCTGTCATTTAGATTACTTACCATTAATGTTAGGATTTTGTTTGCCTTTTCTTTGGCAAAGTCTGTAATTTAGATTAGGAAATGATTATTATGATGAAGGTCAACATGATTGTCATCTCCGGTGTACACTTTGTAATGCTCTTGTTTGTTATTGCTCAGAAAATGAAACCATGTTTTTGTAGTGTTTAGTGGCTGGCTTTTACTTCTCAGTTTGTGATACCAAATCTTACATTTGTTTTTGCACTAGTATCGGTTCCTGTTAGGCTAATTTGGTGGTAACTGCTTTTACTCACCCTTTAAATCCTGGTGTTCGTTGGGGTTCTCTTTTCTGCACCCTTTCTTTTGTCTTGTTAGCAGAGTGTATTGACTAAGTTCCAACTGTGTATCAGGTCAAGGCCATGGTGTGTAGCTGAGCAGGTTGTATACTGCACAATTCCAGGAGGTACCATTTTCCTGTCCCATTTCCCAGACTTGTTCAGCATAGATGTCTCTGACGTTACCACATGACACTTTGGTAACTATTTTATAAATCTTTCATTTACCCTCACAACAACAAGAGAATATTCCTCTTGTTTCAGTGGTAGAATTCTTCCCTTCTGTGTGGGAGACCTGGATTTGGTGTGCCTCCTGCACAGCCCTATCCTGTCTGTCAGTGATGACTTGTGCGGTGCCATGAACGTACTCTTGGTGCGGCGTTGTAGGATTAGTACTGGACTGCAAACCACAAAATTGGCAGTTCAAATCTACCAGCTGCTCCTTGGAAACCCTTATAAGGTGGCTATAAGTCAGCACTTAGCAACAACATGATGCTAAACAAATTTCAGTGGATCTTCTGGTCTAAGGTGGACTAGAAAGAAAAGCCTAGTGATGTATTTCTAAAAATCAGCCTATGAAAACCCTGTGCATTACAACAATCCGGTCATGGGCAAGGCACAGTGGCATTTTGGTCCACTTTGCAGGTGGTCACCATGAGTTGGGGCTGACTCTATGGCAGAAAACAACAACAACAACAACGTTTGAAATGAGAAAACTGAGTTTGGGTCATGTTAAAAAAAAAAATACAAAAAAAACTTGCGTAAGGAGCTCTGGTAGAATAGTGGCTATGAGCCAGGCTACTAACTTCAAGGTCAGCAGTTTGAAACTACCAGCTGCTCCTCAGGAGAAAGATGAGTCTGTCTGCTCCCAGAAAGATTCACAGGTTCAGAAACCCTATGCAGGATCGCTATGAGTCAAACCTACTCTACATACCACCACCACCACCAAGTAATGAGATGGTAGAGTTTTGGTACAAAACTTTTGCTTTTCCACTTCTAAGCATGTTACCTTTGGTGGGTGATCTCAGTTCATCCATGATCACCAGCTAAGTGATTGTTTATGTTAAGTGCCGTCAAGTCAGTTCCAACTCATAGTGACCCTGTATAGGATGTCTGAGGAGTGGCTGGTGAGTTTGAACTACCTTTCAGTTCAAACCAACTTTATATGGTCTAGTGTTTATCCTCAGTGCCACACCTGGGACATGATAAGGTGTATTGGTTGGGAATTGACCACTGTCTCTCACATGGAAGGCGAGAATTGTACCACTGACTCACTAATGCCCACATTATGTTGTTGCTAAGTGCTGCCGAGTTAGTTTGAAATCATAGTCCCCTGATCATTGATGTGCTTACCTGACTTCTTCCTTGGACAGAAAGGCCTCTGACTGTGGATAGGGACGCTAACCAACTTCTCTGTCTTCCTAGCACCTAGCAGTTTATCTGAATCAGCAGATCAATAATGAATGGATATATATTGTGGGTTCATTAGGCAGCCCTGAAAAGACTTGTTTGCAGAATATTAGAGTGTTCAACATATTCCTTTAGTCTTAACTAAGTTTTTGAAATGTATGTTTTCAAATCTTGCCTGGTTGAAAATAATCAGTGTTGACATTATTCAGTTATACAAAATATTTTTTCCTTCCCCCAGCCATTTGTGACAACAGGCTGCCTGATTGTTTGACCAGCTTTCATGCATACTGGTAGCAGCTTGCTCACTTATCCTGTGGATAAGAGATTATAACTTAATTGTGTGGTAATTGAAAAAGTGGACTCTGGGTTGAACTTTGGTTTAAGGCACCCAAGTTTTGTATAGATTCTAGTAAATAAACTAAGCTTGTAGAAAGTGTGTGGTTTATCTTTTGAGGTTCCAGTGCATCACTGATGGTTACATTACTAAGAACATTCTTTGAAATACTTAATGTACATCATATTTCTCATCTCACATAGCCCTGCCCTCTCTGATTTTGGCCAACTGCTTCAATCTCTCTGGACCTTAGTTTCTTCATGTGTAAAATTTTGCTCAACTAAAATAAAAGGGCGTTTCAAGCTCACATATCCTTTGATTCTATTACTTTGGGCTCCCACTGTGTGTTCTCTTGCTGTTTTAGCCTCCGTCTCTTGTGCACCCCCCCATGGGCGTGTCCTCTGCCCTAGCATTATACACATAGATACACTGTGTTCTTCAGCAATTGGCTTTGACCTAGAGATTTTCTCTAACACAGAGCGCTGAGAAACAGTTTTCTTGTGTTGCTTGGAAAGGTGCCTACTGCTGCTACTTCACTGGCAAGCAGAGATCCCTTTCACAAAGGGCGTGTGATTCTCTTCCTTTTAGGAAGCACATTCCTGACTCAGGCTGCAAAAGTTGAGTGGCTTTACAGCACAGAAAGATACCTCCATCGGAGCAGTGGCGTTTCTAAATGGCAATGGGTAACAGATTGCGAACTGAGATTGAGACGTATAGTTGTATAGGGTGTGAGGAGGTATGTCATGTTACACACATCACTCAAATGAAATGGCTTTTGAAGCGAGGAAGTTAGCACTTCATAGTACTCCACAGCCTCTGGATTTTTCTGTTACATTTTCTTTAACAAAACAAATACATCGCCAGCGTCTATTCCAATTTCTGCTGACTCCATTGTGTAACAGAATAGTACTGAACTCCATAGGATTTTCTTGGATGTCATCTTTAAGGGGAGATGGTGTCCTAGTATGACACTGCAGGGTAAGCATTGGAATGCTAACCGCAAGGTCGATGGTTCAAACCCACCAGGCCCTGCTTGGAAATTCTATAGAGGGTCTCTATGAGTTGGAACCGACTTGATGGCACTTAACAAGAACAATGACAACAATCTTTAAGGAGCCCTGGTGGCACTGTGCATTAGGCATTGGGCTGCTAACCACAAGATTGACGATTCAAACCTACCAGTCACTTCGTGGAAGAAAGATGAGACTGTCTGCCCACACACAAATTCAGTCTTGGAAACTCTAGTCATTGTGCGTTAGAATCAACTTGATAGCAGTGAGGTTTTGGTTGTTAATCTTCATGAAAACAGATCACCAGGTGTTTCTTCCACAGTGCATTGGGTAGCTTAGAACTACCTAGTCCATTAGTTTATAGTCAAGCCCAATGCCTAGTACACAGTGCCAACAGGGTTCCTTAAAGATTGTTGTTGTTTTTAATAGACCACTTGTATCGGCCAGGGAACCTACATTTTCTTTAACTGATGACAAAAGAAATTACTTTGTTTTCCCCACAAATTTTGTTGAAAAGCCTTTGAAGCAATCATTGTTTCATAAAGACATGCCTGTATTTTATGAGGTAAGCTAAGAATGTCCTGATTTGATTTGCTTGCATTCTAATTTTATCATTAGACGCACAAAGACAAATCAGGTACAAGGTGTTTTGGATGAGCTCATGCACTGGAAGTGTTTGTGTAAAAACTGTTCTCCAGTGAGGTGGGAAAGGCAAGTCTGGGGCTGTTAGAAGAAAAATTTAAAGTGCTGGGAATGAGTGAGGCAGTGGGCAGAGAAGCAGCAAACGCTGATGGCCAACAGGTGACATTTCTTCGCCTGGGCAGCCCTGACTTCAGGGACCTCAGTCCCAGGAATTGTGTGCCATCGATCCTATAGGATAGACTAGAACTGCCCCATAGGGTTTCCAATGCTGACATGTCTTTAACCTAGGAAGCGGTGGGTGGGTTCGAACCATTTGTTCTTGCTCCAGGAGTACACGGGAGAAATCCCGACAGGCAGAGCGAGTGTGGGAGAGCTGGCTTGCACCCACGCGCGGCAGGCGGGGCTCAGACAGGGTTAAGGCCATCCTCACCTGCAGCTGAAGTGCGACCCAGCTGGGAAGTAGGAAGGGCCGCGCCTCAGCTTCCTGTATAAGTAAACGCCGGGCTGCGGAGCGCCTGTTTGGAGCTCTGCTGTGCGCTCTGCTGCGCGTTCTGCTGTCAGATTCACCCGCCGCGACTGCTGCGGCCAGGAGGCGGTGTGTGCTCCTCCTCCGGGCCAATCGGTCTGGGAGCAGAAGTCCTGTTGCAATCCTGCAAAGTGTCAAGCTGTCAGCCGCAGAGCACGGAGGAAGAGGGAGAGAATGGAACAGTTCCCCCTCCTCCGAGTAAGCGCATCGGAAGAGAAACGGGAGGGAGGCCACTGAGAAGAAGCTCAGCTGCCTGGAGCAACACGGCTCTTCTGCCGAGGTAGGTTTTGCGAGCTTTTAAAATGTTGCAGGCGTTGAAAGACAGGACCGGTGCTTGACTAAGAAAAGAGAACCGGAGACCAATGGATGTGTGTGACACCATGGTTTTAAACAGCCCCCCTCCCCCGCGCCTCCCCTGCTGAAACCTTACCGAATTCAGTAAATTCTCAAGACCTTAAACACCTGTTAACTTTTAAAAATAGGTGTTTTTGTAAAGGTTTTTTTTTTTTTTTTAAAGAGTTTAATTTGCAAACAGTCTCTACAGAATGTGTCGTAAAATTTAAGATGAGATCAAACCTTCCTATGTTTTATTTAAGTCGATACCAAGAGTTGGAATAACCTTGGGTGTTTACCTTCTGTTATTTGGAACTGCATACCAGTATATTGACATGTATTTTAGCCATACATTCTGATACTCGTTTACCAGATCCTTGCTTATAAAACAGAATGAAACCTGGATCCTCTATGGCAATTCTCAAGTTTGACTTAAAATGAAACTGATTTCCTCTCAAACATTCCATTCAGACAAGAGAAAGGTGTCTGTTTGCTCAACCCCATCAGAGCACCTCTTGCTTTTCTTCCTGGTTGGAGGGATTCTGTTAATTGTATGTTCTGGAAGCCTGGATCCCCACCTTCACATTTCTCAGAATTCAGTCCACTTTCTTCATGTCGTTTTTTTTTTTGCCTGCCACACATACCAAAAGGTTAGCTGAGGCTCCTAATGGAATTGTCTGTATTCTCATTAGACATTTCTGGGTGTTTATTTGAACATTGAGAGATGTGAAAGAAAGGATAACGTCCCTAACATTCCTGAAACAGCAGATGGGGGTGGTGCTGATGTTTAGGTCCAGATGCAAAATAAGTGAACTTTCAAATGACTCAGTTTTTAGGGTATGGATAAGAGGCAAAAGGAACCCAGCCAGTCTTCACTGAGTTAGTTGCAGGCTAATTGGAGTCTCTGGCTGCTGCAGGTTTCACTAAAACAAGCCTCCTGGTGCCTGGTCCTTTTCCACATTTAATTCCTCTGCTGGTGCCTCTTTTTCCTTACTCAGCTCTTTCTTCCCGACCCTAGTTCATTCCACAAGAAAATGCATACCCTTAAGTATTTCTCAAACTGTCTTGAGAAGGAGAGAGAGGGAGAAACAGTAATCTATGTATGAGAGATCCTCAAAGCCATTTGGAGATCATTGTATTATGAAATCCAAAACCTCTCTGACCCCCACCACCCCTGGCCTGCTTGTTCACTTTTTATTGTTTTGTGATTATGTATAAACGTAGAGGAAAAAATTCTTTCAGTAGTCTCTCTAATTGAAACTGTCTTGATGAGTAAACAAATACAAGGTAAATAAGTAGAGTGAATGTAAAAAAGATGTTGAGTAGCAGAATCAGGTTGCTTTTTTTTTAGTTAAAAAAAATGCTTAGGTTCCCCCCCCCCCCCCCCCCCCCATATATATATGAAAAGAAGAAACTCCATATCAGTCACTTTAGATAATTACTGTGCTGGAAGTGAAGCTTTGAGTACGGTCAAACCTGCCCATTTACCCAATGTTTTACAAATATTTACAGTCTTCTATGCCAAATATCTTTGCGCTGAGCCCCAAAGAACATTCTCAACATTCAAAAGCCTCATTCTCATGAATGGTTTTAGTTCATTGGCAATGTAAAGGAATCCAGGCTTCCAAACTAGGTCAACTTATGAAATATATATTTTTTAAATCATCAGTTTTGGGGTTTCAAATTATGAACCAGGTTCGAGGAGCCAAACTCAACAGCAGAGAGAGTATACTTGCTCTAGAAAGAGAGAAAGCTTATTTTAGCTACATAGTAAGACCATTTAGCTTTCTGGAAAATATGTTTCTCATCCACAAGATGAATACTTTTAAGCTGAGAAAGTATAGTGAAACTTTCCTACTTAAAAAGCCTTTTCAGTATTTTAGATGCTTAGGAATATTTCTCAGTAGTGTTTCTGTGAATCCAAGCTTCTGTTTTACCTGTGGCCTTGACTTGTGACATTACTTTTCTTGTTCAGTGAGGTCCTTGGTTTTTGAAATTCGCAGTTTGAGGGAGAGGTCAGAAATCATGTTGAACCCAGATGTTGGTGGATGAACAAAGTCCGGACAGTTTTGGAATGAAACCAATTTTGTACAACTGATTATTTTGGATATGGAAAAGGGGCCAAACTGCTGTAGAAGTTAAGATTCTACTTTGGGCTTCAGGGAGTAGGTGTCTTGCAGCCAAAACTTGCAAGTACTAAGACAATTATTTTATTTTATTTTTGGTGGGCTGTTTGTCTTAGTTTATAGACATTACTTATTCAGCTACAGCAAATTGTCAGGATCAACTTCTGAATTACTGGAAGGGGATACAGATGAAAAACATACCATTAATACTTTCTCTCCTCTATGTGCATTCAGGACTCCTGGTGTGTGGCACTGTGGGTTAATGCGCCAGACTCCAAAGTCGTTTGAACTGCAAGGTTGGTGGTTCAAGCTCACCAGCTGCTCCTCAGAAACCCTATACAGGGTCGCTATGGGTCAGAATTGACTCGACGGCACTTAACAACAACAACAACATGTGCATTCAGAAAGGTTAGCCACTGTACTGTTGGTTGGCTACTATTTGCCAGGTACCCTGGGTGGTGTGAATGGTTAGTCTCTTGGCTGCTAATCAAAAAAAAGATTGGTAGATCAAACCCCAGAGGCACCTCAGAAGAAAAGCCTGGCTATTTGTTTCCCCAAAATACAAGTAGAACTCTAGAATAGAGTTCTACTTTGTCATACATGGGGTTGCTGTGAGTTGAAGCTGATTCGACAGCAGTTGGTGGTTGGTTATGCCTCCCGCTGGGAAAATAAAAGATTTTTAATTAGAGTGGCAATTCTCAATCTGTGTTATTTACCATAGTATGAAAAATACTTTGATTGTTGTCATCCTCATCCATCTTTTGTCAGGGGGAATGTTCCCCTAATATCAGCTAAATTCTAAGTAGATTGAAAAGTCATGTTGTATTTAAAAAAACAATTGTGCATTTTGTGTTTACTTTGTCAGTAAGATTACTACTAAACACAGTGAATCAAACTGTAGTATTTATTGAAGAGTGAGTAAAAGTGACTGAGGTATAACTGATTTTGCAACATGGAGTCAGAAACTTCTAATCTAGAATCCAATTCCTTTCTTGAAATGAAAACACAACCACCTAAGTGAAATATACTTCTCTTATTCATAGCTAGAGGTACTTCTGATCATATGGCTTGTAATATCTATTAAAGAACACATTTTGAAAGCCATATCTGATTGGTCTCTAATTTGTCTGCAGTCATGAGTTTGGTTCCTAGCCCTTTGTCTATTGATTCTTTATCTTTCTTGGGTAGATTGAACAAGACACTCCATTTCTCTTGTCTTATCCTGTGGTTGAAGCTATGTTGTTGTTGTTGTTGTTATGTGCTGTGGAGTTGATTCCGACTCATAGCGACCCTGTACAGGGTTTCCGAGGCTGTAAATCTTTACGGGAGCAGACCGCCACATCTTTCTCCCGCGGAACCGCTGATAGTTTTGAACTGCTGACCTTGTGACTTGCAGCCCGATTCGTAACCACTACGCTACCAGAGCTATAGACTCACAAAATGTACCACAAATGATTCTGTGAAACCATCTGTTGACAATCTTCACAATTTGTCTACTCTATTAAACTCAGCTGTTAATGTTGTTAAGTGCCATCTAGTCGGTTCCAACTCATGGCAATACTGTATAGGATTTCCTAGGAGCAACTGGTGAGTTTAAATTGAATACTTTGCTGTCGAAACTGACTTTGCGGTCCAGTACTTATTCTACAGTGCCACACCAGAACTTCTTAAATCCAGAGACTAGTTTAATTACCTTTCCATCCCTAGCACTTAGCATGTGTAAAATTAGGTTCTTTGTAGGCTGACTTTGTTTCTTGCATCCTGGATTCCTGTTCTAAGAAACTGATTTGACAGAGACTTACACACATGTACTCCCTGCACCCAGCCTAACATGGGTTGCTGGAGAGCCTTTTCTCCCAGTTGGTTTTAAATTTGCTTCTAATGAAAATTTCTGACACTTTTAACTTTTACAGGAAATGGTGATAGTTACACATGCTTATATTCACTTGGAGAGAAAAAGACTGGAGTTAGGTAATAGTGTTTTAAGTGACTGTAGTTTCCTGGTAGTGTTATGATCCAAGAAACAGCCTAACTTTTGCTCTATGGGATTTAAAAAAAATACCACCTCTCCTTGATCTGTTAATTACATCATTGTCTGACCTGTCTTTAAGTGGCGTTCCTTCCTGCTTCTGAGCTTTGTTGTGATGCCAGGCAGGGGTAAGAAAATTATTCTGCAGGACTGTGTGAGTAATTGTGGGAGGCAGGGGAAGCACTGATTAAAAACGGGGTAGACAGGCACACAGAGCAGTTGTTGAAGAGGGAGCTAGTGTCACGACTGTAAAATTACAGTGCCAGCAACATCATCGATCTGTTATTCTCATATTCACCCCTGCCTTCCTTGATCAGTTTACATTGTTGGGAAAGCTGAAGTGGATTTTCACCTCCTGAGTCGTCTTACTTATAGTGTTAATGAGACTATGAACAAAAGGCAAGAAAAAAGAAATCTCCCTTTTAGGAAAAGAAACAACATTTGGCAAATGTTAAAACTAGACATCTTAGGTGATTTTATTATTTTTTTTTCTCTCTAAATTTAATGGAAAATTATATTATTGCTGTGCATCTATGCCCTCTAGGGTTTAGAATTAGCTTATTTATCACAGTGCTGTGTGCTTTACTGGCTTGCTCTCATTTCTCTCCCAAGATGTATTTTATATCCCTGGATGGTACAGACAGTTAAAGAATTTGGCTGCTAACAAGAAGTTTGGAGGTTCAAGTCCATCCAGAGGCACCTTGGAAAGAAATCCTGGTGGTCTACTTCCATAAGATTCCAGCTATCCAAAGCCCTAAGGAGGGAGGACTCTGTACTCTGACACACATGGGGTTGTGATGAGTCAGAATTGACCTGGTGCTAACTGGCGTTTTGTTGGAGAGAGAAAAAAAAAAAAGAGAAAGAGATTTTATTAAAATAGTTTAGGCAGAATTTATTTATAACCTAGTTTCAATTAGCAAAGAGACTGATTAGAAACATTTCTTGCTAATATTTAAGGTGTTCTTCCTAATGGATATCTTGATTTCCTTTTCACCCACAAAAGGTTACCCACTGCCACTGAGGCAATTCTGATGCATGGCTACCTACCTATAAGACAAAGCGGAAGTACTCCATAGGGTTTCTAAACCTTTACAGAGGGACACAGCTTCATCATTCCCCTAAAGAGCGGCCGGTGGGTTTGAACCACTGACCTTTGGTTAACTGAGTGTTTAATCAGTGTGCTACCAGGATGCCTTACTAAAAGGTGAACAGGGATATATTAACTTATCTGTTCCATTTCAAGACAATGATGGCCTCCAGGTTACAAAGTAATGATCTTATTGCTGTCCTAGACACTCCTGGGATGCAGCTATTAAATGAAAGGATTGTAGACTGAATTGGGAGTGCAGTGGCTCTGTGGGATAAGCACTGGATTGAGAACTGCAAGGTCGCCAGTTCGAATCTACCAGCTGCTCATGGGAGAAAGATGAGGCCTTCTGCTCCTGCAAAGATTTACAGCCTCAGAAACCCTTTACAGGGTCACTATGAGTCAGAACCAACTGGATGGCATGTAACAACAACATAGATGGAAATGTTTTTTCATTTCTTGTATTTTTTTTCCCTGAATCACACTGAAGCAATGAAGATAATATAGGTACACTTTCCTGTCACTTAAAGGACAGTAATAACATTGTTTTACAACACAGTTACCTAACAGAGTCCTAATATGTGGGTACTTTTTCCAAAAGCAAACTATACCTTACTGTAGATCAGACGATGGAGTTTATCAACCTTAAGCAGCAAGATCCCCGGCTAAACAAAAGTCCTGTTGTTGTTGTTAGGTACCTAACTATGAGTTAGGTGCCAACTCATAGTGATTCTCTATGCACAACAGAATGAAACATTGCCCAATCCTGGGCCAATCTCACAATCCTTTACTCACTTTTTAAACAAAACTAAGTCCAAGTATAGGTTGAGAAGTATGAACTCAACAATAGCCTCGCCAAAAAAGGACAGAGATCCGTGGATGATTTATAAGCTACCTGAGTGGGGAAGAAAATGGAATTCTTTCACCTGAAAAACTGGATTTGAACAAAGATATGTTTCAGCTCCTATCTCACTATTTCATTAATTCCTCACATAACACCTGCCTCACAGGTATTAATTTGCAGGTCTTTGGCTATTAGTTTAGCGAGTCTCACCAAATTCCATAACTTCTGCTTTCTGTTGTTCAGAATAAATGTGTATTTTCTTCTGTTTCCTTTGTAAATGTTTGGGACCTTCTACCACCAAAATCTCTAGTTAAAATACTTTCATCTATATCATTTCTTCACAGAATATCTCTTTTCTAAGTTTTCAAGGCTTCTAGAATAGAAGATTTCAAAGGGTGGCTGGAGAACACAAAATATAACAATGAAATGTGCAAAGACCTGGAGTTAGCAAACCAAAAGGAAAGAGCACAGTCTGCATTTCTCAAGCGGAAAAAAAACTGGAGAAAAAAAATGCAAGCATTGAGTTGCATTATTGAAGGATTCTAAAATGGAGTCCTGGTGTGGCGCTGTGGGTTAATGCGCTGGACTGCAAGTTCATTTGAACAGCAAGGTCGGTGGTTCAAGCTCTCCAGCCTCTCCTCAGAAACCCTATACAGGGTCGCTATGGGTCGGAACCGAGTCAACGGCACTTAACAAAAACAATGTCATGGCTGGAACTGTGGTTGCCTTGGCTTTATACAGGATCACCATGAGTCAGAAATGAGTGATGGAAAGTCACAACAGCATTGGTTCATCAAGTCCTCGAGTGTCTAGAGACTGGTCAGAGTTGCAGGCTGGGGCCTGACCATGTAATGTATCCTTGCTTCCCTGAACACCGGCACTTGTCCTTGCTAGCAGGTCTCTCTTCCTTCACGAGTGTGTTGGCTATGGAGCAAATGACAAATGGCTGATGACGAACAGCAGCACATCACTAGACTAATTGCTTCTGTTAAGAACATGAACTTTCAGCTAAATACATCATTCATTATATGGAGCATAAGTGCCAAGGCCAACACAGTCCAATTTTCAGATTGTATTGAGTGGAAGTTGGTTATTTCATGTGTCTGTCTTAGCTGGCATTGGGAGATCTTTCCTTACAAAGCAGAGACGAGCTCTGTAGTTGGCTACTTCTTTCTGCTCTATTACCTATTAGCAGATTGAAGATTGAGAATCTCTCTCTTTTATACCAGGCTGCTCCTCAGTCAATATCTACTTGCTGATAAACTTCCTTCTTCTCACTCCTTTCTGTCCCCACACTTCTGTCTCTCTTACTCCAGTGATTGCTCAGACTTGTGTGAACATGCAAACGTTTATTCATGTGTCCCCTCTTCTCTTCTCTTTTGTCCCTTGTTCTTGAATAACGTTTAGATTTCTATAACATAGTCTGGAATTAAGACTTCTGCACCAATCAACTTGCTTTTTACCTTCATTAATCATTGGTTATATCTATAATATCCTGTTGATTCATTTTGGTAGCTTTCCATTCATCTTAAGTCTCTTAAGTAGTGCTTTATCAACTTAAAAGTGTTTTTTTGGGGGGTGCAGAATAATATAAATAAAAAATTCCTAACTAATTGGATAAACATCCTAGTAAAATATTATTCGTTCCATTTGCATTATCTTTTTATGCACTAGAATAACTCTTATGACTTTGAATAGTGAAACAAGCCTTAACTACATTAGGGAAAAATATTTTGAAATGTTGTCTCTCCCACCCTCTGAATGTTTTTGGAGGAAATTGTATTTTCGGGCTGCCAGCAGAATATGAAAATAACTTATACATCTGTGTTTTCGGTTCAGCTTTTGAAGTAATCCTGAAGTATTCCATTCTTTGATAATTCTAATGAAAATCCATGAGGGAAAAATGACTTTCCTATCTGATAGTCCTTGCTTCTTCTCATATAATGAACACTTTATAGTGTACAAGACTTCCATAGAGTAGGTAGGACTATTGGTGCGCCTTGGGAATTACGTGTCAAGTCAGATATTTTAAGAGTGGTCTTCATTCCTTACCTCCCCCAGCCAATCTGTCCTGTTAAATAGTTATTTCTAAGCATGTAAGAATTCCTGGGTGGTACAGATAGTTAAGTACTTTATTGCTACTGGAAGGTGGATGTGCTAACTCACCCAGAGGCATCTCGGAAGACAGACTGGTCATCTGCTT
This sequence comes from Chrysochloris asiatica, assembly GCF_000296735.1. Classification (NCBI taxonomy): domain Eukaryota; kingdom Metazoa; phylum Chordata; class Mammalia; order Afrosoricida; family Chrysochloridae; genus Chrysochloris; species Chrysochloris asiatica. Next base: position 8,479,795 of record NW_006408558.1, on the reverse strand, counting down.
CTGAAAGGTTACAGTCTTGATGACCCAATGGAATGGTTCTATGTTGTATACATGGGGTCCCGAGGAATCAAAATCAATTGATAGCAATGAATAACAACAACGTACTTGTTGTTAATGGTAAGTGCCTTTGAATCGGTTCTCACTCATCGAGACCCTGTATTGGGTTTCAGAGGCTGTGAATCTTTGCAGAAGGTCTCATCTTTCTCCCACTGAGCAGCTAGTGAGTGTTGACTGCCAGCCTTGTGGTTCACCTTACAGTGTTTATCCTACAGAGCCGCCATACTCCTTAACGTTGTTAAGTGCAGTTGAGTCGGTTCTGACTCGTAGCGACCCTGTGTAGGGTTTCCTAGGAGAAACTAGTGAGCTTAAACTGCCAACCTCACAATTCAAACCGAGTTTGCAGCCCAGCGCATTAACTCACAGCACAACACCACAACATATTTGTTGTTGTTAAGTGCCTTTGAGTCGATTCCGACCCTTAGCAACCCTACGTAGGGTTTCCAAGGCTGTAAATCTTTACAGGAGCAGAAAGCTTCATCTTTCTCCCGTGGAACCGCTGGTAGTTTTGAACTGCTGACCTTGAGATTAGCAGCCTGATTTGTAACCATTATGCTACCAGAGCTTTTGTTGTTGTTGTTAGGTGCCATCGAATCAGTACCGACTCATAGTGAGTGACCCTATGCACAACAGAACAAAACACTGCCTGATCCTGGGCCAATCTCACTACTGTTGTTGCCTCGCTTGAGTCCATCGATGCTGCCACTTGGCCAATCCATCTCTTTAGAGGTCTTCCTCTTTTTCTCTGACCCTCCACCTTACCAAACATAATATCCTTCTCCGGTGACTGGTCCCTCCTGACAATATGTCTGAAGTATGAGAGAAATGAGTTTGGCCATCCTGGCCTCCAAGGAGCACTCTGGCTGCACTTCTTCCAACACAGATCTGTTGGTTCTTTTGGCAGCCCATGGCACTTTCAGTATTCTCCTCCAACACCATAACTCAAATGCGTCAATTCTTCTACGGTCTTCCTTATTCACTGTCCAGATTTCGCATGCATATGAGGTTATTGAAAATACCATGGCTTGGGTCAGGCGCACCTTAGTCCTCAAGCTGACACCTTTGCTCTTCAACACTTAAAAGGTCTTGTGCAACAGATTTGCCTAATGTAATACATCGTTTGATTTCTTGACTGCTGCTTTCATGAGTGTTGATAGTTGATCCAAGAAGAATGAAGTCCTTGACACCTTCAGTATTTTCTTTGTTGATAAGAATGTGAAAACTACCAGAGCTTAGGCAAGTAATATTCCTGCAGTTTGAGTTGAATCTGATTATGCATTTCCTACCCTGTCATCAACCTTAAAAAAGTTCAAAACTGAAAGCAAGAGTAAGGCGTTTCTTCTTCCAACACCCCTTATGTTGTTGTTGTTGTTGTTTTGAAGTGCTGTTGAGTTGGTTCCAACCCATAGCGACCTAGTATAGATAGGGTTTCCAAGGAGTGGATGGTGGATTTGAACTGCTGACCCTGCAGTCTAGTGCATTATCCTACCACGCCACACCAGCAATACCCCTTGTATCCTCTGCTAGAATTCTCTTCCTGAGGTGTTCTTAACACCCAGTGGGAGGCATGGTCACATGTGTAATGAGTGGAAAAACAATTTTAATTGTTATCTTTTAAAATCAGCAGGGTGACTTTAAAAGTTAATTTTAAACAAACAAACAAAAAAAGCAAAGCAAAAATAACAAATCCCAAAACAAACTCTTTGGCCTCAAGTCATTTCCACCTTCTAACAGCCCAGTGGGTTACAGAGTAGAACTGCGCCCTAGAGTTTTCTTTGTTGTAATTTTCTTTGTTGTAATCTCCAGGGTTTATTTTAGCCATACCTCTAAGTGGTTTATTGTTGTTGTTGTTAAGTGCTGTCGAGTCATCTGACTCATATCAACCCTGTATAGTGTTTTCAAGGAGGGCCTGCTGAGTTTGAACCATGACCTTGCACTTCAAACCAACCTTGAGGTCCAGTGCTTATTTTACAGCACCACACCAGTTAGAACCGCCAACCTTTGTGTTGGTTGTTGTTCAAGGCTGTCAAATTGGTTCCAACTCATAGCGACCCAGTATAGGGTTTCCAAGGCTATAAATCTTTGTGGGAGCCGAAAGCCTCATCTTTGTCTTGCAGAGGAACTGGTTCACAGTCCTGTGCATATCCTACAGAATTGCATGCTCCCTTTAGGTTAGTTGTTGGTGGTGGTGAGTGCTGTTGAGTTGGTTCCAACCCATAACGATGCTGTATAGGGTTTCTAAGGAGCAGCTGGTGGGTTTGAATTGCCTGAGTGCAAACCATTCACACCTAGGGACTTTTTAAAATAAGGCATATAACTGGTCACTTTCATATATTAGGAAAAAAAACAAGAGGTTTGAGACAAAACAAGTTAAGCAAGCCTTTGAGAATGAGTTATCGTCTCTCTGGAAGGAAAACTTACTCTAAGACTCTGAGGGGTGTGGGTGTGCATTGCCAGGCACAGTAAAAGGTGTGGCTCAATCCAGGAGACAGGGAAGAGCTGTGAGTCTGTCTTCTTCCCTCTCCTGTGGACAGCCTCTCTGAGCTTCATGTACTACCAAGTTTGGGTGAAGGAGGTAGATTTCTATTACTGGTAGTGTCATGTTGGTTGTATAAACCTGATCAGTCTTAGTCATTGGTTAATTTCAGTGTGGTAAATAAGGATCTACATAGCAAACATTTTGCCATTTTAACCTTTTAAATTCTTTTCCGTTGTGACCTTTCCCAAAAGTTTTTCATCACCCCAGACAGAAACTCAGCACCTTTTCCGGATCTGGTAAATCATAGTAAGACGTCAATGAAGAAATCCTAGGAAACCTTGGAACCTAATTCACAAACATTACCTCTAGTCAGGAGGAATTCTTTTAGAGAAACTTCAGGATTCTCTTGTTTACTACTTGATGAGTTTGATTTTCATCGAATCAATGATGAAAGACTTTTTTGTATGATTTTTTTTTTAGGAAGCACTCATTATGTGTCATTCATTTAAAAAAACATTTATTGTTCATTTTGCCCAAAGTGAACAACCAAAGGGCTGTTTTTTAAATTATGTAAGTTGAAGCTTCTGAAATGGGGCCCAAGGGTAACTGAGTAGGCAGCCAAGGGGACCTGAACAGGGGACTGCTACACTTGTTTCACCTGGAGCAAATCTACTTTTTGTATATGATTTTTGTCTTTATAAATTTCCAGTGCTTATAAAATCTTTGAAAGTCACCATTTTAGGGAAAATGTTATAGACAAAAAAAATCACTTCTTTTTGAAGACTCATTAAAAAAACAAAACAAAAAACACATTTTATTGTAATTTAGGGAGAAGTTTACATAGCAAATTAGCTCTCCCAATCTACAGTTCCAAAAGAAATTGTTCTAAAACATTGAATGCTATCCCACAATGTGTCCTCATCTAATTCCTCCCTGAGCTTCCCCATTCCTCATCCCTTCTCTGTCTTCTCTTTTGTTTGGGGTAAATGTTGGTCTTGCATAGTTCATTGTTCGGAGAACACATTCTTCATGTTTTTGTTTTATAGCCCTGTCTATTGTTTGGTTGACAGTGACCTCCAGGAATGTCTTTGGTTTCAAATTAGGTTTTCACAGGACAGTAATAGCCTCAGGGGTTCCTCTAGTGTTCTGAGAGCAGGGGTGTCTCTGAATTTTGTTCTGATTTTTTTTTAAACCATTCTAACTGTGACCTTCTGTTGTGATCTTGGACAGAGTGGTTGGTATTGGTAGTTGGGGACCATCTAGCTCTTCTGGTCTCAGGTTAGAGGACATCGTGGTTCATGTGGGCTTTGAACTAATTACTTCCTTTTGACTCCTTACTTCCTTGCATTTTCATTTTTTCTTCTTTCTCCTATGCTTCAGGTCGAAAGAGACTTATGGTTGCTTCTTAGATGGCAGCTCTGAAGCTTTTAGGATCCCAGAGGGCACTCATCAGTAGTTAATCTTGCAGTCCAGAAACAGAGGACCCTAGGACCTATGTAGAACATGATCTTTCTGAAGTGTGCTTTGCCAGTTCACCTAGATGTTCTGTCAGGCAGTGGTCTATAGCCTTTAGGTCCAGTGGTTCAGTCATAAAGATTCATTTCAGATTGTTCACATCCCAAAGAACTGAGACATGCGTCTTCTTTCCTCTGCCCTGCTGAGTTACAAGGACTGTCCAGAGTGGAATATACTGATTATTTTAATATTTTATTTTAAATAAAATGGATTCCTGCTGTGTCATAAAAGTAAAAACATGTCACCCAGGGAGCGCTAATGCTCAGTTGCTAGATGGAAAGTCAGCAGTTCAAACCTACCAGCTACTCCAAGACTGGCCATCTGCATATGTAAAGATTTATAGTCTTGGAAACCCTATGGGACATCTCTGCTGTGTTCTGTAGGGTCGATATGAGTCAGAACTGATGTGATAGCAATGGGCCAGGCATGTCACTCACAAACTAAGAATTCAAAAACATAATTTTTTGACATTATGTTTCAAGCCAACTTGATTAGCACAAATTCTAGTACTGTTTGAAAATAAAAGTCTAAGAGGGATGTCTGCTCTATGTTTATATCTTTGTTTTTCAAGATTATACTAGACATTTAGCCTGCTTAATGTCTATTTCTAAAAAATATTATTAATTGAAACTGTGAAGAGTGCCCAGGTCTTGCAGTTCTCGTGTGGTACAAATGGCTACTGTGCTCAACTGCTAACTAAAATGCAAGAGGTTGGAATCTACCCAGAGCCACTTCAGAAGACAGATCTGCCTACTTTTGAAAACCCAGCCATTGAAAACTCTATTGAAACTCAAAGGGAACACATGAGCAGGCATGTAAGCTTGCTGGTGACCACAGTAGTGTACTGGTGAGTGGAAGAGGGGGAAAGGCAGCAATGAAGAAATGGGCTGAGTTCAACCACAGACCATAGACTCACCTTGGCCTGGAGATGAGAGAGAGAAGAGGAGGGGCTGGTTGGTCCAAAGTGTGGTGAGACCTAGAGACACCTGAGCCCATGGACAAGGACATAACCATGGAGGAATAGAACAGAGAGGGAAGCATTCAGCTGATATGAAGTAAGGGGAGATGCACAAGAACACCCAAAGTTTCAGTTGGTACCCATTTGACCTAGACTTGATGGCTTGAAGATCAGAACTTGACTAGAGGAAGATAAAAAATAAAATTACAAAATTTTCATAAAGGAAACAAAGGTATAGTGCTACAATTTGATGAACTTGACCTATACTCATGCCACTCATTTAAGGAGCGTTCACAGCAAGTATCAATGCTATCCGTTCTGTTCTGTACACAGGGTAGATAGGGATGGGCAACTTAGACATCGGCTACCTAAAATGGCGGGCGATAAAGGCACAAAGTGACTGGCTTACAAGGTTTCAAGAGGGAGTTCAGTTTAAGAGTGTGTGGGGAAGATAGAGTTCCCACTGAATAGTTTTCATCTTGTCTAGATGGGTCTGGTTAAAAGAGATGGAGATACAATTCTTATGATTCAATAGTGAGTAATTGTTATCACGACTAACTGTGACGGTCAGAAATGTAAAGGTAGAGGTTTTATAACAAAATTGGGGGAGTAGTTAATCTTGCAGTCCAGAAACAGAGGACCCTAGGACCATCAAGGGAGAAGAGCACAAGCGGAATGTGGGACCCTATCCAGAGAAGCAGCGACACCAGAGATGGAGGCAGAGATGGGGACATGGAGAGAGGGAGCAGCTGGGGACTCTAGGAAGAGAGGGACTGAGAGCTAGCGGCCAGGAGGCAGACTTGCAGAATGTGCCCCTTGGTGGTGTAAATTATTATATATGCCTGAGTGTTTTTTTTTTAAAAAAAAGGTAAAATGAATAGAGAGAAATACTGTTAACTGATGGTACATGGAGGGGATTATAATCATTGTAATGAAACAAGGTGTATGATTTGTTGAAAGTAAAACTGATGATCTGCCCTGTAAACTTGCACTCAATCCACATTAAAAACTTAAAAACAAATACCAAAACTCTATTGAGCACATGGGCCTCCCTCTATGAGTCAGAATTGACTTGATGGCAACTGTCTTGGTTTATTTTATTTTTTGAGATTAGGTTGGAACAGCAAAATTCACTTCTTACAAGCTACAGTAAACATCTTCTTAAGGGTCTTAGAGATTTAGAGTATGAAGATGATGCTGGACTGTGGCATGTCTTGTCTTCCTTACTCAGAAAGCATTTTTTTTTTAATATATTGATTTTATTTTTAAAAAGCCCAGTGCCAAGCTTCCACTCAGTAAGCAGCAAAGGAGATGAACAGTTTACACAGGAAGTACAGATAGCAAATCAGAACATAAAAAAGTACATAGATCTACCAGAAATGAAAGAAATGCAAACAAACCAGCTCTGAAAGATCTGTGCACACTAACAAATCAGAAAGCATTTTCTGGCTACATTTCTTCTTGTTGATTGATATGAGATTTCTCTTTTTGGGGAGGGAAGATTATTCATGATATGTTGTAGAGATGAGAAGACAGCATGTGGAAGAGATCATGAGAATGTCCTCTGGAACTTTGGTGTCTTTAGATGAACTCACTGATGTTAATTGTCAGAGCATTGAGTAGGAAGAGGAAAGAGGTACAATCTGTCACTTTCACCCCTAGAATTGGTACTGCCTGAAATCAGTGGTGGTGGCCAGATGCCACCAAGTCGGTGCTGACTCACAGCGACCCTGCATAGAGTTTCTGAGGCTGTAAATCTTTACAGGAGCAGAAAGCCTCATCGTTCTCCCATGGAGCGAATGTTAGATTTGAACTGCTGACCTTGTGATTAGCAGCCCAACGCATAACTGAATACTCCACCAGAGCTCCTGAATTTGAAGTATAAGTGAATTAAAATTTAATTTGCTCTTGAGTGATCACTCATCAATAAGCAGTTCAGAATACTAGGACTTGAACCATATTGGGGTTTTCCTAAGAAATATCATCTGCATTTCATATTGGAATGTTGAGAAATCATTACTTAGCCTCTGATTGAGTTTGGTTTAATCCAGATTTCTGCTTCTTAAGGAATAGGTGAAAAACCTGTACCTCTTCTTGTTATAAGCATTAGTAATTGTCGACTCTTTCGTGTATGGCATTAAGAACATTAGTGCTGGCAAACTGACAAAGAGCTCATAGTTTTACCTTTCCTCCATCTAATTCAGTTCCTCTTTCCCCCAGTTTTAGCTCTTTTGTATCTGTATATACCCTATCCAGGGTGTGAGTTAATTGACTCCACAGCACTTAACAACAATTGCATTGAGACTTAAGCCATTGTGTGTGTGTCTGTAGCCAGTCCCATCCACATAAAGTAACCATCTGTCCAGAGATGGGGAGGAAATGAATCTTGTTCTTATGGGAGGAGGTTGTCTTTATTATTATTATTATGAAAGGATTTGTGAGTACTGACCACACTCTTGTGAAAAAGGAAGAACTTTATACAAGTGTGTACTTACTTAATCAGAACATAATACTTCCTGATGTGGTATAAATATGAATATGCTATGTAGAGCCCTGGTGTGCACTACATAAGCACTGGACCAAAAGGTAGGTTGAACTTCAAGGTTGTCAGTTCAAACTCACCATCCAGTCCTAGGAAACCTTATACAGGGACTCTGTGAGTTGGAACCGAGTTGAAGGCACTTAACAACGTGTCAGAGAAATTTCTTTGAAGAGCAGTTTTAGGTTTACAGAAAAATTGTACAGAAAGTAGAAATTACAGAGAACTCCAATGTATTCCCTTTCACCCTGTACACTTTTTTTAAATTATCAACTTCTTGTATTTGCCTGGTATATTTGTTACAGTTGTTAAACAAGTATTGATACATTATTATTAACTGAAGCCCATCATTTACATTTCATTCTGTATTGTATAGTACTACAAGTTTTGACAAATACATAATGTCATGTGTTCACCATTAGAGTATTGTACAAAACAGTTTCATTGCCCTAAAAATGCCCTGTGTCCCAGCTATTCATCCTCCTCCATTCCCCTTAAGCACTTGGCAACCACTGACCTTTTAACTAGTTGTTTCTGGAGTTTTACCTTGTCCAGAATGTCTTAAGAGTTGAAGTCATACAGTATGCAGATTTTTCAGATGGGTTCTTTTTATATGTTGTTGTTAAATGACATCAAGTCAGTTTCATTCATGGCGACCTTGTGTAGGGTTTCCAGGGAGCTATGGGTGGGTTTGAACCACCGACTTTGCGGTTAGCAGGTGCTTCTACAGTGCTACACCAGGACTCTTTTTTTATTGAGCAATGTGTATGTAAGGGTCTTTCAGGCAGAGACAAATTTTATTCCTGTATAATTTTAGTGGTTACGAATCGGGCTGCGAACCTTAAGGTCAGCGGTTCGAAACTACCAGGTGCTCCGCGGGAGAAAGATGAGGCTTTCTACTCCCGTAAAGATTTACACCCTCGGAAACCCTATACAGGGTCGCTATGGGTCAGAACCGACTCGATGGCACATAACAACAACAACAACAACAATTTTAGTAACTTTTAGGGACATCATCACTCTTTTTCTCCCTCTACTTTTTTTCTTTTTCTTCTATCTCTCCCAGTTCTCTTCTTTCCTTCTTACTCTCCCTTCCACATAATATCCAATTGTGGGGCAGTGCTGGTGTAATAGAATAGGCACTGGCCTTAGCCTCTGGAGGTGTGAGTTCTGCTTTACCATAGACAAAACTGAAGAACCTAGACACATTATTTCACTTCTCAGAATCTGAGTTCATCAATAAAAAGAAGAAAAAAAAGTCGTCATGGCTGTAAAAGATTCAATGAAACAATATGCATGAAGGAATGCCTGCAACAGAGACTCCCTATTTAAGTCTATATTGTTTTGTATCAGTTGGATTGCTTGTAATGCTGCACCTCCTAGTGGAGAGCTTGCTCATGTTGTTGTGAAGTGCCGAGTTGGTTCCTACCCATAGCGACCCTGCATAGGGTTTCCTAGGAGTGGCTGGTGAGCTTGAACCAACTACCAAAGTGGTTCAAACCGACTTTGCAGTCCAGCACATTAACCCGCCCATTGTTTTGTTGTGAAGTGCCGTCGAGTCGATTCTGACCCATAGCGACCTTGTATAGGGTTTCCAAGGAGCAGCTGGTGAGCTTGAACCACCGACCTTGCAATTCAGACAACTTTGCAGTCTGACGCATTAACCCACAGTGCCACACCAGTAGAGACCTTTTAATTCCTATAGCTTATATGTATGAATCAGAATAGTGAGGTCCATTTTTATATCAGGATTCCAGGAACACTTTGCTAAGGCGCAACCTGTCTAGAAATGGTTCTCAGAAATGCCCTAGCTGTATGCTTAGAGATTGGTAAGGGAGCAGCTTTGCTCTACTAGACTCTAGGTGTGTTGGTTAAACAACTCTATCAAAGGATACAATATTTTCTGCTTTGCTTCTTCCCATAGGAACAGAGAAGACTGAAGAAGTGTCCAGACAGGCTGATGGACTCAGTTGGTAAGCTCCACTTGCTCACCATGACTGCCGAGAGTCCGATGCCTGGAGACTTGGCTCTAGCTCCCCTGGTCACTTGCAAACTCTGTCTGTGTGAGCATTCTCCAGACAAGATGACCACCCTCCAGGAATGCCGGTGCAGCTTTTGCACAGCTGTAAGTTTTCCCTGATGAATTTCTAATGAGAAAATACAAGGGGGAGTTTAATGAGATGTTGTTTAGTGCTGTTGAGTCGGTTTTTAGCAACCCTGAATAGGGATTTTGAGGAGCGACTGGTGAGCTTCAACTGCCAGTCTTCATGGGAGCAGAAAACCTCATCTTTTCCTGAGGGTTCAAATCAGAGACCTTGTGGTTCACAGTCCAATGCTTACCTTATGGCGACACTGTTCTTCACTAATGAGATGTTTGTTGTTGTTAAGTGCTGTCGAGTCAGTTCTGACCCATGGTGACCCTGCATAGGGTCTCCGAGGAGCAATTGGTGAGCTTGAGCCACCAACCTTGTGGTTCAGACTGACTTTACAGTCCAGCACATTAGCCTGTAGCGCCACACCAGGATTCCAGCGAGATGTTAGGGTTTGCTAATATGAGAAATCCTGCTTTGAATAGCATTCGGATCTGTTTTTAAATTTATCTTGAATGGTAAATCAGATGTTTCCTGATTTTTAGGCACAGTTCACTGTGTGTATATATGTGTTTAAAATTTAATTACTGGTTGAATAAGCATGGTCTTTTTATTCTTAAGATTTTATCAAAGGAACAAAATAGAGTCAATTTTAACATGCCTGAGTTAACGATCTTCTATTAGACGTTCACCAGGCTGTTTTTTTTTTGGTAGGTGGGTGGGTGAGTGGGTGGGGTTTGATAGTATCGCCAGATATTTCTGAATGATGGAGAAATCAGGTAGCAATTTACTCTATGTTCTGAATTTCCTTTCATTATATTTCTTCTTTTCCTACAAAGGACGTAGTATATACAACTTCTACGTTATCATACATCTTGTGTATTCTGTTTTGCTTCTTATTCCATATAGTGAAGTGAAATCCTAGATATCCCCAGGGTTGGTTCTGGCATCCGGTATCAGCATCCTTGACCTTTATTACCGAATTTTCCTGAAGGTTGGTTCTAGTACCGTCACCATCACTAGGAGAGTTGCTGTGGGCTGGACTCCAACTCATGACGACCCCAGGAGCACTAGAGTAGGACTGTACCCCACAGGATTTTCAATAGCCTGTCTTTTGAAATGGTTCACCAGTGGATCGGCAGATCTTTCTTCTGATCACCTCCAGGGTGGACTTGAACTGCCAGTGAACCTCCATACTTTCAGTTGATGGCGATTGTGTGTTAATCTCATAACCCAAAGCCACACCAAACCCATTGCCATCTGATTGATTCCAGAGACCCTATAAGACAGAGTAGAACTACCCCAGAGAGAGGGGCTCCAAGGGTGTAAATTTTACAGAAGCAGCTGATGGGCTCAATCTTCAGTAATGGCTACTTGCTTAACTGTTGTGCACCAGAGTTGCTAACCTAATAAATCAAACCTGCTGTTATCAAGTCAATTCCAATTTATAGTGATCATATAGGACAGACTAGAATTGGCCACAGGGTTCCCAAGGCAGTAATCCTCGCAGCTGGTGGGTTCAAGCTGTCACTCTTTTGGTTAGCATCTAAATACTTAAGCATTGCTCCATCAGGGCGCCTAAATATTAAAGGTGTACAAAAAAATACAGCAGGCTGAGGTGGATCGGGAGCGCAGGGCTGAAGGATGTTGTAGTTTTAAGTCGGGTGCCAGGAGTAGGTCTGACTGTGAAGTAACTGTGTTCTTCTTCCTCATCTTATGTGAGTGTGTTACTCTGTAGGAAGTGAAGAGTAGGCCTGGTCATCACAGAACTACTGCAGTTCCCTTTGCTCTTGTTTTGTTTCTGAATGCTGTGTTTCAAAAGTTACTATGTCTGTCAGTTTCTTACAAGCCGAAGACTCCACAACCCTCTACCCCCCTGCCTCCCAGCCTCCTGCCTTGCAAATCCTTGAAACAAATGAGTCAGAAGCAATATTTGACTAAAACCAGGTTGGACGTTTTTGTGTGGAGTTACTAATGTTTAAAAGCAGGGCATAAAATTCCATGTTTGCTCTGAGATTTGATAGTGCAGAATTGGAGAATGTATTCAGTTTGTACCTCAATGTTAGGTGAAAAATACTCAAGCCAAGTAGGTGATATCACTAAATTGTACTTATTTACGAGGGGCTAATGCTGACATAGGAGTCCTGGTGTGGCGCTATGGGTTAATGCGCCAGACTGCAAAGTTGTTTGAACTGCAAGGTCAGCGGTTCAAGTCACCAGCCGCTCCTCGGAAACCCTATACAGGGTAGCTATGGGTTGGAATTGACTCGACAGCACTTAATAATAATGCTGACATCATTTCAATAGCTCATGGCTCCTAATTATGATAAATTTACAACAACAACAAAAATAGTGGTTGCTGAGGATGCTGAAGTATAGATAAAACTAATTTTCTCTACAAACGTTCACCTAACCCCAACAACACGCACACACAAAGATTAGCTAGCAATCATAGGGTACAGTGAGTATATGTCAGATCAGAAAAGGGGAATGAAAGTGGTTGTGCAATGTATGTCAAGAATGTCCTCAGTGTCACTAACTGGGACATCAGAGACTGTTGAACAGATGCCTGTGTGCTGTGCATAGTCCCAGCAACAACAAAATAAGACTCTGATAACAAACAAAGCAAAAAACAAAAAATTAGCACAACTGTCTCCCATTTCTCCTTCAACAATTTAGGGGTAGGAGTTAGTACATTTAGATCAATCTTTCTACCATTGTTGGGGAGTGCTCAGAAGCAGAAAATTAGATGACTGTTACTTTGGTATCTTTCCAACTTTAGAACTCTTTGTACCTATAAACATTATTAACCTTTCCTAGCTTCTTGTTACCCCATTTCTTATTATCTGCTCAAGCAGTAAGCATACATGTGTGCTACCATTATTACATTGTTGTTCAGTGTTGTCGAGTCAGTTCTGACCCATAGCAACTCTGTATAAGGCTTACAAGGAGCAGCTGGTGAACTTGAACCACCGACCTTGCAGTTCAAATGACTTTACGGTCCAGCGCATTAACCCACAGTGCCATACCAGGACTCGATTATCTACATTAGTGTCTGTAGAGGTGCAATGGAAATCAGATTCACCTGAAATATTGCTCGTCTTTTTTTGCAAAAACTATTTTTAAATCTGTCTAATCCCCTGCCTCCTGCTCCAATTTTAATTTGCAATCGACTTAATTATATAAAATTTAGTTTGGATTTTCAAGGCTAAAAGGGTTTGTGATATTTTCTTATGCGCCATATTTACTGAGTTCCAGCTTCAAGTGAGTGGATGGTATCTCCTCCCTCTGTTTGCCTGGGAAACAATTCTTGTACATACCATATGGAAAATTGTTTTGTTAGGATTTATTTTGTTTGACCCCAGAGAAATCTCTGGATGTAATCTTGCCTCCACTTGATATGGTACTGGACTTATCTATTTCCAAAGATTTCATAAGGCTTTTAAAAAACTATGTTCTTTCTTCCCTAAAAGGCACCATTAACCATTTTATTGTTAAGTTTCAAGTGTTTTTGTTTTCAACTTCATTGAGTTTCAATTCCAGCAATTACCCCATGAGTTTCAGTTTTGCTTAAATCTTTTTGAACTTTTGATTTCTCATTTGTAAAATGAATGTTTTCAGACTTTACTCCAAACAGTGGTTCTCTGGGAATGGAGAATGGACAGATGTGTGCGTGTGATTTAACACTGAGCGCTAGGCTAGTCATTCCCACTCCTAGGGAAGGTCCCTGTGTGGCAATATAGGATAATGCACTGGACTGCAAGGTTGGTTTTAACTTCATTTCGGTAGTTCAAACTCACCAGCTGCTCCTTTAAAACCCTATCCAGGGTCACTATGAGTCGGAACCGACTTCACAGCACTTAACAACATCAACAAAGCCTTTAAATGAAGGAATGCTGGTGGCGCAGTGTCTGCACTGTGTTAGGAAGTTGGTGGCTTGAAATCACCATGCGTTCTAGGGGAGAAAGATGTGGCAGTCTGAGTCCATAAAGATTTACAGCTGTGGAAACTCCTCTGTGGGGGCAGTTCTTCCTTGTCTGAGAAGGTTGTTATGAGTGGTAATCGATGTCATGGCACTGGGTTTGAGGACTTAAAGGGGAGGCATACTTCACAATAAGTGTGTCTGAGAACCAGAAGTGACCTTTCAATCAAGTCTTCTGTAGTCAAATGAGCTTGGAAATTACTGTGCTCTCTGTTCCTTCTTGGAGGAACATCTTGCATATTTGCATTTTAGAGTTTCTGCAAGATCCTGTGGTTTAGGAGGAATGCATGAGAGAGACCCTTCTTAACTTCTTCTAAACCATTTTCATTTGCCCATGTACCTTTTTTCCTGGAATACTTAGGAATTGCCTCATTTCTAGTTCTCTGAGGAGTGCTGCCGTAAATGCTTTCATGTAGGTAATTCTCGATTTAAATGACACCCAGAGAGAGGAATGTGGTGGATATTGCATCAAATAACCCATCCACTATCTTGTTTTTTGTTAAAGGAAGCTGAACAGGCTCCATTTATGAAAATGGTTTCTATTCGCCTTTTTGCTCAACTCTAACATACAGATGGACTCCTGGTATGGCACTGTGGGTTAATGCGCTGGACTGCAAAGCCGTTTTGAACCGTAAAGACGATGGTTCAAACCCACCAGCTGCTCCTCAGAAACCCTATACAGGGTTGCCATGGGTTGGAATTGAGTCAACGGCAGTTAACAACTATATAGAAGAAAATAGTGTAAGGCAAGACAAGACAATTCTACAGGACAAATATAGACATCATTTCCACCAAACAAAACCAAGTCAAACCGACTCTTGGCAACCCCATGTGTTTCACAGTAAAACTGTACTGCATAGGGTTTTCAAGGTTGTGAGTTTTTTTGAAGCACATTGGAAGGCCCTTCTGAGAAGCTTCTGAATGGGCTCAGATTGCAGTCAGTTAGTAGTCAAATGTTCAGCTGTTTACACTAACGAGGGACTCAATGACTCTCACTGTTGTTCAGTGCTTTTGAGTTGGTTCCGACTCTTAGGATTTCCGAGGAGCAGCTGGTAGGTTTGAACCCCCGATCTTGTGGTTAGGAGGTCCAGTGCTTATTCTACAGCGCCACACCAGGACACCATATTCAGATAAGAACACACAATTATTATTTAAGTGAAAAAAATTCAAAAAGTTAGTTATCAAAGCAAATTTGTGGGTTTGCTCCCTTGTGAGCAATATTTGCCTCTCTCATTTATTTTGGAAGCTTTTACTGTCAGCCGTGAATTAAGGAATCGTGAAAACACAGTTGTTGCTTGTTTTTATAACCTAGATAATTTCACCTGAAAAGAGTCGGTATGCTGGGCATGGCCTATTTACTTTTCAGATTAAAGACAGGATGTGTTGGGCAAAAAGAAAATATAGTCCAACCATAGCCTTGCCTTTTTCCATTACATTTTGTTGGCTCTGAGTAGTTAGAACTCCTTTTACTATTCATTTTTCTGAGCCAAATGGGTTTTCCAATGTTTTAAAAGTGAGAGGAAATATAAAACTTTTTAGACCAAGCCCTTTTTCCCTTAGGGCCTGTTGGGTGACCTTTAAGAAAAGCCCACATATGGCCTGGGAGACATGTACAGTTTGGGAAGATTTGCTGAGTGAGTGTGTATGTGTGTGTGTGCACGTATGTGAGCTGAGCATATGCATGTAGGGAGTTGGTAAATTTCACAGCAAGTAAATTACCTGTGAAGGGTCTTTCCTGTATTCTGATACTTGCATCAGGAAAATCAAAACCAAACCAAATCTACTGTCAAGTGGATTCCACCTCCAAGCAATCCTGCAGGACAGAGTGGAGCGCTCCATTGGGTTTCTGAGGATTCTGTGGAAGTAGGCCATTTTTCCCATGGAGCACCAGGTGGGTTCACATAGCCAAGCTTCCGGTTAGCCGCCAAGTGCTTTAACCACTGGGTCACCAAACTCACTGTCATTGATTGAGTCGCTATAGTGACCCAACAGAACAGAGTCAAACTGTTCAATAGTTTCTGAGACTCAACCTTTACGGGAGCAGACAGCCTCATCTTTCTCCTGAGGAGCAGCTGTTTGGTTGCTTTCTTTTAAATACCTTTTATTGAGATCTCTCTACAACTGCAAGAAGTAATGAGGCTTCTTTTTCCAGGCCAACGTCACAGAAGCAGCTCTGTCCTAATCTTCCGGTCACGTGTCTTGCCAGCCTTTTGCCTGCAGCTCTTAAATCCTTCAGTTCTCTGGGTTCCCATCCCCAAAAGATTGTTTTCTCTTACTATTATTGTTGTTATTGTTAGGTGGCCCTGTAGAGGGTTTCTGAGGAGTGGATGGTGGGTTTGAACCACCAACATTGTGGTTCAAGCCAACCTCTCGGTCCAGTGCTTATCCTACTGCTCCATGCCAGGACTCTAGTATTACTATTGAATGGGCTGAAAGAAATCACACTAGCATCTTGGTTTCTAGTACTCAAATATCTTGGCTTGCATGGTTAAATTTATACTTTATTTTGCCATGGGTGAGCAAACTGTAAGTCCTCAAATTTATCTTTGACTTTGCCTGTGAAATGACTTCGATATACTTTCTGTTTATACCTCCTAAGAGCTTTTTTGCTTTAAAAAAAAATCTTATTGTGAATTGAGTGAAGGTTTACAGAGCAGATCAGCAATTTTACTTTCAACAAGTCATACACTCTTGTTTCATCTCAACCTCACAAGAGTTTTAATGATAGTACTATGATGACCTTTGTATTTATCAGTCAAATCTTTCGATTAAAACACCAATTCTTAAGTGTACACTTCAGTGATCATTAGTGTATTTACAGAATTGTCCAACCATCTTAGCAATCAAATATAGAATCCTTTGATCACCCCAGGAAGACACTTTGTACCTGTTAGCAGTTAAGTTTCACACCATCCTCTCAACTTCTGAAAACCTCTCACCTACTTCTTGCCTCTTTGGGACATTTCATAGACATGGAATTCTATGAGAGCTTGTTTTTTGTCACTAGCTTCTTACCCTTTGCATAATGTTTTCAAAGTTCATCTGTGTTTCAGTATTTATTGATTGTTGTTGTTGTTATGTGCCATGGAGTCAGTTCCAACTCATAGTGACCCTGTACAGGGTTTCCAAGGCTGTAAATCTTTATGGGAGCAGAAAGCCTCATCTTTCTCCCGTGAAACAGCTGGTAGTTTCGAACTGCTGACTCTGAGGTTAGCAGCCCGATTCATAACCACTACGCTACCCGAACATCCTTTTTGATCTTTAGGAGCCTTTATATTTGGTATAAATATAGTACCAAACATAACTGAGAACACGAATAGTAGAAGACAAAGTAGATGATGGGGCCTCCTAAAAATTATACACTATGTACATCAAAAGATTTCACCAGAACAGTAAAAAAGATAACCCACACACTGGGAAAATTTTTTTGGCAATGGTATTTCAGACAAGGGACTAATCTCTAAAATTTATAGAGAACTTCAAGAAAAAGACAAATAATACAATTAAAAAATGGTCAGAGGATACAGTTAGGCACCCAACAAACATGAATAAATGCTCATGATCATTAGCCATTAGAGAGATTCAAATAAAAATAACAAGGTGCTATTATCTCATCCTAGTATTAATAGCAAAGTTAAAACAAACAGAAAATGACAAATGCTGGAGATAGCGTGGAGACTGGAACCCTAACGCACTACTGGTGTGACTATAGAATGGTGCAACCACTGTGGAAAATGGCCTGTGCTTCCTTAAAAAGTTTAAAACAGAAATACCATATAACTCAGCAGTCCTCTTTGGTATATGTTCTAGAGAAATAAGAGCCTCAACATGAATAGATGTATGCATACCTCTGTTTATTATTCTGTGGCTCTGTAGGATAAGCACTGGACTGTGAACCACAAGGTCAGTACCTGCTTCACAAGAGGAAGATGAGGCTTTCTGCCCCCATAAAGATTTCCAGCATCAGAAGCAGTATGTAGGGTTGCTGTGAGTTGGAACTGACTGAATGACACTCATAACAATAGCAGCATGTTCATCGCAACACTATTCACAATAGCAAAGAGCTAGAAACAGACTAAAGGCTCCATCAACAGAAGAATGACAAACTATGGTACATCCATACAATGGAACAGTGTACAGTATTACAAAAGACTATGAATCTATGAAACATCTCATAGCATAGATGAACCTGGAAGACTTTATGGTGAATGAAATTGTTGTTGTTGTTAAGTGTCATGGAGTTGGTTCTGACTCATAGCGGTGCTATATGGTGTTTCTGAGGAGCGGCTGGTGAATTTGAA
>NW_006408558.1:8459935-8461774 GCF_000296735.1 Chrysochloris asiatica | reverse complement strand
CTTTATGGGAGCAGAAAGCCTCATCTTTCTCCCGTGGAACAGCTGGTAGTTTCGAACTGCTGACCTTGAGATTAGCAGCCTGATTCGTAACCACTATGCTACATTGATAGGTCATTCTTTTAAAAAAATTAGCTAGTAGTGCTAAGTGTATACGAAACAGCACACTTGCCATTTCTGCATTCTTCAGGTGTATACTTTGGTGACAGCTGGGTTCATACTGGTTTTCCATTGAAGAGGAGTTGCTGCAGGTCAGATGGTATGTGAGGAGCAGGGACAAACGGCAGCAGCCGGAGAAATGGATGAGAGGTGACTCAAGCAGGAGCTGGCTTCCCGGACCTATGATCTCACCCATGCCTAATGCTCACCACTTCCTTGTTCAGGGAACGTAGTAAAATGTGGCATGAGAGGGAAGAACAGCATGAGAAAACCAGGCTACTAAGGCTCTCAGGACTTTGTAGAGGGCCAGTCGCTCCGCAGAACAAAGATAAGGCTTTCTGCTCTCAAAGATAAGGCTGTCATCCATGTGTCAAATGGGGCTCGCTGTGCCAAGGGCTCATGGGTCACTGGTTTTCCAAGTGCCAGGGGTGGGTGGGCTTTGAGCCCCTCCCCCAGCACTGTACTCTGCTGGAGAAAGCAGTGACTTGTTAAGCCTCCCAAGGCCCCCTCTTCTGAGGTGCCTTTTGTACTCTTCCCATTAGGACAACCATTCCCCTCCCGTCTGTGAGCCCCCTTTTCTTTCTCCTAGTCCCTCTTGGCACCCAGCCACCCGCCCAGGGGTGCCCCCTTCTCTCCTGCTCCCCATCCTTGTGGCCAGCCCGGCTGGTTTTGTAAGATACTGGTTTGGTGCACAGTGATTTTTTTTTTTTTCCCTTGTAATTTAAACAGGCCCAGCATTGTTGGTTCTATTTAATGGACACAAGATAATGTTACAGGTTTTAAAGTGATTAAATGTGCAGACCATTAAAAAAAAAAAAAAAAAAAAAAAGCCCCTATACAGGGTTGCTATGAGTCGGGAAGACTCCATGGTAACTTAACAACAACAGCCACGTGACGGCTCAGTAGTAGAATGCTCATCTTCCATGAGAGACCGGGATTTAATTCCTGACCAAATACACTTTTGTACACCCACCACCCATCTTTCATCGGAGGCTCGCATGTGATCATGATGCTGGATAGGTTACAGTAGAGCTTCTGGACTAAGACAGACTAGGAAGCAAGACCTGGCAATCTACTTTTCAAAAATTATTCAATAGGATCCAGTGGTCCTATTGGAAACGGATCATGGGGAGGGTAAGGTGCAGCATTTTATTCCGCAGTGCATGGGGTTGCCATGAGTTTGGGGCTGCCTTGATGGCATCTAACAACAATTGAAAAAGAAATATAGCAGGGCAAATAAAGACCCTCCCCCACAGCACACCATCTCCAGCTCCCGTGTCGTCCCCCCCAACACACACACACAGAGGCGAACCATCAATAGGAAAGGCCACGTGGTGGAGTTCCATCTTCTCTTCAACTGCCAACCCAGAATTATTTCAGTCCTTGGGTGAGACTTCAGCTAAACACAAAGATTTGGGGAACCAATTTCATTCACATTGATGGGGTGGGGGTAGAGAGGTTCATCTGAAATATGTGAAACTTCAGTAAGCTGTTTCTGTCCTTTCCATCCTATTGGAAACTTTTTCCTTCCTCTGTCTTCTTTTTATAGACTCTTTGTAAACTATAAACATAATGCATACCTATTTTAAAGCAAAATAAAAATCTCAATATATGAACAGTTCACCTATACCCACTTCTAAACTCTTTTCTGGTGTACAAACATATAAATAAATATATGAATAT
>NW_006408558.1:8455716-8457397 GCF_000296735.1 Chrysochloris asiatica | reverse complement strand
ACTTGATGGCACAACAACACTAAAGCTTCACAGGGGTTGATTGCCAGGCCTTTTCTCCTGGCGGGTTTGCAGAGATTTTCAGCCTCAGAAACCGTAGGGCGCAGTTCTCCAATGCCCTATGGGGTCCACTAGGAGATGGAATTTATGTGACTGCTGTGGTGTTTTATTTTTGTTTGTTTTTTTATTGGTGTGGTCGGGGAGGCAATTAGAGATGCTTTCTTACAAACACACAACAAAACTTCACAACAAGGAAAAGGCAACGATAAAGCTATGCAAGCTGATTGCTACCTCCTTCTCCCAAGGAGCAAACTGGTGAGTTCAAACCATGGTCTATCTAATTAGCGACTCCCCAGTCACTCACTACTCACTGAAGTCAGATCTGGCATGTTGTTTTGTGGACTGTGTTATGCCCACTGACCATGGTGCCCCCTGAGACCCTGTGCCCAGCGACTCATTCATTCAAGATGTTTGATTATGTCTAAGAAGTTTTTATATCTTTGTCCCTTATGTGCTCCACTGCATTCATGACTGTATTTGTAACAGTACAAATACCCCCTGTCAAGCCTATGTATATTTGTGGGTATACTTCCACTTTCCCCGTCACCCCTGATAACCATCAAAGAATGCTTCTTTTATTGTAAGAAACCTTCTCTTGAATTTTTACAGTGATCTCATATAATACTTGCCCTTTTGTGATTGACTGATATCACTCAGCATGATGTCTTCCAAGTTCATGCATGCTGTGAGGTGTTTCACAAATTCATCATTATCCTTTACTGTTTGTTGTGTAGTGTTACTTTTTAAAAATAGTGTTCTATGGTTGCCTGTATCAAAATTCATAATGGACTAACATAATAGACTGTTTATTGGGGTGTTTCCAATTTCTGCTTTTATACATGAAAATTCTTGTAGGTATGCATGTTCTTGTGTGCTCTGAGGAGCCAGTACCGACTCATAGCGACTCCTTGTAAGGTTTCTGAGAGCAGCTGATAGGTTCGAAACCCTGACCTTGCGATTTGCAGTCTAGTGCTTATCCTACAGCGCTACATCAGGGCCCTTGTAGGTATGTAGATAACTGTGAAAATATAATTTTCCAAGATACATTAGAAATGTATCTAGACTCTAGAAGATGTGTAATTGCCTAGGCAAAATGCATTCTAACTTGATACATATTGTCAGATGGCCCAGATTATTGCACCAATTTAACCATGCCACTGACAAAACCGGAGAACATTTTCAAACTTTTTACTTCTCTAATCTGCAAAGGGTTGCTGAATCTGAACCGACTCAACCTCAACAACACTGAACAACAACAACAACAACAATCTGATATGTGAAAAGAGCTTATCTCATTGATTAACCCCTGCTTCCGCTTTCGAAGAGGAAGCAAATTATAGCAAAATAAGCTCATCTGATGAATCTATTTAAAAATAATACATATGATCTGTCTGATGCCAGTACTATTTTAGCTGACTTTATACATTGTTATTCACAGTACTGTCCAGTTCGATTAATGTGCCATTTCTAGGAACATGTTTCCCATGTTGTTGTTACTGTATGCTGTTGAGTCGATTTCAGCTCATAGTGACCCTATAGGATGGAGTAGTTGTTGTTGTTGTTGGTAGGTGTCATCAAGTTGGTACCGACCCATAGTGACCTTATGCACAGCAGAATGAAACAC
>NW_006408558.1:8441772-8455551 GCF_000296735.1 Chrysochloris asiatica | reverse complement strand
AGCACTCTGGCTGTACTTCTTCCAACACGGATCTGTTGGTTCTTTTGGCAGCCCATGGCACCTTCAGCACTCTCCTCCAACACCATAAAGGACGGAGTAGAGCTGCCCACATGGGATTTCCTAGTCTGTAAATCTTTACAGGACCAGATTGCCAGGTGTTTCTCCCAAGCAGTGGTTTATGGGTTGGAACTACTCAGTTAGCAACTGAACGTTTCACCATTGTACCACCAGGGATTCTTCTTTTATACATTGTTGTTGTCCAAGTGCCATCGAGTTGGTTCTGAGTCACAGCGACCCTGTATAGGGTTTTTGAGGAGTGGCTGGTGAGCTTGAACTGCTGACCTTGGGATTCAACCTGACCTTGGGATTCAGTGCTTTATCCCCCAGCGCCTCACCAGTACTCCTCTTTTACACATAGCAGACATGAGTGAATGGAAAAACCTAATGTTCATTTTGGTGTTCCTAAGGCAGTAGATGGGAGTGCAGTGGGTTCTATATGATAAGCACTGGATTATGAACCACAAGGTTCCACAGTTCTAGCCTGCCGGCCACTCCATGGGAGAAAGATGAGATTTTCTGCTCCTGGGAAGATTGAAAAGCCTCGTAAACCCCAAACAGGGCCGCTATGAATCGGAATTGACTCTACAGCATGTAATAACAACAACAACAACAACAAAGGCAGTAGGTTGAGTGTTGAGCTGCTAACTGAAAACTGGTGTTGTAAATCCACCAGTGCCACAGGAGAAAGAAGAGGCAGTCGGATTCTGTGCCAATTTTCAGCCTCAGAAACCCCAGGAAGCACTTTTACTGTGTCCTCCAGGGCCCTCTGTGAGTTGGAATCTACTTGACTGCAGTGGTGGGGTGTTTTGCATGTTGAGGAGGCGAGAGATGCCGTCTTACAAACACAAAATACTTTATGATCAGTGACAACAAGGAACTGTTTTAAATTTAGGCAAGTTGAGCCAGAAAGGTTGTGAATTAACCAGAAAATCCAATTAACCCTGAAACTCCATTTCTGAAAGACTTTAAAGTTCATCACGGCTTGCTTATGTCAGGACGGGTCTCATAGATTCTAGTTTTCAAGGTACTTCCCCAAATCAGGTTAGACACACTCCATGGCTCATTTCCATGAAAACAGTTCCGTGTTAACCAAAAGCCTCAATGGTTTTGCACGATTTTCCACCCATCAGTAAGGAAGTCTCTTTGATGTGACTCTCTTGGGAAGAGTGTGTGAATTTAGGGTGTTCACGCAGTCTCTTAGACCCTAGTGGCTCTGACCACAAAGTTGGTAGTTCAAACCCATCAACTGTTTCTCAGGAGAAAGGTAAGGCTGTCTGCTTCTGTAAAGGTTTTCAGTTTTAGAAACTCTCTGTGTGGTCACTATGAGTCAGAATTGACATGATGGTATTGAATTTGGTTTTTATTTTCCTTGTCACAGCAGGGAAAGCAGGACATTTGAGTACCTAGCATGTAATATGTATTATGCAATGATACCGAATTTAATTTACTCTTTAACCTTCCATTGCACAGATAAAGAGACCAGATACAGTAGTAAGCAGCTTGTCCAAGATCCTTGCTTTTAATTCCTGGATCACGAGTTGTTTGGGGAAATGACAAGCCTCTGTGAATAAACATAATGTACTGCTTGGCACATAATGGGCTCTCCTTCAATTATATTTGTTAGTATGAACAATGGATGAAGGTCTGTGCTAGGTTTTTATGATCTTACCTGTAGTTTCTAAAGCTTGGTAATGGCTTATGTAAATGTAAAACTCACAATGGTTGTTGTTTCTATGTACAGAATTGTTTCAGCAGTTCAAAGAAGGTGTTAGGAACAACTGATGAGACTAATCCAGAGTTTCCAGAAGATCAAAACCAAATAAGTAGCCATTGAGTCAATTCTGGCTCATAGCGACCCTATAGCACATAGTTGTTGTTGTTAAGTGTTGAGTCGGTCTGACCTCCGAGAGGGTTGGCATTGCTTCATACTGTGATCCTACATTTGATATTCACTATATTCCCCAGAGTATACCTGAATAAATATTTTATGTCCAGAAAAACAAAACAAACAAACAAAACCCTGTACAGGGTTTCCGAGGAGCGGTTGGTGAGCTTGAACCGCTGACCTTATGGTTCAAACTGACCTTGCAGTCCAGCGCGTTAGCCCACAGCACCACACCAGGACTCCATAGAACAGAATAGAACTATGGAAACAGACTGCTATATCTCTTTCTCCTATGAAGTGACTGGTGAGCTTGAACCACCAACCTTTTGGTTAGCAGCTTAGTGCTTTGCCACTGTACTACCAAGGCTCCGTCTTCCAGACAATAGAGAATATGTAATCTGAATACACTGCTTCAGATAGAAGGGATTGAGCCTCTTCCATCTTCCATGAATGTCTATCTGTGTGATTTCACTCAAGTTATTTGAGGGATTAAGAGGTCTGGTCCACACAGCTGAAGCTCCCAGTGTACATGGTATAGATTTAAATTTTGAAATTGAAGTTAAGATGTCAGCACAGGTCTTCTGGCTCAGAAGCCAGTGCTCTCTCATATCCTTCTCTTTCTCCTTCCCTCCACTTTAGTATTCTGGAAGTTATTGGTGGTCCTGAAAGGACTTCAGGCTAAATGGCTATTTCCAGATGACATCTGTGTGCTCAGGGTATAGAGCAGGATTAACTCTAAAGCACAGGGATTTTACTGTAGCTGGAAAAAAAAATATTTCATAGCTCTAACATTTTCTTTTCCTAAATTGTTGTTGCCGCCCACCATGATTTCAGTCCTCAACTCATGATGACCTCATGCACAAAGGAACAAAGCAATGTCCAATGCTGTGCCATCCCCATAGGGTTTTCATTAGCTGATTTTTAGAAGTAGATCTCCAGGTCTTTCTTCCTAGTCTGCCTTAATCTGGAAGTTCTGCTAAATCTGTTCGGTATCATAGCAACACACAGCCTCCACTGGCAAACAGGGAAAGGCTGCACTTGAGGTACGCTGGTCGGGAATCAAACCTGGGTCTCCCCCATGGAAGACAAGAAGTCTATGTCAGAATCATCAATGACTCATTTACCAAAGAAGTGTGCTGTTAAATACTAGTTATTTTATAGGGAATGATATTTAGCCTTTGAAAAACCTACTGTTAGGGTTTATGGTGTTTATAGTCTTCAGGTAAGTTCTAGTCTTTCTCAGTATTTCTCATACATGGAGATGCTTGTGTGGTACTGGGAAAACAAGCAAGGGCTCTCTCATTAGACTTTGTTTTAAACCTTAACTCCTATTTTATGAGTCATGAGGATCTAGGATACATTACTAAGCTGCTATTTGTAAAATGGGGTTAATGCCAGTTATAGAGTTGCTATAAAGATTGTTGTTAAGTTCACCACCCATAGTGACCCGAGCATGGTTTCTGAGGCTGTAAATCTTTACGGGAACAGAAAGCCTCATCTTTCTCCCACTGAGCAGCTGGTAGTTTCCAACCGCTGATCTTGAGGTTCACAGCCTGATTCGTAACCACTACACTACCAGAGCTCCTTGGCTAAAGGACGTAATTTTAAGATACATACCATATCCATCAGCTTGACTGTTGTTCCTCATTTTCATTATGTCCTGTTTCTATTGCCAACCCTGTAATCAATAGTTTAGTTCTAGACCAGTAGCTCTCAAAGTGTGTCCCTTGGTCCAACAGCATCACCTGTGAATTTGTTAAAAATATAAATCCTAGGGTCCCACTTCAAACCTACCGAATCAGAAACTCTAGCGATGATCCCCAGCCCTCTGTGTTCTAGTCTGTCCTCCAGGTGGTTCTGATATACCTGTGTAGGCTATTTCACGTACTTTATTGATGAGGTGAATGTTCACCGCTCACTTTCATGTTCATTGTGGTACATGTGTTTACTCTGTGACTGCTTACATCTTATATGGCTTATGAAACAGGTTATATGGCTTTGACTTGTCATAGTCTAGTTTGTTGGAATTGTTGCTAATTCAAAAACTTTAGTACATGGCAATTCAAGACAAGTAACTAAGTTAGGTTTTATTGAGAGTTAAGAGGAGTTTTAACTCATGGGAAGAGAGGGACTGAGTGCTGGAAGCCAGGAGGCAGGCTTGTAGAATGTGCCCTTTGGTTGTTTAAATGATGACATATTCCCGAGTGTTTTTGTGTACACCTCTCCCCAAAAACAAAACAACAAAAAACAGAGGGAATGGAAGCAAATACTGTTGAATGATGATGCACAAAAGAGATTGCTCGTCAACACTTTAAAAATGGTCTTGTGTGCAACAGATTTGCCTAATGCAATACGTCCTTTGATTTCTTGGCTGCTGCTTCCATGAGTGTTGATAGTTGATCCAAGAAGAATGAAGTCCTTGACAACTTCAATCTTTTCTCCTTGATAAGAATGCTGTTTATTGGTCCAGTGGTGAGGATTTTTGTTTTCTTTACATTGTTATGCATTCCATACTGAAGGCTGTGGTCTTTGATCTTCGTCAGTAAGTATTTTAAGTCCTTTTTGCTTTCAGCAAGAAAGGTTGTATCATCTGCATATCACAGGTTGTTAATGAACGTTTCTCCAGTCCTGATGCCACATTCAGCTTCTCAGATTATTTGCTCAGTTTACAGGTTGAATGTTGTTGTCATGTGCCGTGGAATTGGTTCCAACTCATAGCGACCCTGTACAGGGTTTCTGAGGCAGTAAATCTTTATGGGAGCAGAAAGCCTCATCTTTCTCCCGTGGAACATCTGGTAGTTTCGAACTGCTGATCTTGTGGTTCGCAGCCTGATTCGTAACCACTACGCTACCAGAACTCCTTTATAGATTGAATAAGTATGATGAAAGGTTACAACCCTGGCACACACCTTTCCTGTTTAAACCATTCAGTGTCCCCTTGTTTTGTTCAAACAAGTACCTCTTGGTCTATGTACAGGTTCCTCATGAGCACAATTAAGGGTTCTGGAATATTCATTCTCTGTAATGTTGTCCATAGCTTGTCATGATCCACAAGTCAAAAATCTTTGCATAGTCAATAAAGCACAGGCAAACATCTTCTGGCATTCTCTGCTTTCAGCCAAGATCCATCTAACGTCAGCAGTGATATCTTTTGTTCCACATCCTCGTCTGAAACTGGCTTGACCTTTGGCAGTTTCCTGTCAATGTACTTTTGCAGCTGTTTTTGAATTGTCTTTAATAAAATTTTGCTTGAGTCTGTCTTGATCTGAAAGCTCAACTGAAATCTTTCTACTGTGGGTGGCCCTGCTGGCATTCAAAATACCGGTGGCAAAACTTCTAGCATCACAGTGACACACAAGCCACCACAGTGCAACAGACTGACAAACTGTAGGGGGAAAAATATAGTGGATGACGAGTTCATGTCATTGCTAATGTATACAATGTTAATATATTTTTGAATTAAATTTTTTTCCGTTAATATTACTACCATTAGTTTTAATTGAGATTTTATTTCATGGGATTTTACTGCAAGTTGTGGCTTAAATACTGCTATAGATGCTAGGATTTTATTTTTAAAATAATAGAGATGATTTCTGCTATAAAGAACATTAAAATCTGAGATGTGATGAATGGTTCTTTTTTTTTTGCTTTGAAAAAATTTCCAAACATATACTATGAATTTTTTAAACCAAACAACAAAAGTAAAATAATTTTACAATGAATACCTATCTGCTCACCAGAGTTTGCCATTAACTTTTTATGCTATTTGCTTTATCCTTTGCATGATGCAGTTTTAAGGTTGTTGTTAATTACCTTCCAGTTAGTTTCAACTCATAGCGACCCTGTATAGGGTTTCCAAGAAGCGGTTGGTGAGTTTGAACCACCGACCTTGTGGTCCAGTGCTTTATTCCATAGCACCACACCAGGACGTCTTGGAGGAAATGGAAGGATTTGGCAAAGCTTCTTGTTTTCTTTCCCTTGGAACCATTCTCTTGGAACTTTCTGGGTATGCTGTTTTTTAGGTGCCGTTGGTTCTGGGTGTTACTGTGTCATTAAATAGTACCTGACACGTGTGAGTCTTCTGGGGACTAGTATAAGAATTAAGACCAACATTTTTAAAGAAAGGTGAGAAAAGGGGAAACTTTCGAGAGGTCTTGAGGAGCTAGTGAATTATTAGTGTTGGAAGCAGAACTTTCCAGTGTTAGTACCGGCTGTTTGCTCTGACAGAAATATACTTCCAGTTTAGAGGATTTGATTGGCTTCATTGTGAGTCTGGTCCAGCAGGCTACAGCATTTCCAATGGATTTATCTTCAGAGCTATTTCTGTCATTGAATTTCTTAATTTAGATGTTTCATGATCACCGAGATAAAGATAGAAGTATTTGGTCATTCGTGCTTGGTGGAAACTTGAAGTGCTTTTGATTGGGGCTCAGATTTAATCTCCCATGTTGGATGACTGTTCCAAAACTTATGAGTTGAACCTGAGTAGTCTTTTCCAGAAAAAGTAACAGCACTATTTTATGTTAAGGTTTTTAAAGTCTCTGAATCAGAGCTTTAACACGTGTGTATGTAGTTGGCTTCTTAAGCTCTCTTTACTTATATGTCTTCGGGAACTGACGGTACGTGTTTGTGCTCAATGGAGAAGTTGGCTAGAAAGTAGGCCCTCTTCTTTGGGAGCTCAATGTTGCTTCACATTAATAAATGACGTACAGGCAGGTATGATGGACACACAATACCTCTCCTGACCAGATGTCATGGATGGTACTGAACTCTAGGAGGTCTCAGACTTTCTTGAACATTGGAATCATCTGGAGAGTTTAAACATACTGATGCCAGTTCAGCAAGGTTGTAGGATACAAGATTAATCCAAGGGAGTGTCAAAAAGTTTGTGAGAAAAGTCCTTTATATTTTAGTTCTATTTTCTACTGACTTCCAAGCCCACTTGGATGTAAAAATCAAATGTTATTTCTATACATCAGCAAGGAACACTATGATGAGAACATAAAGAAAATAGTTCTACTTACAATGTCATCAATCAAAAAGGATAACATACTGTGGAATAAATTTGTCCAAAAAACTACAGAATTTATAATCTGAAAACTACAAGACATTGAAAGAAATAAAAGAAGACCTAAGTAAATGGAAAGATATCCCATGGCCCTGGACTGGACATTGTCAAGATGGCACTGCCTGGACCACCTTAAACAGGTGTCAGTGCAGTCTCTATTAGAATCTCAGCTGACTTATTTACAGAAATGGACAAGCTTATCCTAAAATTCATAGGGAAATTGGAGGGACATAGAATGGCCAGAACAGTTTTTTCAGAGAACAATGCTGGTGGAATCATATTCCCAGTATCAAAAGTTAATACAGAACTGCAGTAATCCAGATAATGTGGTGCTGGCACAGGATAAATATATAGACAAATGGAATCAAATGGAGAGTCTAGAAATAAACTTAATGTTTTTAATCAACCGATTACCACCAAGGGTGCCAAGATAATTCATGGAGTGTATATAGTCTTTTCAACAAATAGTTCAGGGACAACTGGATAGCCACATGCAAAAGAATGAAGTTAGACCTGTATCACACACCATATACAAAAGCGAACTCAAAATGTATCTTAGATCTAAATGTAAGAGCTAAAACTATAAAACAGAAGAAAATATAAAAGTAAATGTGATTTGGAGTTAGGCAAAGCCTTCTTAAATATGACACCAAAAGCATGAACAACAAATTAAAAAAATGGATAACCTGGTCTTCATCCAATAATTAAAAAAATTAAAAAGGCTCTTTTTAAAAAGATGTTCTGTGTCTTAAGACACAGATTCCATTAATAAAGTGAAAAGGAAATCCACAGATTTCTCAGGGAGATGTATTTGAAAGTGATATTTCTGATAAGGGACGTATATCTAGGATATATAAATAACTCTTAGCTCTCAATATAAAAAGCATCAAATAGTCTAATTTAAAAAATTGACAAAGGCTCTTCATAGACATTTCATCAAAGAATATATATATACAAATGACACTGAACACATGAAAATTACAACAAATATCATTAGTTATTGTTGTTAAGTGGCTTTGAGTTAATTCCAAAGCAGAATGATCTTGTATAGTTGTTTTTAAGTGCCATCAAGTTGATTTCAACTCATAGCGACCCTATATAACGTTTCTGAGGAGCAGAAACTTTTGACACTGGTAGGTTTGAACTGCCGACCTTGTGGCTCGCATTCCATTGCTGATCCTACAGCACCACACCAGGACTCCATATAGTTATTGTTGTTGTTAAGTGCTGTCGAGTCGATTCTGACCCATAGCGACCCTGTATAGGGTTTCCAAGGAGCAGCTGGTGAGCTTGAACTACTGACCTTGTGATTCAAACGACTTTGCAGTCTGGCGCATTAACCCACAGTGCCACACCAGGATATAGTTATTAGGGAAATGCAAATCAAAACCACAATGAGCTATTACTTTGTACTCACTAGGATGGCGATAGTGGAAAAAGACAGGCAATAGTAAGTATTGACAATGATGTGCAGAAATTGAAAACTCAGACAGTTGGTGGGAATGTAAAATGGTGAAGCCACTTTCAAAAAACAGTTTGGTGGTTCTTTAACTAGTTAAACTCATAACCTGGGGGTATTCCACTCCTAGGTACCATAGTACCCAAGAGAAATGAAAAATCAAACACATGAAAACTTATGAATGTTCATAGTAACAGACAAGACATGGAACAACCCAAATGTCTATCAAATGATGAAAGGTTGTGTAAAATATGGTACACCAAGGCAGTATTAGATGGTTCTAAAATGCTGTAACTTGGATGAATCTTGAAAACACAACACTAAGTTAAAGAGGCTAGACACAAAGGACTGTATGTGGTTCCATTGATATAGATGTCCATAATATGCAACCCCACTGAGACAGAAAGCTGTTAGAACTGAAGGAGTTTCACCAAGGTGCAGGTTTCCATCTCCCACTAAACTCTGAGCATCTACCATGCATCCTATCCTGGATTTGTGCTTCTAAGGCTAAGATAGGATTCAGATCCTACAGGGACTCCTGAGCTGCTGGAGAAGGGAGCGTGTTCATTCGCACAGGACAAGGGGATAGGTGCTGCGTTATTCATTGTTCACGTGCACAACATAGTTCAGTTGTCATATCTAGGTCTCTGGGTGTCCAAAGTAGTTTGCACTTGACTAACCTGAAGGAGTCCTGATACGATGCTGTAGGATATGCACTGAACTGTTAACCACACGGTTGTCAGTTGAAGCCCATCAGCCATTCCCTGGAAACCCTGCACAGGGTCGCTATCAGTCGGAACCAACTCAACGATATTTAACAACAACAAGCTAAAGGTTGGTGGTTTGAATCCAGTTGGCGGCACTGTGAAAGAAAGGCTTGGCGATCTGCTTCTGTAAAGATTACAGCCAAGGGAACCATATGGAGCTTGGTTCTACTCTGTAACACATGGAGTCACTATGGCTCAGAGCCAATGCGAGAGCAGGAGTTTGGATGTTTGTTTAGCATCACTTAAGGTGGCAATAGGAATATTGGCAAGCAGTGAGGAAAAGCCAAGTCTACAGGAGGGGATGTTAGAATTGGGCAGGGCTGTATAGTTTATTACATTTTCTTTAAAGAGCGTAATTAATGATATGTCTCCTAAGGGGAAGTGCCGAACTGCCAGCCCCGCTGTTGTTGTTGAGAATCACTGGCTCTCACTTCTTTTGGTGGATTAATTGGCTTCTGTTTCAAGGGGAAACTCATTGAAATCCGAACATGGAACTACATTAAAATGACTTTTATTATAGTCTCCTTTAAACTTATATAAACATAATACAAGGATATAAGCACATTTAGGCTCATGTCTCTTAAAAAAACGTGAACACTAGAATACATTTGTAAGCTAAATATTAACTGAAATTGCAGACCATTAAACTCTAACAACATTAGTGTGATAGATGATGTTTAGTTTCGGTTAGACTGTAAGTTTGGCATGCCTGTGTTCCAATGGGCTAATTGTAATTCACTGATCCCGCCAGCTGCTCTTGTTTGTTGGAATGAATAAAAGTCCTCACTTGTCCAGCTTTCACTGGACCCATATACTACTATTGTTTTTTAATCCATGAGTGACAATTGAAGTGTTTCTGTTAGGCAAAGTAGAGTCCATGAGAGGCATAAACAGTGAATGTGCTCCACTGCTAACTGATGAAGATCTGATGAAGATCCCAGACCAGAGTCTTTGGCATGGGTTGTACCTCAATGTAAAGAAAGCAAACATCCTTACCACTGGGCCAATAAGTAATGTCATGATAAATGGAGAACAGATTGGAGTTGTCAAAGATTTCATTTTGCTTGGATCCACTATCAACACTTAGGGCAACAGCAGTCAAGAAATCAAAAGACGTATTGCATTAAGCAAATCTGTGCAAGACCTCTTTCAAGTGTTCAAGAGCAAAGATGTCAGTTTGAGAATTTAGTGCACCTGACCCAAGCCATAGTATTTTCAATAGCCTCTTATGCATATGAAAGTTGGATAATGAGTAAAGAAGACTGTAGAAGAATTGATGCATTTGAGTTACGGTGTTGGTGTCGGAGAAGAGTACTACTGGTGCCATGGGCCTTCCAAAAGAAGCCAAGATAGCCAGACTTCATCTCTCAAACTTTGGCTACATTATCAGGAGGGACAAATCCCGGAAGAAGGACATCATGCTTGGTAAAGTGGAGGCACAGCAAAGAAGAGGGAGACTCCCAACAAGAAGGATTGGCTTAGTGGCAGCATCATCGGGCTCAAGAGTAGCAGCAATTGTGAGAATGCAGCAGGACTGGGTGGTGTTTCGTTCTGTTGTAAATAGGATTTCTGTAAGTCGGAATTGACTTTGCAGCATCTAATAATAATAGCATCTTCTAACTGAAAGGTTGAGGGTTCAAATCCACCCAGAGGTGCCTTGGAAAAATTGCCTGGGGATTTAATTCTGAAAAATCAGCAATTGAAAACCCTCTGGAGCACAGTTCTACTCTGACAGCACAGTGGTTACCATAAGTCAGTTAACTTGACAGTGTGTGCTTTTTCGGACTATATTTGTACCAGAACATCCCACGTGCCTCTGTTCAAGCTTCTCCTTGGGTCTATTTGAGTCTATAAGAAAGTTTTGAGTTAAATAGGAACTAATGAGACTATGTGAGTCTTTATAAACATACACACACAAATTCATTTCAGTTTATATTGTAAATTTGTAAAGCTGACATCTAATATCTATTCAGTTCCTCAACTATATATTTGCATGCCTTTATTTTCACCTTCATATTTTCATGTATTTACTCTCTTGTATGACTCGTCATTGCTCTGAGACTTGTTAAGTGCCATCGACTTGGTTCTGACTCAGTGACTCAGAATAGGGTTCCCAAATAGCAGCTGGTGACCTTGAGGTTAGCAGTCCAGTGCTTATCCTATAGCACTATATCGTGACCCCTTCTGTGAGAATAGGCTAGCCCAAGTCCATTGCCGCTGAGTTGATTCTAACTCTGAGTGTCCCTATATAGGCTTTCGGAGACGAAATCTTTTCCAGCTTTATCTTTTTCCCTTGGAACATCTTGTGTATTTGAACTGCCTGTATTATGGTTAACAGTCCAATGCCTAACCCACAGCACCACCAGGGCTCCTTGAGAGTAGGTTAGGCAGGTGGTATTGTCCCTTTTAATTATGAAAGTTCTGGAGCTAAAGAGGGCAATGATTAGTCCAACTAGAGAGCCGCTTTAGGGTTTGTACTTTACCGTCAGTCATCAGAATCCAGTTCCCTTGACTGTGCGTTTTAACTGTTTCTTTAGAAGATCAGTTTTAAAAGGGTGTAATCTAGTGGTGGAGAATGAACAGGTGTACAGTAAATACACCTGCAAGCATGTCTTGAAGATATTGCAGGTTCAGTTCCAGACCTCTGCGATAATGCAAATCTTGTAATAAAGCCAGTCACATGAGTATTTTGGTTTCCTATATGTGAAAGCCATGTTTACACTGCACTGTAGTTTATTCATGTGCATGATGAGAAGGTCTGGGATATCATGAGAATGACCGAAATGTAACACAGAGTCATGAAGTGAGTACATGCTGGTGGGAAAATGGCGCCAGTAGATTTGCTCAGGGCAGATTGTCACGAGGCTTCAATTTGTAAGAATTGCGGGATCTGTGAAGTGCAGTAAACTGAGGTGTGTGGTTTGTTTTCAGGTGGGTATTAGGAGCTTTATCCTAGTGTTGTGAAGAATGCACTTTGGTACATTGTAAAGTAATGCTCTTAACAGGAGAGACCCCCTTTCTGGGAAACCCACTGCTATTGAGTCTCTTCTCACTTATAGCGACCCTGCAGGGCACAGTCAAACTGCTGTTAGGTTTTTTGTTGTTATGTGCCATGGAGTCGGTTCTGACTCATAGCGACCCTATACAGGGTTTCTGAGGCTGGAAATCGTTACCGGAGCAGAAAGCCTCATCCTTCTCCCGTGGAACAGCTGGTAGTTTCAAACTGCTGACCTTGCGGCTCGCAGCCCAATTCATAACCATTATGCTACCAGAGCTCTGTCAGGTTTATGAGACTCTAAATCTTTCCTGGAGGAGACAGCCTCATCTTTCTTTTGTGGAGTGGCTGGTTGGTTTGAACAACTGCCCTTGTCATTAACAACCCAATGCTTAGTCCATGACACCACCAGGCTTCCTTCCTTTCTGAGAAGATTCCATTATACACAATTCATAGACTCTCAGAGATGGAGAAGGTAATACCAATCATCTGGTCGCCATTCAGGTTAGATCCTGGTTTGAGGAGCACTCCTTGTTATTATGCATAACTTTGTATGGCTAGATATCTATCTATATTCTACCCAACAAGGAGTCCCTAGGTATCGCAAACAGTTAAATGCTCAACTGCTAGCCAGAAAATTGGTGGTGCCTGAGAACCTGGGCCTGGTAGTCTGCTTCTAAATGGTTGGGGACCCTGTGGATCAGTGCTACTCTGCGTCCATGGGGTCACCATGAATGGGAATCAACTCAATGGCCACTAACAACAACAGTTCTACCAAACTAGTGAAGCAAAAATACTGACTTTTCATCCGACAAAAACCATTTTTCTCCCTTAGATCATCTAAGTGTTAAAAATGTTCTCTTTGAAACATTTCCCTTAGAATTTATCAGGTGTTATGAAAATTGCATATTTGGGTATCTTTCTAATGCTACTGTTTAATGTCTTAGAATTGTTGTTATTCACATGACATTAAATGATGGTGCTTTCACTCTTGGTTTTTGCTCTCTGAGTTTTTGTCAGTATTTTCAAGTTAGGTGCCAGTCTGTCTGAGAACTGTTAACCATCTTACCTGTGATTGGTTTGTACAACAGGCATGGAGCTAATGTGGAAGATTTCCATTCTTTCGTGCTTTACTTAGAGGTATTGAAGAACAGAGGGTGGGTTTGAAATCAAAATTTTTGTGGAAGGTAATGGAAGGCATATGATGACCCTGGGGTACTTGAAAATTCAATAAAAATAATAACTCGGGCAGGTTGTTTTCCCTTCTTGTGTAGAGGTGTAAGCCTCTAGTGATGAAGTATCATGTGCCTGGGTCATATCATTACTTATCAATTTACACTCAAACAATCTATCTTGAACCAGTGTTTCTTAGAACCTCAAACAAAGGGTATGAATACTGAAATCCTAGAGTCATTGAACGCAGCTCTAACTTCTCTCCTAAAATCCTGGGCCACATCATAGTACTCGGGGCAGGAGAGTGCTTGTGGGAAGCTCCACAATTCATGGGGTCTATGCATTGAGTGGGGTCCTGGTGTGGCCCTGTAG
>NW_006408558.1:8438857-8440384 GCF_000296735.1 Chrysochloris asiatica | reverse complement strand
ACTCTGGCTGTACTTCTTCCAACACAAATCTGTTGGTTCTTTTGGCAGCCCATGGCACTTTCAGTATTCTCCTCCAACACCATAACTCAAAAGCATCAATTCTTCTATGGCCCTCCTAAACCCTAGGGGTCAGTTCTTACATCAACTATGAGTTAAAATGGGCTTGATGGCATCCAACAGCTGCTTTCTTGAAGTGGTTTCTGGGCAGGCAGGGGAAGGCAGCAACCCTGGGCAGAATGTGGCAGAAGGAAGGCCCAGAGGTTCTAGAAGCACGTCGTTTGTTCATTTGTCCCTTGATGTGACACTCCTTTCTGTAGGTGATTTGTCTTCTTCTCAGGTTCACCTGCCCACTGAAATTATTCTTCCCCATATTTCCTTGCTGCTGTTCTCTTCTGCTTGCTACTGCTTCAGATACTGAAGACTGTGTTTGGTCCAGTAAATCTTAAAGCAGATGATCACTTACTTGCTCTTGCTTTTGAGAAAGTGAAGGTGAAAGTAGTATAGAATCTATGTGCTGTGGGTTAATGTGCTGGACTGCAAAGTCGGTTTGAACTACAAAGTTAGGGGTTCAAAATCACCAGCCGCTCCTTGGAAACCCTATGTAGGATCGCTGTGGGTTGGAACCGACTCTATGGCATATAATAACAGCAACATATTGATTAAGGTTGATCTTCAAGAAAAAGTGCCTTAAGAGGAACTTGGCTCCAAGTTTTTTTTATTCCTCCATTCATACAAAATCATGGGCGTTTATTTCTCCACATTTCTAAATAGAGTGGCACTGTAGGATCTACAAGGTCTATTTGAACCACAAGATTGGTGCTTCAAACTCACCAGTCGGTCCTTGGGAACCCTATATGGTGTTGCTATGAGTCAGAACCGACTCAGTGGTACTTAATAATACAACAGCATCTTTAAATATGATTTGAAAACATTTTTAGTCACTTCATAAAATTCCATTTATGAATTTAGCATAATTTATTTAACTTTTTAAAATGTTTTTATTCTGGATATTTAGGCTTATTGTCTAGATATTGTTATGATGGATATATACAAAAATTTGACGCCCTGAAAAAGAGACACTAATCTGCTTTTCATGGTTTGCCCTGTGGGTGGTGGTTGTGTACTGCCCAGTTCAGTTCCGACTCATAGCAACCATGTATAGGATTTCTGGTCTGCAGAGCTTTACAGGAGCTGAAAGCCTCATCTTTCTCCTACAGGGTAGCTAGTAGATTTGAACTGCTAACCTCATGATTAGCTACCCAACTCGTAACCCACTACGGTACCAGGACTCCTTCCAGAAGATTTGCCTTAGTCGATAATTTATCAGAACATTGTAACAGTCCTTTTAGTCAAAGAAGTACATGATGAGTTTTGAAAAAAATATGGTATCATTTTCTGATTGGGAAAATGAATAAAGGTGGTTGTTGGTACGCTCCAGAATTTATTTACTGGTTTAAACATTTATAAAAGGTTAGTACCAAGAGTAGTAACTTTGCTTTCAATAGAATTTTTTTTTTCCCCAGCATT
>NW_006408558.1:8426192-8438757 GCF_000296735.1 Chrysochloris asiatica | reverse complement strand
CATTTGCCATTTCAACCATATTCACATACACAGTTCAATAACGTTAGTTTCCTTTTCCCTTATGGGAACCACCACAATGTCGTTTTTTTTAGCAGTTGATCCATGAATTTGTAAAGTGAGAATGCAAACCCAGTTATTAAATCGGCATCCCCTTGTAAGAGTCATTGGTTGGTATTCTGGGAGTGAGTGGATCGTCATGAAACCGTCCACCTGACAGCATCTGCTTCTCCCACATTTGAGTCTGACTTTTCTTTATCATGTAGATAGAAAGGAGATCATCCATTATGAAAAGATCTATAATCTGAGGAGCCAACTTTTGGATTTCTTAGTTCCGTATCTGCTAGAACTCCTGCCTCCAGTTTATTTTGGGGCATTTGGAGTAGATTTCAGGGACAAAGGGAAGAGTTAGAGAGCTTCATGATATTCGGACATAATATCAGGAGAGACCAGTCCCTAGAGAAGGGCATGATGCTTAGTAAAGTGGAGTGTCAGCGAGAAAGAGCAGTGGCCTCAAGACCAGTGAGCAGCGGCAGTGGACTCAAGTGTAGCAGCAGTTGTGAGGGTGACGCAGGACTGGGTGGTGTTTCGTTCTGTTGTAAATAGGGTTGCTATGGGTCAAAACCAACTTGGTGAACACCTAACAACAAGAACAACAATGACAACAACATGCTATTATCAGCTCCTTTCTTGCTTTGTGAACCAGATTCACATCTCCATAGGCTGTAAGTTCCACCAACAAAAGGAAATGAATAGATCAAGTTTGTCCTTGGTAGTCTTCTGCTTCCCCTCTCTGGGTTTCTTTTTCTCTCTAGTGCAGTGGATTGCTTTTCTATGACCTTTATTGCCATGCCTTGTAGCTCTCACCAAATGATTGGGTGGGACCATATAAATAAGGTGTCTGTAACCGTATTAAGGGAGTTGGTCAGTTTTCCTATCCTGTGGAAAGATGAGGTTTCTGTAATATCAGTTTTGCTCTAAAAGCGATTACATTAGAAGGTCCCAGATAAAGTAGGAGAAAAATGTGAAAAAACTCAAAATCATAAAAAAGACAAGGTTACTAGCCAGACAGGGACTGATGGAAACCCTAGACTATTGCTCTTATTCACCCTTCAGATCTGGAAATGGACTTACTCACATGGCTCAGTTTTTAGTCAAACAGTTGTTGCTTTGTTGTTGTTAGGTACCGTTGAGTAGGTTACGACTCACAGCAACCTTCTGCACAACAGAACGAAACACTCCCTGGTCTCATGCCATCCTCACAATTGTTGTAAAGCTTGAGCCCATTGGACTGCCACTGTGCCAATCCATCTTGTTGGGGTGGGCTTCCTCTTTTTTGCTGTCCCTCCATTTTACCTAGCATGATGTCCTTCTCCAGAGACGGGTCCCTCCTGGCAATATGTTTGAAGTATGAGAGATGAAATCTGGCCATCCTGGCTTCCTAGGAGCATTCTGGTTGTATTTTCTCCAACACGGATTTGTTTGTTCTTCTAGCATTCCGTGGTACTTTTTATATTTTTCTCCAACACTATAACTCAAATGCATCGATTCTTCTATTGTCTTCCTTAATCACGGTCCAACTTTCACATGCATGAGTCCAGCCAAGCAATAGACAAGTTTATAAAGGCAACAACACTGGGGAGGAATGTATAGCATAGAATAAGAGATCGAAAAGGCAGCATTTATCCAAGGACAGAGTTCAGAAGGGAAAGGAGGAATGGAAACAGGAAACCCAGGGAGGAAGTGAGATAATAGATATTACATTGGGGACTGCAATTAATGACCTGAAACAAAATGTTTATGATCTGTTGAATGGAAAACTGATTTACTTCATATACCTTCACCTACTTCATAATAAGTTTTTTTTCTTTTAAAGCATTCTTAGATAAATCATTGTTTTATTCTTACTTCAATTCTGTTTTGGCTAGCTTTGAAAGAACTTTCAGGCAAACTTTGAGGTGAAACTGGAATTGGAAAGTCACCTAGGGATTTTTTTTTTTTTTTTAAACTAAAAGAAACCCTTTATCGTTAGTATGAAAGTGTGTTTTTTTTTTTCCTCATCTAAGGTGGAGAGAATGTGTTAGCACGCAAGAATCTGACTAACTGTTTTGAATAAACTCAATACTCCTAGGATGAAGTCATACATAATTAATCGCCTGTCTCTGCATTCTTTCCAAAGTGATGGCTCTTAGTATTCACACTTGTGATAACTTATGTTTCCAGAGTTCAAGAGCCCCAGAACTGCCAATTAAGGAAGAAGAGGCTGTGTGCAGTACTGTTTGGGGAACCCTTCTGCTGCTGTAGTATGGTGGGTAATGGTCTGTCTGCTTTCTCCTAGTGCCTGAAACAGTATATGCAGCTGGCAATCCGAGAAGGATGTGGCTCTCCCATCACTTGCCCTGACATGGTGTGCCTCAGCCGCGGAACCCTGCAGGAAGCCGAGGTATGGGCAGGTGCCACAATCTTCTCTTTCTTGTTGACACTGTTTTCTAGGATCTTGACCTTTTGCTTACCTGTCTGCCAGGGAGGCTACAAACCAAATGTTTGTAGGACTGTTATACAGTCCTTTAAAAAACATGAACCTCTCCATTTGGTTAACATTGTTATTTACCTCAGTTCTATTTATAGGTGCTACCTGAATGCTGAAGAAATGCTAGTGGCACAGTGGGTTAAGTGTTGGGCTACTAACCAAAAGGTCAGCGGTTCAAACCCAGCAGTTGCTTTGAGGGAGAAAGACGAAACTGTCTGTTCCCCTAAAGATTGACAGTCTTGGAGACCCTCTGGAGGAGTTCTACTCTACCCTACATGGCCGCTTTGAGTTGGAATTTACTTATTGGCAATGGATTGAGTTTGGGTATCTGAATGTCGAAGAAATTAAAATAGGGGATCCCACTAGACATCGGATTTTCTCAGAGTGAGATTTGGAGGCCAACTATTGAACAATCTTGTGATCTTTAATGCTTTAAAAATGAGTAGACTACGGAGTGGCCACAGTTACAACATTGTAAACATTGTGGTTCTGCACGTGTAGCCTGGAGCCCTGGTGTGGCGTTGTAGGATAAACACTGGACTGCTAACCACCAGGTCGGCAGTCCAAGCCCATCAATCGCCCCTTGGAAACCTTATCCAGGGTCACAGTGAGTCGGAACCAACTTGACAGCACTTAACAATAACAGCACATCGAGCCCGAGTCTAACCCGAGAGCAGAGAGCCACATAAGTTGTGTCTTTTCTGAATGGACTCCCTTCCCTTTGTCTTTGACTGTGAGTCTCTCTTTCCTTTGCTTAGTCCCCAGTCCAGTGGTTAGCCTGCCTTTTCTCCTTCAGACCCTGCTTGCTCTACCTCAGAAGTTAACGAGTATGCAAAATGTGTTAAACATAAATGAAATGAACAGCTTGGTGAAGTTTCAACACAATCCTATAGTCTAGACCCGTGCTGCCCAGTCTAGTACCCAGTAGCCATACGTGGCTATTTAAGTTAAAAACAAAAAATTTAGTTCTTGTGTTGTGCTCATCATATTTTCCACAGCTGATAGTCACGCGTGGCTAGTGGTACCAACATGCATAGCACTGGGGAGAGAGTAAATCCGTCTTCACAGAATGTCCCATTGCACACTGCTGGTCTAGACTTCCTAACAAATAGTAACCGTGAGCTCATGGTTTTCAATATCATGTGTTTGGATTAGTGTGTTCAGGCAAGCAGGTAGAGAATGGACAGAGTTTAAATTCTTTATTTTCTTGGAATTGGACATTTTTTACTTCATAGTCCCCCTTAGTTTTCCTCTACTCGTTTTCCATCCTACACCTTCTCATTTAACACTTACTCTTCTGGTTCTGGTTTCATCTGTCATGTCATATTCCAGGAACAATTTTACATACTTTTAGGCTGTGTTGAAACAAACCAACAAGAGTATGCTAAAAAAACACACACATACAACAAAACAAAACAGAAAACAGCAGAGCAGAAACATATACCCAACTAAACTATGATAGTTCTTAACCCCCAGCGCCTGTTTTCTGTGAGATGAGTAAGCAGGCATGGCAGGGCTCACTGGACCAGTTCTGTATGCATTGGCTAGCTGCAGGCGGGCTTCCACCTACAGCCATCACTTGTTTTTAACTTTTCTTTTCTCCCCCGAGTTTAAAATAAAATTTGGTGGTCGTGGTGGTGCTTGTCTCTCATTTTGGACTGTGAAACATCTGTTTACATGGGATTGATTGCTCTTGTCAAGGTAAATAACACGCTCATGGCCTGGGGATATACTACATTCCTTGCTGATTTGCTTTGCAGCAAGCTTTCCTCATATCTAGTTGTTAAAGTATGCAGCTCTTCATCTAGGTATCATTGAGAATATTGTTGTTGGCTGCTGTTGAGTTGGCCCCAGACTCATGGTGCCTCCTTGTACAATGGAATAAAACATAGCCCAATTTTGCACCAAGGAGCTCTTGTAGCATAGTGGTTACGATTTGGGCTGCTAACCTCAAGGTCAGTAGTTCAAAACTACCAGCTGGTCCATGGGAGAAAAATGAGACTTTCGACTACCCTAAAGATTTACAGCCTCAGAAACCCTACACAGGGTCACTTTGAGTCAGAACTGACTCCATGGCACTTAACCACCACCACCAATTCTGCACTATCCCCATGATTGGGTGCAGATTACACCACTGTGATAATAGGGTTTTCATTGGCTGATTTTTTGGAAGTAGATCTCCAGGCCTTTCTTCCTAGTCTGTCTTGATCTAAAAGCTCTGCTGAAACCTGTTCAACATGATAGCAGAATGTAAGCCTTCACTGGCAGATGAGTGGTGTTTATGTGTGAAGTACACTGCCTGGGGACTAAATCCAAGTCTCCCACACGGAAGACATAAATTCTGCACTCAACTACCAGTGCCGCCGTAGTGAATGTATTACACATTGTTCTTGACTGGGGTCTACATCCATGACTTCTTCCTTCCACCTTTTTAAAAACATTGAATCACGCAGGCAACTCATAAATACACTCTCCTTGTTAAACATAATTCTGGACAAGGCAAACATTCCCTTTGTCTTTTGCTAGTTATAACACAGTGCTTGGCTCTTTATCATTGATTGTCTTATCAAATGCATTTAAATATAACATTTCTTCATCTTCAGATCTAAGCACCAAATGCTTTCCTGTGTATGTCTAGCTTACACAATCAGTTGTGTTCCATGTTTCAGCTTCTTGATGACTTTGGGTTCTGCCTGTCTTCTTGATTCTGCCCCTCCCCTTGACTTTTTTATTTATCAGGAATAGCCTTGCCAAGGAAACATTTAATATGCACTCTAACTACTGTTTGCTCATGTAGGAAACTAGAAAATGGCAGCTTCCCTGTCAGTGTCGTGTAAGCCGGTGGGACACAATGACTCTGGAGGACTTGTGGCTGGAGGTGAACCAGCCCGCTGGGAGCCAGGGAAAAGTCAAAGTTTCCTTCATGTGTCTTCTCATACTTCCAGCTGTTACTCTGTAGAGCTTTTCCAGTGTACTTGATCCAGGAATCTTGTCCAACACGGAATTATGAAATGCAGGATACAGATGGGTTGTTCTGACAGCATTGCTTCAGGTGAAGCTTGTCACCCTGTCAAAAAAAGTGATGCCTGATTTTATGCAGTTCCCTTATAGCAGTTATGGAAGTGGCTGGCATACTGTCACTTGCTAGGGAGAATTGGATCCAGATATCCAGGCTGTGTACAATTTGAGTAGTAAGTACTGTCCTTGAATTTCTTTTCCCCTGGAGAGGAAGGCAGGGCAGAACCTCTTACCCACCAGCCATCCTTCCAAGCTGGACACCGACCGAACCTGGTGCACCAGAGAAAGATGGGTGCAGCTGCTCTTACCAAGAGGGGTGGCTCCAGAATCTCTGTCAGAGAGAACGTAGAGTGGGGGCAGTGTGATGGACTAACGGGGAGGAGAGAACCAGGGAATTTGAAGCTACATTTGCAAAACACAGTTTTTACTTGGAATAAATATTTATGCTTTTGAGTTACGGTGTTGGAGGAGAATATTGAAAGTGCCATGGGCTGCCAAAAGAACCAATAGATCCGTTTTGGAAGAAGTACAGCCAGAGTGCTCCTTGGAGGCCAAGATGTCCAAACTTCGTGTCTCGTACTTTGGACATAATGTCAGGAGGGACCAGTCGATGGAAAAGGATATCATGTTTGGTAAGGTGGAGGGTCAGAGAAAAAGAGGAAGACCCCCAATGAGATGGACTGGCCAAGTGGCAGCATTGATGGACTCAAGCGTGGCAATGATAGTGAGGTTGGCCCAGGATCAGGCAGTGTTTCTTTCTGCTGTGCAAAGGTCACTATGGGTCGGTACCAACTCGATGGCACCTAACAACAACAACATATTTATTTAGGATGGCTTTGGAAAAACTAAGGTACCTGAGTGGTGCAAAAGGTTTACGTTAGACTACTAACCTGGTGTGGCACTGTAAGATAAGCACTGGACTGCTAACCGCAAGGTTAGTGGTTCAAACCCTTGAAAACCCTATACAGAGTCACTATGAATTGGAACCAACTCGACTGCACTTGACAACAACAACAGCAAACGTCACTTTGGGAAAATTTGATGTCTAATGGTGTCATCTACTGTAGAGCTTCTTCAGCAGTCAGATACCCAAGCCAAACCCTGCAGGCAAGTCAGGACCAATGCATAACAAGCCTGCAGGCCAAATAGAACATCTCCAGAGTAGAACAGAAGAAGAGGTTCGTTCATCTGTTTCATTAAGATTACAGCTAAGCAAACCCAGTGGAGCACAGTTCCTACATGTAACGCACGGGGTTGCCATGAGTTGGAATCGACTCAGTGGCAATGGGTTTGTGTTTGGATTTTTTGCAGGGTTGCTAGAATTAAAATCAAAATGCCACCCAAACTACCCTTCCATGGTTTCCACATGGCCTTTCCATTTTCACAGTCTGCAGTTGGGGTAGAGGAAAGATGAGGCACACAGACAAGTGGTCATGTCCTCATGGCTATGGTTTATGGAGCCGAATGACAAGGGACTGAGTGTGTTTATAATAACCTTTAGTTAGAATACATGTTAAGAAAAATAGTACAACTTTGGGATCAGAGGATAAAGGAACCTGCTTAGCCAGGGTTGATAGTTATTTTTGAGGTTTCCAGATGAGTTTTGTTTTCAAACTTGTCTGAAACTTTATTTTAAAGCTGTATTTATGTTGTTCTTAACTGCCAGTGAGTCCACTCCTCAGTCATGGCGATCCTGTGCACAGTGGTGGATAAACAAGGGTGTGCCTCATATGTATTTCCAATTAACTGCTTTACATAACAATTCCAGCACACACACACACACACACACACACACACACACAAAGGTATACCCAGCCTTCCTTATGAACTCTGTTACAGGTGGAATGCAATGAAAAAACAAATACTTTAGCAGAGTTATTGCTAAGTGCCTTGAGTCGGTTCCAACTCTTAATGACCCGGTATAGGGTTTCCAAGGAGCAGCTGGAAACCAACCTTGGGGTTAGCAGTCCAGTGCTGATGCTATAGCACCATACCAGGGCTGGATTATTTGATACCTATAACCAAGTTCAGTTTTACTCGCGAGGTGGTGATATAGGTAATTAGTAGCTGCTTACTGCTGTTCCCATATTATTCCTATTCAATAAAAAT
Source organism: Chrysochloris asiatica (assembly GCF_000296735.1). Classification (NCBI taxonomy): domain Eukaryota; kingdom Metazoa; phylum Chordata; class Mammalia; order Afrosoricida; family Chrysochloridae; genus Chrysochloris; species Chrysochloris asiatica. The sequence goes on along the minus strand of NW_006408558.1, from coordinate 8,431,103 downwards.
GAAACTAATTTCATTTATTCTTAATATAGAACTGTTTTCTTTTTGGGAAAAATTTCCAGAAAGCTGATGAAGAGGAGAAGTGCTCTGTCCTTCTTGGATAGGAGGAAAAAGAACTCTCTCCTTCACAAGTTGTTTGTTGTTAAGTGCAATTGAGTTGGTTCCTATTCATAGCGACCCTGTATAGGTAGGGTTTCTGTGAAGTGGCTGGTGAGCTTGAACCGCCGACCTTGTGATTCAAACCGACCTTGCAGCCCAGCGCATTAACCCATTAACCCAAATAAAGTATAGACAAAGCAAAACCTTGAAGTCACCTTTTATGTAAACAGCAGTTTAGCTCAAAAAATAATGTCACCCTTGTGCTATTTAAAAAAAAAAAAGGTCTATTTGAGATCAAATGGACAAGTTCGTCTAAAATCAGAATGGAGAGGTAGAACAGCCCTTCCTTACAGTAGAATTCCAGTTAGCAACTGCAAAATGAATGACAGGAAATCTGGTTGAGCGGATTGTTGTTATTATTAGTAGGCACCCTTGAGTCAGTTCCCACATTCATAGTGTCCCTGTGTTCACCAGAAGGAAATGCTGTCTGCTCCTGGACTATCCTCACTATTGTTGTGTTTGCATCCTTTGTTGCTGCTACTGTGTCTATCACCTTGTTGGTAGTCTTCCTTTTTTTCACTGACCCTCCCCTTTACCAAGTACAGTGCTCATTACTACGGTCAAGAATTGTTGATGGATACAAAAGTTATCGGACAACAGTGTGATCCCCTCCCCACCACTGAGTTGATTCTAACTCATAATGACCCTGTCTAGGGTTTCTGAGGTTATAAATCTTTACCAGAGCAGAAAGCTACATCTTTCTCTTGAGGAGTAGCTGGTGGATTCAAACTTCTGACCTTGTGGTTAGCAGTCTAGTGTGTCTCCTACAGGGTCACCAGGGCTCCTTAAGGTATATGAGAAACAGAAGACTCACATAGTCTTAAGATAACACCCTACAAGGTGCTTTCTGATTGATTCCAAAGGGTGGGGAAACCTGACAGATACGATTAACTAAGTTCAGTAGTTAACATCACCAGTAATGAGCTAGGGTCCTCGTGTACCTCCCAATGACACAACATCATTTCTGCTAAAATATGTTCTGCTAAAATATGTACCACTGCTATCTAATTATGAGAAGACATCAGATAAACCTAAGTTTGGAAACAGTGTACAAAATAAAAGGAACTCTAGTGGCTCAGTGGATTAAGAGTTGGGCTGCTAACTAAAAGGTTGGTGGTTCAAATCCACCAGGGACTCCATGGAAAAAAAGATCAGGCATTCTACTTTGGTAAATATTTCTAATCTCAGAAATCTTATGGTGTTGTTTATTCTATTGTATCTTATAAGGGTTACTCTAAATTGGAATCAATTCCACATTGGTAGGTTTTGGTACTTTATAACTGGTGTGGATTCTTCAGAGGTGTCCATTAAAAGTGTAAAAAAAAAAAAATACAAAAAAAGTGAAAGGGAAAGAAAGACAGAGGAACTGTCACACATTGGAGAGACTAGTAGACATAACAACTCAATGCAAGGTGGACCTTGGACTGAGAAAAGGACATTAGTGGACACTTGGAGACATTTGAATAACGCCTACAGATTAGTCATATTGCATCATTGTTAATTTCCTGATTCCAATAATTGCTCATGGTTATGAAAGATGTTAACCTTTGGGGAAGTTATATAGAGGAACCCCATACAATTTTTTTTTTCTTTTAACATTTTGTAAGCCTGAAATTATTTCATAATAAAAAGCTAAAAAATGTTCTGGCATGATTTTGAATTATTTGGAATGTTTTGGTTGGCAGAAAGAGGGTAATTGCATACCAGCAGACACTCCTTTATAATCTCTTATTATTCTCTAACATTTTTTCGTCTATTAGTCCATTTTACATGTATTGGACCTCAAGGTTGGTGGTTCAAACCCACCAGTTACTCTGCAGGAGAAAGCTAAGGCTGTCTTAGAAACACTTAGAAGCTGTTCTGCTCTGTCCTATGTGGTCACCGATGGGTTGGAATGGACATGATGGTGTTTTTCTTTAAAAAAAAAAAAAATTGTATTCCTCTTACTTGTGACCTGATGAAACATTTCAGTGATCATCCTTACCTCCTCCCCCATTATATAATTGTAGAAATGGAGGCCTTGAGCAATAATGACGTAGCTGTAAATGACAGATATGGGTTCAAACGATAACCCAATAGAACCAGGAATTTAATACTTTGTCTCATCCTTTTACCAGGTCCAGCTTTCTCTCGTGTAAAACCAAAATGTGAAGAAGCATTCCAGAAAATGAGTTCTAATTTACAACATTCAGCAGGCAACAAAAATCAAAAGATAAGGTTAAGTTGAATGCCATTGTCAGTTCCGACTCATAGAGACCCTGTATAGGGTTTCCAAGGCTGTAAATCTTTGTGGGAGTAGAACACTTTACCTATCTCCTGCAGAACAGCTGGTGGGCTTGAATTGCCTACTTCGTGGTTAGTAGTTCAGTGCTTATCCTACAGGCCCACCGTACTTCTCTGGGTTGTTGTTGTTAAGTGCCGTTGAGTTGATTCCAACCCATAGCAACACTGTGTAAGGTTTCCAAGGAGCAGCTGGTGAGCTTGAACCACCGACCTTGCAGTTCAAATGACTTTGCAGTCTAGCGCGTTAGCCCACAGCGCCACATCAGGACTCCGGGTTTAGATATTTATTATTACTTATTGCCTTCCCATTACTTTGAATTCCTTGAAAACAGCTTCTGTTGTTAATCTTATTGTTGTTATTGTTAAATGCTGCTGAGTTCGTTCTGACCCATACCGACTCTGTATTATAGGGTTTCCGAGGAGTGGCTGGTGAGTTTGAACCAGCAACCTGTGGTTCAAACTGACTTTGTAGTCCTGTGCCTTAACCCACAGCTGCCATCAAATTGAACCTGATTCATACCAAACCCCCCCCCCCGCCCAAAGTACTGCCTGTTGGTTGGGGATCGGACCATTGTGTGGCCAGGAAGTTCAATTTTTTGCAGTCCAGTGCATTAACCCCACATGGAAGGGGGGATACTTCTACAACTGAGCCACAATGTCTGTTTCTCCAGCCTCTTTGTAGCCTCAAGTGTCAGCCTAGTGTTGTTAATGAGTATGTGGTGAAGAGGAAAGTCTAAGCAGGAACTGGAGAAGTAATAAGTGATAGAATTAACTTTACTTTTGCAACCACAGTTGTCCCAGTGGTTTTTACATTATTGAGGCATAATTCCATATGGACTTAAGTAATAGATGTTGTTGTCCGACTCGTAGTGACCCTGTATAGAGTTTCTGAGGAGCAGCTGGTGGGTTTGAACTGCTACCTTGTGGTTCACAGTCCAGTGCTGAACCTACAGAGCCACACCAGGAGTCCACAAGTTACAAAATAAGATAACCATCCCAGAGACCTATGCTTTCCCTGCTGTCAGTAATGTGTACTCTGAATTAAATACATTTTTTAACTTAAAATTGAACATCTCTCGCTGCTGTTACGATTTTTATGCATTCGTTTCTGTCATTTTTCTCATTAGCATTTCATCAATGTCTAAAACATCTTACCTCCTCCTGTGTGCTTTGTCTTCCATAAATGGAATTTGGCTTGGCTGTTATATAAATCTCCTGACATTGAACTGAAATCAGAATTTTTAGGGGTTAAATTTTAGGGGTTAATGGAAGTGTTTGAAGGAGGTCCTTATTGGTTCAGAAACTATTTTGTTGTTGTTGTTAAGTATCATTGAGTTGTTTTCAACTCATGTTGTTAAGTGCCATCGAGTTGGTTCCTACCCACAGTGACCCTGTACAGGGTTTCCAGGGAGTGACTGGTAAGCTTGAACTTTCGACCTTGTGGTTCAACCGACTTTGCAGTCCAGCGCATTAACCCACAGTGCCACACCAGGACTCCTTCCAACTCATAGCGACCCTGTATAGGGTTTTTGAGGAGCAACTGGTAAGCTTGAACCGTTGACCTTGTAGTTCAAACTGCCCTTATAGTGCAACGCATGAACTAGCAGGGCTATACCAAGACTGTTCCATATTCTTTTAGAGAATCATATACCTCAAATAGCTTTGGGGGGGATGAGTTAAAAATAGATTTATAGAACATGGCTGAAGTCTCTTGGGCCTCTCTCCCAAGTCACCTTGGCTCCAAAGTTGAAGCAGCCATAAATTATTTGTTCCACATGAATGAACCAATGACAGAACTCTAACTTCTCAATGTCTCCCACCCTTCATTTGCCTCTACTTTCTGTCTCTAACACTGTATTTTATTTATGAAATAACTCCCACCTTTTACAAAAAGATCCCCAGGTATAAAAACAGAATAAACAATGCTGAAAATTGGGAAATTCTCACCATATAATTTTTACAGTCATTGATAAATGGCTTTCATTTAAGTTAACCAGCTAAAAATGCAACATTTTCCCCTCAGCAGGAGACAGGAAATTTTGGGAAAAATGTTTCTAAAATTAAATCATATTTGTTTTCCACCATACTTTTACCTGGATGTGAAGTGAATGTAAACAAAACAAGAATTCCAACAATTGCACCAATAAATGACATCATGATAAATGCAGAAACAACTGAAGTTGTCAAATATTTCCGTTTACTTGGATCCACAACCAACACTCATGGGAGCAGTGGTGAAGAAATCAAGCAGCGTATTGCATTAGGCAAATCTGTATTATATCTGTGTTAGAGTGAAGACGTCACTTTGAAGGCTAAGGTATACCTGACCCAAGTCATGATATTTTCAAATGCCTCATAAGCATAAGAAAACTAGATGATGAATAAAGAAGACCATAGAAGAATCCGATGCATTTGAATTATGGTCTTGGCAAAGGACATTGAACATATTGTGGACTGCCAGAAGGAAAAACA
>NW_006408558.1:8414943-8424881 GCF_000296735.1 Chrysochloris asiatica | reverse complement strand
AAAAAAAAAAAAAAAAAGCCTTTTGCATCGCATGTTATTGTTGTTAAGTACTGTCAAGTCGATTCCTTCTCAAAGTGACCCTGTTTAGGATTTCCAAGGAGCAGCTTGCAGTTTTGAACCACTAACCATGTGATTACCAGTCCAGTGCTTATCCTATTGTACCACACCAGGCCTTCTTATAATGGTTGTGAAGTGCCGTCAAGTCGGTTCTGACCCATAGCGACCCTGTATAGGGTTTCCGAGGAGCAGCTGGTGAGTTTGAACCACCGACCTTGCAGTTCAAACGGCTTTGCACATTAGCCCACAGCTCCACACCAGGACTCCTTACATTGCATTGTTGTTGTTGTTATTAAGTGGAGTCAGTTCCGACTCATAGTGACCCTGCACAGGGTTTCCGAGGTTGTAAATGTTTACGGGAACAGAACACCCCATCTTTCTCCCGTGGAACAGCTGGTAGTTTCGAACTGCTGACCTTGAGGTTAGCAGCCTGATTTGTAGCCACTAAGCTAGCAGATTTCTTTTTACATTGCATAGAAGATACTATTTCCTACCCGACAAACAAAATTTTTATAATTACAAAGAACTATCTTCTTGACCTTAGTTTTTTTTTTAAGCTTTTATTGTCAATTAAGTGATAGTTTACATGGGAGAACATCTGGGTTTTATTGTTTTTTTAATGTACACAAAAACACGCAGGAATATATAATCATTTAAACAACCAAAGGATACATTCTGCAAATCTGCCTCCTGGCCACCAGCACACAGCCTATCTCTTACCATGAGTCTAGAGTCCTCAGCTGTTCTATCTCTCCATGTCCTTATCTCTGCCTCCATCTCTGGTGTTGCTGCTTCTCTGCATAGGGTCCCACATTCTACTTGTGCTCTTCTCCTTTGATGGTCCTAGGGTCCTCTGTTCCTGGGCTATAAGATTAACTACTCCCCTCTTGGTTACAAAATTTCTACCATTACAATTGTGACTGTCTGAATTAGTCAGAGTAACAATTACTATTGAATCAAAAGAATTGTATTGTTATTTCCTTTCACCAGAGCCATCTAGACAAGATGGAAACTATTTAGTGGGGACTCTACCTTCCCACCACACTCTAAAACTAAACTCCCTCTTTTTTTTTTTTTAATATTTTATTGTGAATTATGTGATAGTTTACATGGGAGAACGTTAGTTTTACATTCATCGTATCGTATATTGTTTCATTGCCATGGTTACAATCCCCTCCATGCATTATCACCCAGCCAAAGGGTATACGCTACAAGCCTGCACTCCAGTCATCAGCACACAGCCCCTCTTCCTCTCTGTGTCTGAAGTCCCCAGCTGCTCCATCTCTCCACGTCATCATCCCTGCTTCCATCTCAGGCATCACTGCTTCTCTGGGTAGGGTCCTGCTCTCCGCTCTTCTCCCTTGATGGTCCCAGGGACCTCCGCTCCTAGACTGAAAAGTAAACACTCCCCTTCTTGCTACAAAAGGTCTACCTTTACATTTCCAACCCTCACAATCAGTCCTGATAACAATTATTCACTATTGTATCACAAGAGACCCATCTGCATTTCATCAGCCCGGCCTGGACAGATTGGATACTACTCAGTGGAGATTCTACCTTCCTCCACGCCCTCTGGATCTAGGTTCCCTCTTGAAAGCTTGTAAGCCAGTCACTTTTAAGGGTTCAAAAGCTAGAACTCCATTCTTTAAAAAAAAAAAAAAATTAATGGAATATAGAAAAAAAGTAGCATCTTTCACATGTTCACACAAATAATTGGGGAAATTAAAATAATATTGAAATTCCATTTTGTTGTCTGGTCTTCATAACCAAAACCCACATCACACATGTTGCTGTTGATTGATTACGATCATGACAACCCCTGTGTATCAGAGTAGAACTGTGTTTCATAGGACTTCAGTAGCTGATATTTTAGAAGGAGGTCACCAGCCCTTTTTTCTCTGGTCTGAGTTGTTGTTAAGTGCTGTGGAGTCAATTCTGACTCATAGAGACCCTGTATAGCGTTTCCAAGGATCGGCTGGTAGGCTTGAACCATTGACCTTGTGGCTAGCAGTCCAGTGCTTATCCTACAGTGCCACATGGAAGGTGATCAATTTGTTCTGTGAGTGGTAATGTTAACAGCAGTTTTAGATTCGAGAGTGTCACTGCAGCTCTTGATCCGTCATCGAAGAAACCGAGGCCACTTGGAGAGGGGAAGCAGAGTGTAAGATTTTATTAAACCGGCTGGCTCAGAGGAGCTAATTTCTCCAGATTCTGAACCCCGAATACAGGGCAATGCAGACTTATATGGGGTCAGAATCAGGGAGGGGTTAGGTTGAGTACCTGTTTGAAGACAGGAGGAAACCAGAGGATTGGTTCCGCTCAGTAACCTGATTAACATTCTATTTGACTCCTGGGCAGAGAGGATTGGTCCCACTCAGTAACCTGATTAACATTCTAGTTTGACTCCTGGGTGGAGAGGATTGGTCCCACTCAGTAACCTGATTAACATTTTAGCTTGTCTCCTGGGTGGAGAGGGAAGTGAATGTTTCTACCTTTTCCTGCTCAGTGTTTTAACTAGTGATTTCCAACCATGGAAGGGAATTAGGAATCATTTGGGAATTGTGTATTGCTGCAAGATCGGAACATGTTGTAGAAAACGAAAAGTTTACAAAACACAGGCATAAAGAGGACATAGTCAACTCAGGAAGAAAGAGAAATCATAAAAGCTTGGTAATTCAGAGCTATGTGTGATTAAAATCTCATCTTTCTAATGTCTCTGGTTTCAGATTGCCTGTTTGGTACCTGTGGATCAGTTTCAGCTTTATCAGCGGTTAAAATTTGAACGAGGTATGCACTCTCCCTTTTTATCCTGATGGCTAATGTAGTTTCACGTGTGTTGTGTCTACGCAGACCTGCATGGAAGATTAAGGCAGCTGTGGGCTGTCAACAAAGCCACAAGGGCACCTTGAAAAGAGGAAGGCTGTAATTGCAACATAAAATTTCAACTCTCAGCCAGAAAAAAATGTAGATTAACAGGAAATAGAACTTTCCTTCTGTTGGTTGTTTTGTCTCTTTAATTTGGCTCAAGTAAAAGCCTTTTGCAAAGTCTGGATGGGTTCATCACTGTAAAACAAAAGAAGTGATGGAGTTTTGGAGGTGCAGCTGTTTAGCTTCTAGCTGCAAACTGAAAGGTTGACAGTTTGTGCTTACCCCAGTGACTCCATGTTAGAAAGACCTGGTGATCTGTTCCCTTAAAGTTTGCAGCTAAGAAAACCCTGTGGGACATTTCTGCTCTTACTCATGAGGTTTCTGTGTAGCGATCAACTTGACAGCACCCAACATCAACAGGAGTCCTGGTGTGTGGCATTGTGGGTTAATGTGCCAGACTGCAAAGCCGTTTGAACTGCAAGGTCGGTGGTTCAAACTCCCAAGCTGCTCCTTGGAAACCCTATACAGGGTCACTATGGGTTGGAATTGACTCGATGGCACTTGACAACAACAACAACATCAACAGTATGGGCAAATATTCCTTCCTTATCCCCATTGTTCAGTTATAAAAGTGCCATCAAGCTGGATTCTGACTTATAGAAACCCTATATAAGGTTTCAAAGGAGTGGCTGATGAGTTTGAGCCACCAGCCTTGTGGCTCACAGTCCAGTGCTTATCCTACAGCACCACACCAGAACTCCCTTATCCCCATTAACCAGTGTGGTGCTACTGTCAGATAATGTGCTGGACCGCAAGGTCAGTTTGAACCACAAGGTTGACTGTTCAAACTCACCAGCCACTCCTTGGAAACCCTATACAGGGTGGCTATGAGTCAGAACCAACTCAACCTCAATGGCACTAACAATAAACTTTAAATAACCTTTTTAAAAAAAAAACAACAACTAAAAGGTACTCTCAAAATGGGGTTTACCTTTTAAGGAGCTCTGGTAGTGTAGTGGTTACGAATTGGGTTACAAACCACAAGGTCAACATTTCGAAACTACCAGCCGTTCCGTGGGAGAAAGATGAGGCTTTCTGCTCCTGTGAAGATTTACAGTCTCGGAAACCCTATACAGGGTCGCTATGGGTTGGAATCTACTCGACATCACTTAACAACAACAAGCTTACTCTTGGCATGGTGTTGTAGGATAAGCACTGGGCTGCTAATCACAAGGTCAGAAATTCAAACCCATCAGCTGCTCCTTGGAAACTATAGAAGGTCACTATGAGTTGAAACCAACCACATGGCATTAACAACAACAACAAGATCACTAAACATTATGTGCTGAACTGTAAAGTTGGTTTGAACCACAAATTCAGCGGTTCAAGCTTACCAGCTGCTTGTCAGAAACCCTATACAAGGTCGCTGTGGGTTGGAACCCACTTAACAACAACAACATAATATTCACAAAGGAATGCTCTTGGTGCTGTATGATGAGTATTGGACTGCTTATGTTGGCAGGTAAACTCCCCAGCCACTCCACAAGAGATGGTGGTGGTGCTGTGGAATCGGTTCCAACTAATAGTGACCCTGCATAGGGTTTCCGAGGCTTTAAATCTTTACAGGAGCAGAAAGCCTCATCTTTCTCCCACGGAACCACTGGTAGTTTCGAACTGCTAACCTTGAGATTAGCAGCCCGACTCGTAACCACTACGCTACCAGAGCTCCTTCCATGAGAGATAGATGAGACTTTCTGCTCCTATGAAAATTGACGGCCTCTGAGACACCATACAGGGTTGCTGTGAGTTTGAACCAATGGCAGTGGGTTTGGTTTGTAATATTTGTCACTTGTCTTTATGATATTGATCTGTGCCATTGGGTTGTTTTCAACTCTTAGCATCCCGATGTGACTTAGCAGAACTGCTGCATAGGGTTTCGTAGGCTGTAACCTTTGTGGGAAGGAACTCTGGTAGCATATTGATTATGAATTGGGCTGCAAACCTCACGGTCAGCAGTTCGAAACTACCAGCTGTTCCGTGGGAGAAAGATGAGGCTTTCTGCTCCCTTAAAGATTTACAGCCTCTGAAACCCTGTACAGGGTCGCTATGAGTCGGAACTGACTCCACAACACATCACAACAACACAACAAAAACAATCTTTATGGGACAGATCACCAGGTCTTTTCTCCTGTAGAGCAGCTGGTGGGTTTGATTAGCAGCTGAGTACTTACCCACTGCTCCTGGCAGGCTTCTATTAGTTAACTGCCATCGAGTCCATTTCAACTCATAGTGACCTTGTATAGTAGGGTTTCCTTGTGGTTCAAACTGACCTTGTGGTCCAATGCATTATCCTGGGGCGCTAAACCAGTACTCCATTATATAGTAGTGATGACCAAGGGCGTTTCCATGCCGTGTCTTTCTAATGCTATACATTTACTGTTCATTGGTCTGATTTCTTTCTGACTTTGCACTTGGGGTAATTTATATAGTTTTTTCTATGTAATTCATTGCCCATTTATCTGTTGTTGTTGTTGTTGTTGTTGAGTACTGTGGAATTGGTTCCAATTCATAGTGACCCTGCACAGGGTTTCCGAGGCTGTAAATCTTTACAGGAGCAGAAAGCCTCGTCTTTCTCCCACGGAATGGCTGGTAGTTTCGAACTGCCAACCTTGAAGTTAGAAGCCTGATTCGTAACCACTATGCTACCAGAGCGCCTTATTTATCTGTAGGAGTTAGGTTTTATGCCTTATATGTCTCCGACAGATCTTATTTAGGAGCCACATCCCTCAGGCCACACCCTAATATATTCTTTCTTTTTTTTTAAGAGTTTATTGTAAATTATGTGATAGTTTACATGGGAGAACATCAGCTTTACATTTATCCTATCGTATTTCATTTCATTGCAATGACTACAATCTCCTCCATGCATCATCAAACAGCCTGGCCCCCAGCCACCATCACACAGCCCCTCTCCCTCCCTGAGTCCAGAGTCCCCAGCCGCTCCATCTCTCTACCCTAATATATTGTTGAACTAAATGGTCTGTTTTTTAGAACCATTCAGTACCTAAATGGTCTATTTTTTAGTACCTAAAAGGAGTCCTGGTGTGGCAGTATAGGTTAATGTGTTGAACCGCAAAGCTGGTTTGAACTGCAAGGTAGGTGGTTCAAGCTCACCAGTTGCTACGCAACAGAACTGACTCGACAGCACTTTACAACAAAAGTAAAACAAACAAACAAAAACTTTCCCAACCTTTTTTTTTTTTTAAACTTTTTATTGTGATTTGGGTGACAGTTTACAGAGCAAATCAGTTTTTCATTCAACAGTTCATACATATTTTCTTTCATGCACTCCCGTACAATGTGACATCATTCTTCCTACTTCCTGTCTGCGTCTCCTATTTCCATTCATGTTTCTTTTCTCTCCCTTCCAGCCTTCTGAGCTTTATCCCTGGGCAGTTACTGCCTTTTTTATCTTGATTGATTGATTGTTCTAAGGAGTGCAGACTTCTACACTTGTGTATTTTGGTTGAAAGTTGAACCACAAGAGTAAATGTAGTTCCAGGCTTGAAGGGTAACTAAGTCTTGAGGTCATGGTCTTTGGGTCCCACCAGTCTCTCAAACTAGTAAGACTGTTTTTTTGTTTGTTTGTTTTTATGATTTTGTGTTTTGTTCCATATTTTCCTCTCATTTTATCCAGGACCTACTGCTGTGATTTTTTCACAGTGGTAGTTGGGCACCATCTAGCTCTTCTGCTCTCGGGTATGTGAAGGCTAAGGTTCCTGTGGTCCATTAGTCTTTGGAGTACTTATTTCCATATGGTTTTGATTTTCATCACTCTTCTTTGTTCCAGATGGGAAGAGACCAATCATTGTACCTTTTAAGATCCTATTCACCAAAGTAGGATGTAGAACTTTTTTTGGGGGGCAGGGAGGGTTGGGGGGGACTATGTTGTACCAATTGATTTTGTTGTTCCCAGAGACTATGGTCCAGAGCTCCCAGGCCCGGCAAGTCATTCCCTCAAGATGTTTGTATATGACTAAAAAGCTTTCATGCTCTACTAAAAGACATTTGTACCATATGTAAATACATATGTAGAAATATTCTCGGTAAAACTGGTGTAGTCTCCTTGTGTAAGGTTTTCTAATTGCCAGCTTTTAAATCTAGTGTAATAAAGTATAGAGGTGAGAATTTCTCATAAAGGGAGGAATGAGGGGTTGGGTTTTGTTGTTTAGGTACCATTGAGTCAGTACCGATTCATAGCGACCTTATACACAGTGTAGTACTACAAAATTACACTAGTAACTTTGGTTAAGTACAGTTATCCTCACCTGGCTTGATCTTTGCAACTAACCTGGCAGATCATTCTTTCAGGTAAAAAGAAAAGAGAAAACTATACAGAGAGTCAAGAGGACTAAACTAGGAATGCTTACAGGGCATCTTAGGATAGCATTTACTACCTCAGACAAGATTTGCCTTGGAGTTATAGGCCAATTTAGAGACACTTCCTCCTCTATTCAGTTATTCAGATTTGCCTCTTATGGATGGATCACGGAACTCAAAAGTCTGATGTATAACTGGAATTAAAAAATATATATATATATGGACTAGATTACTTGGATTTCAAATGGCTAGTATATTTTTCCCTATAGGGAGATCCAGATAGGAAGCCAGGAAATAGAACACTTTTTGAACAAGGACTCAGCCCCAGTGAAGCCAGGTGCATTGTGGGTTTAATGAGTGCAGACCTAGCCTGATGCATTTGTTCATACGGATTCTTAGTTAACTGGGGAAATTGATGGGGTAGTGTATTTTAACCGTCCCAGACCCATCAGCTGTCAGTTCACAACTGATCGTGGGGATGGTACAAGACTGGACAGCATTTTGTGCATGGAGTCACGATGAGTCTGGGGCCAACTCAGAGATACCTAGTGACAATATAGCCACACGGGCTGATTAGACTGAGCTCTGTAATATTAGGTGCTTATTATTGGAGTCCTCGTATGCCACTGTGGGTTAACGTGCTGGACTGCAAGGTTGCTCTGAACCGTATGGTTGGTGGTTCAAGCTCATTGGCCGCTCCTTGGAAACCCTATAGAGGGTCGCTATGAGTTGGAACCAACCACAACATTATTGGAGTGACAGGTAAGGATGATGATTTGACCTGCCATTCCCCATTTTATCCCATTGTGGTGGTATTGTTATATTGTTAAGTGCTGTCGAGTAGGTTCCAACTCATAGTGACCCTATTTAGGGTTTCCAAGGAGCAGCTGGTGGGTTTGAAGGGCCAACCTTGTGGTTAGCAGTCCAGTGCTGATCCTACAGTGCCACCCCAGGACTCCATTTTCTCCATTGTAACAGTCAGTTATTGGGACAAAGACCTGGCAAGTATTCATCCTGTAGGTGTTAGGGACTGCCATGAGCTGAAAACACTTACCAGGAGAAAGTCTTAAGATGTAGGTTGGATTTTAAGGCTTCTTTGTCAATGATGCGATGTGACATCTCAGCGTCATGAGTCCCGTTGATTATACTTGCTTCTTCCAGGTGCACCTCTCTTGGCCCATGACTGCCCAACTCTCTCCTCCACTCCTCCTGAACCATCCATCAGAAACACAGTTATTCCACATCATTTACAGTTTAAAGGACATAATTATTCATTCAGACTCCTGGTGTGGCACTGTAGGATTAGCACTGGACTGTAAGCTTGTACTGTAGGATCAAGACAAGGTCTGCAGTTCAAACCTACTAGTTCCTCAGAAATCCTATACAGGGTCACTGTGAGTTGGAACTGACTCGATGGTTACTGCTCGACAACAGTTATTAGCTCACAGAGCCCTGTTGGTGCAATAGTTAAGCACTTGTTTACCAGCTGAAAGGTTGACAGTTAGAGCCAACACATTGACTCCACAGCAAATAATCTGAATGTCTGCTCCCATATAGATTCCCCCAGTGAGCAGTTCTAGGAGGTTACTTGAATTGAAATTCACAGCAATCAACAACAATAACAATTATTAGCTAAAATGTCTGTTTTAATTAGACAAATTTTAACAGTTCTAGGACTTGAAAACTTTCTGTGGGTTGGTTTCCACTGAGAAATTTAAAATAAATAATTATCTTCAATTTACTCTTTCAATAGTGGCTAAAAGCCTGGGTATGTGGCATTGTAGGATAAGTATTGGACTGCTGACCACAAGGTTGGTGGTTCAAACCCATCAGTCTCTCCTTGTAAACTCTATACAGTGTCGCCATACAGCACACCTGACCACACTACCACCACTACCCTTAACCACCTACCAGCACTCTGCAACTTTGGGAAAGCCAATTACATTTTCTGTACCTCAGTTTCTTCATCTATAAAATAAGGATAGTAATAGTCACTGGGGAGCCCTGGTGTGGTGCTGTAGGATAAGCACCGAACTGCTGACTGAAAGGTCGGCAGTTCAAACCCACCAGCTGCTCCTTGAAAGTCCTATACAGGATCGCTATAAGTCAGAACTGACTGAACAGCACTTAACAACAACAACATAGTCACTGTTCCTTAGGGAAAGGAGCCCTGGGGGCAGGCACAGTGCTTAAAGTACTCAGTTACTAATCCAAAAATTGTTGGTATGTGGGAGAAAGACGAGCAGTCTGCTTCCATAAAGATTTGCCACCTTGGACACCCTGTGGGGCAGTTCTCTCCTGTCCTATAGGGCCACTGTGAGTTAGAGTTCATTGCCCCTCAGTGGCAATGAGTGTACTTATAGGTATACCAGAGGCCTGGAATAAGGATTAAAGTCATAAGACATTAATGTCGTATGACTTTAATGTCTAAGTTTAAAGTCATATGAAAATTTTTGAATTGATGATGGTCTTGTTTATATTTAAAAACACAGTGTTGGATATTAAGTGTTCCAATGTCTTAGTATTCAAAATAGCAACACTTGCTGTGATGCTGTAGATTAAGCCCAGGCCCACTAACCACAAGGTTAGTGGTTCAAATCCACTAGCTGCTCCTAGGAAACCTTATACAGGGC
>NW_006408558.1:8353815-8414163 GCF_000296735.1 Chrysochloris asiatica | reverse complement strand
CTATACCTTAGTAATAAAAGTTAGTCTCTTAATTTTGTCTAATTCTTATTACCTGTCAAGTTCATTTCTCAGTCTTTTGTAAATTTGTGTGGTAATTTCCTCTGGTTTATAGTACTTAGATGTTTGATAGGCTTGCTTTTTATGCCTGTCTTAATCTAAATGAATTATGAGTAGGAATGGGCTAAGATCACCACTTTGCATACACAAAGCAGAGACACATGTTTGGCATTGGCTGATGAATCTATGAACCCTCTTTCTGTCCATCTACAAGTTTTCCATTGGCTGCTACTTTGCTCATGGCTTACCTTTCTGTGTCAGATTTCCAATAGTGTTACTGATCACTGCTGTGCTTGCTAAATGGTTCTCAAAGCACATGCCTGATGATTAATGTTCGAATTTTATTTGTCTCTTATTCTCAGAATCTATTTTTCTCAAAGTAATCTTTTAAAAATTGGGTTTAAGTTTATTCATCTCAAGTTCTTAACGTTTCCTGTTTACATGATGTTACTGTATTTACTCTTTGCTACAAGTTGTTTCAGTTTCTTGGTAGGTTATTTGTCTGTGCTTAGAAATTTGTATCACTACATAAATATACCCCAAAATGCCATCTAGTCAACTCTGACTCCTACTGATGGTGTAGGACAAAGTAGAAGTGCTCTATAGGGTTTCTGAGACTGAATCTAAGTAAAAGCAGACAGCCTTGTCTTTCTCCTGTGGAGTGGCTGGTGGGTTTGAATTTCTGACTAGCCACACAATGCTTCACTACCAGGGGTCAATATATAGTTCAAAAAACAAATCAATTTCCTGGCTGTTGTATCAATTCCAACTCTTGGTGGTTCCAGGTTTTTGAGTGTGTTACAGAGTACAATGGAGCTTCAAAGGGTCTTCCACATAATGCTTAAGGAGCTCTCGTAGCATAGTGGTTACGAATCAGGCTGCAAACCGCAAGGTCAGCAGTTCGGAACTACCAGCCACTCCGTGGGAGAAAGATGAGGCTTTCTGCTCCCGTAAAGATTTATAGCCTTGGAAACGCTGTACAGGGTCGCTATGGGTCGGAACCGACTCAACGGTACTTAACAACAACAACAATCTTTACAGAAGAGATCCACTAAGCCTTTGTTTTGTGGTTTGCTGGGAGGCTTCAAAAGAATAACCTTGTGGTTAGTACAACTTTTTCATTACCTTTAAAAAGTTCATAGAAAATGGAATTGGAAGATAATGGAGTTTTCCCACAAACGTTTTTTGAAACACCCTTCTAGACAAGAGCAAAATGTTTGTCCTGCTGAAGAATCAACCTGGTGGTTAGAAACTCTTAGAAATTATTTAAAGACCATGTTGTTCTTGTTCATAAAAAGTGGAATAAAATGGGAATTTGTTTTCCCATTTTTATGTTAGCCCTACAGCATTCGTTTGTGTATTCAATATGTACCTGTTTATCCATGAGAATCTATCGTGTGGGTGTGGCTCTGTAGAATAAGCACCTGATGGAAAGATTGGTTTGAACAGCACTTAACAACCACATCATGTGCCAGGAAAAGCTCCAGCTGCTGCTTCAAACAGCAACTCCATCTTTCTTAGAAAGCCCTTTTGTTGTAAAAATTTTTCACAAGCCTCCTTTTTTATTTATTTATAGTCCTAACATTTATGATTAAGTTCTTAGCTTCATCTTGCTCCTTTTCTATTTGTCCTTGGTTAAATGCTCCCATCCCATTGTTTAAAGATTACTGTGTAGTTACTTATTTGGTTTTTAGTCTTTTGAAGACTATGAAATACTTTATGACCTTATTGTCAGCATTTTACTTGTAAAAACAAAACACCTCTGACCTCTCATTGGAGTCCTGGTGTAGCACCGTAGGATAAGCACTCGACCGAGTTTAAGGTCGGTTTGAACCTCAAAGTCAGAGGTTCATATTCACTTAGAAACCCTATACAGGGTTGCTGTGAGTCGATACTGACTCAACAGCACTTAACAACAACAACAACATATCTCATTAGGGAGCATGGTGGCTCTGTAGGATAAGCACTAGACTGCAAGCCACAAGGTCAATGGTTCCTAGCCGCTCCTGGAGCAAAAGGTTTACAGCCTCAGAAACTCTATCCAGGGTTGCTATGAGTTGGAACCCACTTGATGAAACTTAACAACAACAACATCATCTCTCATTAGTCATTTTTTTTTTTTAGTTTTTGTTCATAAGCCCAGTTCTTATCTTTGGTTGCTTATTTTTTTCCCCTTAAGTTTCTGAGCCTGCTTTTTTTTTTGTGCTTTGTGGTAAACGTATGACTAAGTCTGGGGTTTCCTTCCTAAGCTGTTCTGTTTCTGAATGATAACACTTTCTCCTCAGCTTCATGTTTCCTCTGTTTCACCAGCCAGTTCTTTCTGGTTTTGCTGTGTTTTGTTTTGCTGTCGTTCATTGTAGTAAACAGGTATGTAACAAAACAGTTGCCCTTTCAGTTATCTTTACATGCACAGGGTTAGTAACACTGTGTTCATCATGTTGTGTGTTGGCCAGTTTTAAATCTAAAATAGTACCCAATCAAAATCTGCTGCACAAGACCTTCTTAAAATGTTGAAGAGCAAAGATGTCAGCTTGAGGACTAAGGTTCGCCTAACCCAAGCTATGGTGTTTTCAATAACCTCATATGCACGTGAAAGCTGGACAGTGAATAAGGAAGACTGTAGAAGAATTGATGCTTTTGAGTTATGGTGTTGGAGGAGAATATTGAAAGTGCCATGGGCTGCCAAAAGAACCAATAGATCTGCTTTGGAAGAAGTGCAGCCAGAGTGCTCCTTGGAGGCCAAGATGGCCAAACTTGGTCTCTCATACTTTGGACATATTGTCAGGAGGGACCAGTCGCTGGAGAAGAATATCATGTTTGGTAAGGTGGAGGGTCATAGAAGAAGAGGAAGACCCCCAACAAGATGGATTGGCCAAGGGGCAACATCGATGGACTCAAGCGTGGCAACAATTGTGAGGTTGGCCTAGGACTGGGCAGTGCTTTGTTCTGTTGTGCACAGGGTCACTATGAGTTGATACCAACTTGATGGCACCTAACAGGGTCACTATGAGTTGATACCAACTTGATGGCACCTAACAGGGTCACTATGAGTTGATACCAACTTGATGGCACCTGACAACAACAACAGATGTTTTAACTTGCCTCTGGAAGGATAAAGTGTCTGCAAGAAAACACATTTATGTGTCAGGAGGTAGGGTGAGATTTTAAAGGAACCTTGAATGAGATGAAAGGTGCAGTGTTGAATGAGTTTGCCTTTGCCTGTATTGACTTCCTAATCTATAACCCAAACCAAACCAAGCTCACTGCCATTGAGTCAATTCTGACTCATGGAGACCCCTATAGGACAGAGTGAGACAGCTCCATATGATTTTCCAGGTTATAAATCTTTACGGGAGCAAACAACCTCATCTTTTTAGTGTGGAGCAGCTAGTGGGTTTGAACTGGTGACCTTTTGATTAGTAGCCCAATGCTTAGCCCACAGTGCCACTGGGGCTACTTTAGTGTTAGAATACACTAACACTAAGGTTCAGTAATTTCTACTCATAATGTTCAGTGGTATTAGGTACATTCTTCACACGATGTTAGTGTTCTCATTACTTCTATTTCTAACAGTCTCATTACCCTCTAAACTTCTCATCTATGCTTTAGACTAACTTGTCAATTTTATCTCAGATAGACCATTTTTTAAAATAGCATATTACTCAAAGATGACATTATTTTTTGAGCTAACCTGCTGTTTAGATAAAAGGTGACTTCAAGGTTTTGCTTTGTCTGTAGTTTATTTGGAGTGCTGATGTGATGCTGGGGGTTAATGCACTGGACTGCAAAGTTGGTTTGAACCACAAGGTTGGCTGTTCAGGCTCACCAGCCATTCCTTGGAAACCCTATACAGTGTTGCGGTGAACCAACTCAATGGCACTTAACAACAACAATACTTCATTTGGAGTCCTGTATAAAGCACTGGACAGCAAGATCAGTTTGTACCACAAAGTCAGCTCTTCAAATTCACCAGCTGCTCTTTGGAAACCCTACATAAGGTTGCTGTGAGTTGGAACCAACTCAGCAGCACTTAACAATAATAGTTGATTTGCTGTTGAAAATATGCACAGCAAAATACACTAGTTCTAGTTTCTTCCTGTACAGTTTAGTGATAATGATTGCTCTGTTCTTTATACCTCTGGGATCATCCTCACCCTCCTTTTCTGAAGTATTCGTCAGTTGTTAACATCAACTCACTATTCCTGAAGGTTCCTGTCTGATCTTTCAAGTTTCTGTTCATAATTTGATCCCATATGTTGTTATGTATTCTTGTTAAGTGGCGTCGAATTGGTTCCGACTCATAGCGACCCTGTATAGGGTTTCCAAGCAGCTGCTGCTTGAGTTTGAACCGCTGACCTTGTGGTTCAAACCAACCTTCTGGACTAATGCTTTATCCCACAGTGTCACAACATGCCTCCTTGATCCCATATTGTTGTTGTTGTTGTTATTAAGTGCCGTTGAGTCGGTTCTGACCTATAGCAGCCCTGTATAGGGTTTTCGAGGAGAGGCTGGTGAGTTTGAACCACTGATCTTGCGGTTCAAACAGACCTTGTGGTCCAGTGCATTATCCCACAGTGCCACACCAGGACTACTGATAGAGATGGATTTTTTTTTTAAAGCATAATGCTTAAGGCAGACATTTTTTAACTAGTTAAGCTGAACTATTGTTTGGTTTTAAGAAGTCTTGGAAGAGTGTCTCTGGACAATAGTGTCTGCGGTTCATCCAGTCTCCTTGGCTCTAGAAAGTCTGAATTCAGTGAGTCGTCTTAAGATCTAGAGACTATCTCAGAACAATTGTCTTGGGGACTCCTCTAGTCTCAATGGATCCAATAAATCTGGCTTCTTAGAGCACATAAAGTTCTATTCCACATTTTTCTTCAGCTATCATGAGAGCAATTCTGGTTCTGGAATAGTCCTTCAGCTAGCTTGAGAAAAGTCCCTTGGTGGTTGCCTCTGGCTGAATATATTTACTGTAGCAGATGCTTCTCCTGATCAGTTTGGCTTAAGTGCATTTTAACTAGCTGCAGAAGACCTTTGCTCTTTGAGATATCCGCAAGCAAATTAGTTTTAGCATAATCAGAAATGCAGTGGGTCATTAGAGTTAAAGTGCTGTTTTATTTCTGCTGGCAATTAAATCAGCCTGTGCGCATGTTGTTTCCCATCATAATGAAAATGCACAACCTGTCTTTTATTGGTGCCCAGTCTCACAGTGGCAGAAGATGGCAGAAAACCACCTAGGTTAGTTGAGAGAATACACAACAGGATAAAATGAAGACAACTCATAGATTATGCTGGTGGCGTCTGATGGGAGAATCAAGTGTCTTGAGTTACATTCTCAAAACAGAAAAGAAAACAGTTCCTGGAGTCAGAAATGGTCATGAAGTTTCATGTTAATTTTATTTTTTTCAGAATGTTTCTATTTCCTAAGACTTTTGAGAATACAGAAGTGAGAAAATAGTTTTAAATAGCATTTCCTGCCTTGCATATTTTACATGAGTAAGCAGAATCTTAAGATCAAATTGTCACGGGGCTTAAGCAATCCATTCTACTTTTCATGAGTAAATTCTAGCTCAAGTGTGTGGCTCTGTCTGTCTCAGATGTAGTTTATGTCACACTTGATCTCTTCTCAGTCATGTTCATGTTAAAATTTGGGGGACACTATTGCTTGGGAGGTCAAGCCTATTTATGATACAAGTTCTGTATTTCTCTTTTTCTGTATTTCCCAACTTCTTCCCCATCTTAAGCTTCATCATCCTTCCACACCAGATGATACAGAAGTAATAATTGAATATATGTTTATTCACTTTCTTCTTTCTTTGGAACAGAGATTTGAAGGGAAAGAAACTTGACCTAAAAGTGTGTGGATACATGTGCAAGTTGTTTGCCCTCTAAAGAACTGTGTTTCCTAAGTCAAAAGTCAGGAGGTAGAAGGAAATTCACAGTAATAGTAAATAAAGCCAGTGGAGCCTGTGGGAGCTCTGTTGTTGGAGTTAAGTGCTGTTGAGTTGGTTCCAACTCTTGTGACCCTGCATAGGGTTTCCAAGGAGCAGCTGGTGAGGCTGACATTGCAGTTCAAACTAACCTTGTGGTCGTCCTGTGCTACTTCCCCTCAAGTTCCCCTCAGATCTTCTGGAAGCTCCACAGCATCATAGCAACATGCAAACCTCCACAGATAGTTGGGTGAAGACAGTACATGAGATTCAATAACTGGGAATTGAACCTGGGTCTCCTTCATTGATGTTGTCATTGAGTGACATCCAGTCAGTTCTGACTCTTTGAAGGATCAGAAAGCCTCATCGTTCTCCAATGGAGTGGTCAGTGGGCTTGAACCGCCAACCTTGTGGTTCACAATCCATTGCTTATCTCACAGAGACACCACTCCTTCATAGAAGCTGAGAATTCTACTGCTGAATCACCACTTTTCTCACTTTCCCCTTTTACATAGTCCAAAAATGCTGGCCATTTGATAAAGTTGCTGCTCTTAAAAAAAAAAAAAAAAAAAAAAATCTGGTAGCGTAGTGGTTACGAATCGGGCTGCGAACCTTAAGGTCAGCAGTTCGAAACTACCAGCAGCTCCGCGGGAGAAAGATGAGGCTTTCTACTCCCGTAAAGATTTACACCCTCGGAAACCCTGTACAGGGTCTCTATGGGTCGGAACCGACTCGACGGCACTTAACAACAACATCTATATATAGATAGATAGATATATTTAAATATATGTGTACTTAAAAAACATATATATATCTTTTTAAATATCTTGTTAATATGGTACTCTAGCGCTTTCTAATTTAATCCTTTTGTATTTCATCTAACATGTATTCTCAACTCTATCCTGTGATTGTTGTTGTTGTGAAGTGCAGTCAAGTCAACTCCGACCCATAGTGACCGTGTATAGGGTTTCCGAGGAGCAGATGGTGAACTTGAACTGCTGACCATGCAGTTCAAATGGCTTTGCAGTCTGGAGCATTAACCCACCATGCCACACCAGGACTCCATCCTGTAATTAGGGAGGGACAAGTTTTATATCTTGATTGAAGAGTTGATTAAAAAGGAAAATTTTATTGTGGAGACTTCAATGAAAAAAACCAACAACAAAACTGTGTGGTGGGTGGGGGAGAAAAAAAGCTTTCTGCATATAGCCATTCAATATGCTTTACTTCTACTTTAAGAACTGGTTTAAGAGATTTGTTAGTAATTTCATTTCTGTTATCTTGTCATTTATTTTATTGCCTGCTTGATTTTTGGACATTGGATTTGTTTTAAACATTTCTTTCCCTTTTAATACTGTGAGAATTGTGAGGAGTAAGGTCTTTCATTTCCATCTCTGTATGCCCAAGGTCTATAAAAAAATCACTGAAATCAGCCATTTGTTGAAGGAAAAATAGACATCTGCCTAATTTGCTATCTTCTAATCACCAGACGTCAGGCCTGAAGAAGTTTGGAATAATTCATATTAAAGTAAGAATTGAGGCTTGAAATATGGGGAAAACTCTAGACTCATGTCTTGCATAACATTCACAGATAGCAGCAAAGGAGTCTTGTAGAGTAAGGATAATTGTGGGGGGGAAATCAAAGAGATAGCAGTGACTTTCACATTGATGATAGAGTTGCAAGAAGCGTTTCATATACTTACAAAAGGTGGATGAGAAACAGTGGCTGAATGTAACTACAGAGATGTCAGTTGTGATCTTAAGAGAGTAGTTTTTTTTTTTAAAATGTGTTGGGGGTATACAGCTGAGATCAGAGACTTAAAGGGCATACTGAGTAGAAATGAGAATCTGTGAATTTGTATCACTCATCCAAGGACTTAGATGAGACAGAAAGGAATATGGGTATTTGGTTTTGGAAGCACAGTAGGGTTTCTGAAGAGATCATTCTTGTTCTTTTTTTAAATTTAAAAAAATTTTTCTTTTTGTGTGTGTGTGTGACTTGAGAGATAATTTACATGGGAGAACATCAGTTTTATACCATCATTTCATTGCAGTGATTACAATGTCCTCTGTGCATCATCATTCAACAGTATTTGCTTCTGTTTCCTCTGTTTTGTTTTGTTTTGTTTTTTTGGATGTACCCAAAAACACTCAGGAATATACAATCATTTAAACCAAAGGACACATTCTGCAAGCCTGCCTCCTGGCCACCAGCACACAGCCTTTCTCTTTCCATGAATCTAAAGTCCTCAGCTGCTCTGTCTCTCCATGTCCTCATCTCTGCTTCCATCTCTGGTGTCACTGCTTCTCTGGATAGGGTCCCATACTCTACTTGTGCTCTTCTCCCTTGATGGGCCTAGGGTCCTCTGTTCCTGGACTGTAAGAGTAACTACTCCCACCTTTTGTTAGCAAAATTTCTACCTTTACAGTTGTGACAGTCGCAATTAGTCATGATAACTATTACTTACTATTGAATCATAAGAATCCCCATCTCCTTTCACCAGACCCATCTAGACAAGATGAAAACTATTCAGTGGGGATTCTACCTTCCCCTTCACACTCTGAAACTAAACTCCTTCTTGAAAACATGTAAGCCAATCACTTTGTGCCTTTATAATCCCCCTCTTCCCATTTTAGGTTGTTGTTGTTAAGTGCCATCGAGTTGGTTCTGACCCATAGCGATCCTGTATAGGATTTCCGAGGAGCAGCTGGTTGCGGTTCAAATGGCTTTGCTGTCTGGTGCATTAACCCACAGCACCACACTAGGACTCCATATTTTAGGTAGCCAATGTCTCAGTTGCCCATCCCTA
The DNA here is from genome assembly GCF_000296735.1 of Chrysochloris asiatica. Taxonomy (NCBI): domain Eukaryota; kingdom Metazoa; phylum Chordata; class Mammalia; order Afrosoricida; family Chrysochloridae; genus Chrysochloris; species Chrysochloris asiatica. The sequence continues at coordinate 8,405,366 of NW_006408558.1, read as the reverse complement.
TCAACCCTGCATACAGAGGGGATAGGATTGATACTTGATGTGGAGGTTCCTTGCCTCTCAGTTGGTCTTTTGAACTACTATATCCATTAGTATAGGTCAAGTTCATCAAATTGTAGAAATTTACAATAGTTTCCTTTATCAAAAAAAATTTTTTTTTTAATCTTCCTCTAGTCCAGGTCTGATCATCAAGCCATCGAAGTCTCATTCATTTTTAACGTTAGAAAAATTTTCATGATTGCCCTTATGAATTACTTTTCATGAAGGAAATTTAATGTGAATGTGCTGTATGTAGTTTCATGTTTTGTTTAGTGTTTTGCAGATGTAAAGAGACTGAGATGCTTAATCCCAGATCTTGTGTAATATATATATTGAGATAGTGGTGCTGTAGGATAAGCACTGAACTATTAACTGCAAGGTCAGCAGTTCAAACCCACCAACTGCTCCTTGAAAACACTATACAGGGTCACTGTGAGTTAGAAGCATATTGATAGCAGTTAACAACCTTAGCTACCGTATAGACCATCACAGACTTTTAATGCCGGGACTAATATTGTATGATTTTAATGTGCCATACACAATCGTTGGTGAGAGTACTAAAAAGAGTATGTAAATAAATTCCAGTGCAAGGCAATTCATGATGGGAATGTTAATATATGTATTCTAGCTCAATTATTTTCATAAGAGTGTGCCTTCTTTAGACCCAGAGAGGGAGAGGGGCTGTGTGCTGACGATTGGGGGTGAGGATGGGGGTGGGCAGGCTTGCAGGAGATACCATTTGGTTGGTTGATGATGCATGAAGGGGATTGTAACAGTAGCAGTGAAACGATATACGATAGGATGAATGTAAAGCTAATGTTCTCCCATGTAAATTAAGGTATGCCTTGCTTTTGATACATGCAGGAATTATTGTTTTAAATCAATAGAGTACTCTATCACTGTGTTAGCTATACTGAAGCATATCAATCATGGTCAATGTAATTGGAGCATATTCAAAGACAGCCATTGCCTACAATCTAATGAGAAAAAGATCATTTCTATGAAATGTGCAGAGAACAAGATTTCCATTGAGATTGGTATGTAGAGAGCTATAATGTCTCCCTTCTCCCGTTTCCTTCAAACTCTTTTGCACTGTCTTGTATGTGCTATGATGTTGTTAGGTGACATTGAATCAATTTCAACTCATAGTCACACCACATAACTGGGTTCCACTGCTCCATAGGATTTTCTTGGCTGCAATCTATCTCTTTCTCTCTCCCTTTTTTTTTTTTTTTTTAAACTTTTTGGTTACAAGTTGGGCTGCTAACCTCAAGGTCAGCAGTTCAAATCTACTAGCCATTGTGTGGGAGAAAGATGAGGCTTTCTAAAGCTCCTGTAAAGATTTACAGCTCCAGAAATCCTATGCAGGGTTGCTATGCGTTGTAACTGACTTCGCCTGGCACACCACCACCATTGTTGTGAGTTGGGTGAAAGTTAACAGAGCAGTTTAGTTTTCCATTCAACAATTTATCCACATTTTCCTCTCTGACACTGATTGCCAGCCTTACAATGTTACTGTGCTTACCATTTCCATTTGTCCTTCTTTCCTGTCTCTCCCTACCTTCTGAAATTAATCCCTGAGCAACTGTTGCCCTTTTGATCTAAAAGAGTTCATTGTTCTATGGAGTGTGTGCCTCCCTAGTGTTAATGCTCACCTGATAGGCCTGTCTTTGGTTTGACTTAATGTGAGTCATGGGGATGAATTCACTTCCAGATCTGAAGGGTGTCTAAGGGCCATAGTTTTGGAGAGTCCACCAATCTTTATATAACCAGTAAGTCTGGTCTTTTGCATTATTTTGAGTTTTGTTTTGCATTTTTTTCCTGCTCTAGCCAGGATCTCCTATTGTGATCCATTTAGAGAGATCAGCAGTGGTAGTTGGGCACCATCTAGTTTTTATGGTCTCAGAGTCATAGATGGGGTTCATGGGCTCATTAGTCCTTTGGACCGATTGTTTCCTTTCATCTTTAATTTTCTTTGCTTCACTTTTCTTTGCCATTCACAAGCTTTTAAGACCCCATTCACTACTCACCAAAGTACTTGTAGAACAGTGTATTTATGGACTATGTTATACCAATTAACTTTGGTATCCTCCAAGACTACGATCCTGAGCCCCAGGCCCAGCCACTCATTTCCTCAAGATGTTTTATTATGACTAAGAATTTTCTTAACTTTGCCCCCTGTATACTCTGTTATATTCATGGATATGCATGTAGCACTTATACATACATATATGAAACTATCCTTTATCAAATCTGTATTTTTTGTGAGTAGTCTCATTCACCTTCCGATTCTTGTTCAGCATGAGTATCTAGCTACATATCTACTCATAGATTATTACTGTTACTGGATGGTAGGAATGAATATGTAATAGTTGCCTTAACTTTTGTGTTCCTCCCAGTGGCTTCTTTTGCCATATTGTGCTGACCTCCCCCTTATTGTATATTGCCTTTCCCTTCACCTAAGCTGGACTCCTGGTGTAGCACTGTAGGTTCGGCACTGGACTGCTAACTACAAGGTTGGTGGTTCAAACCCATCAGCCACTCCTTGGGAACCCCTATACAGGGTCACTATGAGTCAGAACTGACTCGATGACACTAAACAACAAGTTAGTGTGTGCCTGCCTGCCTTTATCCTCTCACCCATGGTAACCTTCAAAGAATATTTCTAAGTGTAAACCTTTTCTGGACTTTTTACAGTAGTGATGTCATAAAAATATTGGTCCTTTTGTAATTGATTGATTTAACTCTGTATACTCTCCTGTGGGCATCCTGGTGTGGTGCTGCAGGATAATGCACCGGACTGCAAGGTCAGTTTGAGCCATAAGATCAGTGGTTCAAACCCACCAGTCACTCCTTGGAAACCCTATACAGGGTCGCTGTGAATCAAAACTGCTTAATAACAACAACAACAATGTCCTGTAGGTTCCTCCATGTTACGAGGCATTTCTCAGATTCATCACTGTTCTTTAATGATGCATAGTCTTCCATAGTGTGTATGTATTGTAGTTTATTGATCCATTCATCCATTATAGACATTTAGGTTGTTTCCATCTTTTTGTCATTGTGAATAATGTTGTGATGAACATAAATATATATCTATCTCTTTGTGTCATGGCTCTTATTTATCTAGGATATCTACCTAGTGGTAGAGTTGCTGGGTCATATGGCCTCTCTGTTTCTAGTTTTTTAAGGAAGTGCCGCCATACTGTTTTTCCACAGTGAATGCACCATTTGATAGTCTCCGCAGCGGTGGGTGAGGACTCTAATCTCTCTACACTCTCATCAGCACTTAACTGTTTTCTTCTTTTTTGAACGTTGCTATTAATACTGGGTAAACTTCATTGGAGCAGATCATCAGATTTTTCTCCCACAGAGTGAGCCACTGGTTCATTCAGATCACCAATATTTCTATTAGCAGCTGAGCACTTAACCTTTGCACCGTGAGGGCTCATTTGTACTGTCATAGTGGAGAAAAGAGATCATCGTCTTCTGGAGCTAGCACTCTTCCCTTGCTGCCTTTGCCTTTGACAGTGTACGAGGGTCATTATGCATACTGAGGAGCTTCATAAGAAGAAGTCATCAAGATTTAGAACTGGTCCTGTATTTATTGTTCTTGCTTCTGTTGTACCACCCAGATACACAGCTTCTACCAAGTCATTTTAATTGATGAGAATCACGAGAAAAAGCTTCGTCCTTCTATTTTTTTCTATAAGGTGACCACTCTTGTTATTATTGTTTTTAGCAAGTATAGAGTCAGTTCCCAATTAACTGAGACTGCACGTGCAATGGGATTGGACCCTTGGCTAGTCTCAGTCTGGAATCTCTGTTGAAACTTGTTCAGCATCACAGCAATATGCAAGTCTGCACTGACAAACAAGGGGTGGCTGTACTTGAGGTACATTGGCTGGACATTGAACCTGGGTCTCGCACATGGAGGGCAAGAATTCTAATGTTGAACCACCACTGAAAACCAAAGACAACAAGAGCGACACCCCCCCCCCAAAAAAAAAAAACACAAATATCTTGCCATTGAGTTGATTCAGACTCATAGCGATCCTACGAAGCTTTTCCGAAACTATAAATGCTTATGGGAGCAGACAGCCTCATCTTTCTCTTGTGGAACAGCTGGTAGGTTTGAACTTCCGACCTTGTAATTAGCAGCCCAGTGCCTTACCCATAGCGTCACCATAAAACCCTCTGATTTAGAATAGATAGTAAGTAGATACTTGATGAGAAAGTTGGCCTTAGCTCTGAATTACCTGTCAGCCTTCATTAATTCCAGTTTAATATTTGTAATGCAGTAGAACTATTTAGAAGAAAATATAAATGGTATGGAATCAACAGCTCAGTATTGTGGAGCCCACATGTGTTAACTGTTCTCTTGGCTTTTTTCTAATGAGCCTCTCCCAACCTTCTAGGGATCAGAGGGTCCATCTCTCCTGGTGTTTGTAGATCTGTGGACCATAGGTGTATGATCACAGTATAGGAGTATAGGATAGTATAATACCCTTATAAATGCAGTTATTCCAAGCACTCATGACTTTCCAGCCCTCATCCCCAGAGTTAGTAGAGAAGACAATATGGTTAAGGAGACTGGTTTTGAATCACACCCTATAATATGGATAAATCCAATAAGTACATTTTTCCAGCTCAGACATTAATGGCCATTGAGTTTCCTGGAACACTTCAAACTTTTTTTCTGATAGTTGAATTTGTGTCCTACTTCATATTTGCATTACCTTTTTGCATACCCTGTGGATTTGTTTGTCTCCTGCTTACACATTTCCACGAATCACAAGCCTGAGGAAGTTTAAAACTAGAATCTCATCAGTTCACAATTGGCAAAATACATCTGTTCAGAGATATTCCTCAAATAACATTTTTTTTCACACGGTATGTGCCTTTGAAGACCACATTATATAGTGAGAACACTGGGTCTGCTGTTGAGCAGAAAAAGAAAAACTAAGCCAGATTTCTAAAACTTGAATAGAAAGATATTTGTCCTCTCTCACCACACATACATAAGCCTGTTTTCTTTGCTAATAGAAGATGTGCATGTCTCTCATAGATTTAGCTGATGTGTTGTCACTGCCAAACATTTTAAAGTCTGTCATTTGTTTTTACACCATGTAGGCCATTAACAAATTGTTCCCAACTAGCACATTGGTGAGGTTCCTAGGTAGCTTGTTGTTGTTGTTGTTAGGTGCCCTGGAGTTGGTACCGACTCATAGTGACTCTGTGCACAATAGAACGAAACACTGCCCAATTCTGGGCCAACCTCATAATTGTTGCTACGCCTGAGCCCACTGTGCCAATTCATGTCACTAGGGATCTTCCTCTTTTTCTCCAATCTTCCACTTCACCAAACATGATATCTTTCTCCAGTGACTGGTCCTTCCTGATAATATGTCCAAAGTATGAGAGATGAAGTTTGGCCATCCTGGCTTCCAAGGAGCACTCTGGCTGCACTTCTTCCGACACAGATCTGTTTGTTCTTTTGTCAGTCCATGGTACTTTTAATATTCTCCTCCAACACCATAACTCAAATGCATCAATTCTACAGTCTTCCTTATTCCTTTATTTACTAGGTAGCACCAGTGGTTAATGTGTTCATCTGCTAACTGAAAGGTTGGAGGTTCAAATTCACCCAGGGTTCAAACTGGCAGGAGGAAAGCTCAGTCATGAAAAACCCTATGGAGCACAATTCTACTCTGACATCCATGACATTATTATGAATCAGAATTGACTCGATGCAACTTGTTTTTTGTAGCATGTTGGCTAGGCAACAGGTGTACTTTTTGACTAAGCTACACCAGTGTATGGTCTGTAAATGGTATTTGACCTTTCCTTGTTCTTTAATTTTCTTATTTCCAACAGAGGAAAACTCACTACCTATCTCTCAGTATCCAGAAGGACAAACCTATTGTGAATGTCTCCCTGCACCACCCATGACAGATTCTCCATGTCAAATTTTCCTCTAAGATAGTGTCCAAAATAATTATCGAAGAAGCTTTGGATTTTTGCCTATCTTGTGTTCTCAAGGGCAAGAAATCGTCTTTAAAAGCTACAAGCTTTGATTAGTGAGAACACCCACTTACCTGTTCATAAGAGCAGTTGTGATTCATCCATTGAGAACCTGTGTTGAGAAAAGTAGCTGGTTTGAGCAATCTTTTGGTGCTTAGGTGTAGGTTCATTAAAAATACCCATAGTAGAAATCATTGCCTTGGTTATATGGTGCTTCCTTACATGTTGTTGTTCAAAATAATCAAATAAATCAGTGGTACAGCCACTATAGAAAACAGTTTAGTTTCTCAAAAAGCTAAGCACAGAACAGCAATCCTGTTCCTAGGATGTACCCAGGAGAGGAGGAAGCAGGAACACAGATAGAAATCTATATATACCATTGCTCAATGGAAGCAGTTTTCACAGTAGCCTAAAGGTAGAAACAACTAAAATGCTCATCCACAGAGACATGTTGTGAAGTGCTGTCTGTTGAGTCGGTTCTGACTCATAGTGACCCTGTATACGGTTTCCGAGGAGCGGCTGGTGAAATTGAACCACCAACCTTGTGGTTCAAATTGACCTTGTGGTCCAGTGCACTATGCCACTGGATAAACAAAACATGGTAAATACATGCAGTGGAGTGTTACTCAGCCATAAAGAGAAACAAAGGCCAGATTCATTCACAGCATGGATGACCTTGAAAATATTGTGCTGAGTGATACTGTCTCAAAAGGACACTATATGATCATTTTTGGTTTTGTGGTTAGGTGCCATCGAGTGGGTACCAACTCATAGCGACCCTATGCACAACAGAACAAAACACTGCCCAGTCCTGCACCAACCTCACAATCGTTGCTATGTTAGAGCCCATTGCTGCTGCCACTATGCCAATCCATTTCATTGGGTGTCTTCCTCTATTTCGTTGACCTTCCACTTTACCAAACATGATAGTGTTCTCCAGGGACTGGTCCCTCCTGACAATATGTCTGAAGCATGAGAGACTGATAGGAGATAACCCTGTGTAGGGTTTCTGAGAGTGGCTGGTGGGTTTGAACTGCCAATATTGCAATTAGCTATCCAGTGCTTGTCCTATAGCACTACACCTGGGTCTCTCAAATACATAGAAATCAAAATTTATTAGTGGCTACCAGGAGTGAGAGGAAAGAAGCAAAGGAGAAGTTTTGCTTAGGGTATGTTGACTGCATTTGGAAAAAGACAGTGAAAATGGTTTCACAAGTTTAAGAAAGTAACTCATGTCATTGAATCATACATATATTGTTGGGGAGGGGACAGAAATGAAAGTCCAAAAGCCTCAAGTGTGAATGAGAGACAGATAGACCATCACATTCTCTTTCTGTATGCACTTTAGAGGTTCACCTGGACCCTTACCGGACATGGTGTCCCATCGCAGACTGTCAGACAGTGTGCCGTGTGGCATCGAGTGACCCAGGACAGCCTGTGCTGGTGGAGTGTCCTTCATGTCACCTGAAGTTCTGCTCTTGTTGCAAGGATGCTTGGCATGCAGAAGTCTCCTGCAGGGACAGTCAGCCTGTCATCCTGCCCACAGAGCACGGGTAAGAAAGAAATGTTTGTCTTTGGGATGATTCACTGCCTTACTTTGAAGCCCACAATGCCTTCCTTAAAGAAGGAGGTACTTTGCGATGGAGTGTTCCTGTTTGTTGAGTAGCAACTGGTGGGTTTGACTCACTGACCTTTCAGTTAGCAGACTACTGTACTGTATGTTGTTGTTGTTAAGTACTGTGGAGTTGGTTCTGACTCTTAGCGACCCTCCACAGGGTTTCTGAGGCTGTAAATCTTTATGGAAGCAGAAAGCCTCATCTTTCTCTGGTGGAACAGCTGGTGGTTTCGAACTGGCAACCTTGAGGTTAGCAGCCTGATTCCGTAACCATGAAAATCAGTTAAATCTGTCCCTTTTCACATGCAGAGTTTTGATAGAAGCAGCAGGGCCCAGAGGGAGTGACTTCGTGTTTGATCTTTTGCTTTGCTTGAGGCTATGGCTGTTCTGTCTTAGCAAGAACAGAAATACCAGTGTTGCAGTCCAGTTAGTTTAATCACCCAATGCCCTTAAAATGTGTAGAGACATTCTTCAGCAATGTTAATGCTTCCTGGCTATGATGCTGTGTTTGAATCCCAGACAAACAAACCAAGAGAGAAAGAAGGTCTGATGCACATTGGAGACATATGACCTCACCACCAGATTGAAACCAGTGCTCCCACATTTACTGCCCTAACAGCCAGGGCCCTGGGTGGCCTGAGCAATGTTAACAACTCCAAGGTGAAGGATTCAAACTGTGTCATTGTCATTTGATATCTGACAGTTCACTCAGTCTTTTGGAATATGTTTTCCCACCTGAAAACAAAGGAAGGATTCAAATGGTAATAGTAAACACCCTACCTGAGTCCTGTTGTGGCACTGTAGGATAAGCGCTAGACTGCTAACAACAAGGTCTGCAGTTCAAGCCCACCAGCTGCTCCTCGGAAACCCTATACAGGGTAGCTATGAGTCAGAACTGACTCAAGGAAACTTCACAACAACTGTCCCACCGCTATGTATGGTATTGTTGGTACCAAACCAACACTTTGTGAACTTGATGTTTTTGTGTGCTAGAGAATGGTTTTTCATCAACAGTAGCTAAACTATAACCCAGTACTGGGGTTTCACCTGCCTGTCTCTCTACCCTTCTCTACCTCAGTATGTTCCCCTTCTAGGTGTTGGGTGGTATTCTGTGTTAGGTGTTGGGATACTAACCACAAGGAGGAAAATTCACACCTACCAACCGCTCCTCAGGAGAAAGAGGACGTAGTGAGCCCCTGTAAAGATTTACAATTTCAGGAACTCAGGAGAGTTCTATAGTATTACTTAGAGTCAGAATTGACTCGGTGCCGTGGGTGTGGTATTGGTTTAGGTTAGGCTGTGAAGGGTCCATCGGTGGTGCAAACTGCTAACTGGAAAGTTGGAGGTTCGAGTCTACTCAGAGGTATCTCAGAAACAGGGTCTGGCTACCTGATTCTGAAAAATGAGGTTCTATTCTGACATACATGGGATTTCCATGTGTCAGAATGACTTGATGGCAACTTTTTTGGTGTTTTGATCATGCTGTGACCTCTGCTGGCCGATTTATCTGTTTGGAGCAAGATTTTTAAAAAAATACACATTTTAGTAATATTTGGCATTTGTCCAAAGTATTGATTATTGAATTTCTGTTGCCTGCTTACCATTTGTTTAAATGAATCAATTCTTAGCTAAATTACCCTGGGCTAGTTTCTCTGCTGTGTAGTGGACTTCTTGGCCTTCTTATTCAGATAGTATATGCTCCCAGAACGAAACATTAATTTGGCAAAATAAATGAGTTAAATCACCTGTGAAAGTACAATTGCCGTAGATGAATTCAGATTCCTGATTTGAGTGATCTGAACCACTTGCTCTCCTAACTTTCCCCCTACCCTTTTCCTTGGAAGTAAGTCAAGGATGGATAACTGAGAGCTGATGACCGACTGACCCGTTAGGCTCCCTGGAATCCAGTTGCGATCATAAAGTTGAGTCTGCTGGTGGTGACGGTGGTTGCCACTGAATTGTTGCTGCTGAGCCTATTCCATTCCTGGCACCCCCATTGTGTTACAAAATATAGCTGAGCTCCATAGTGCTTTCATGGCTGTAATATTAGTGGAAGCTGATTGCCAGACCATTCTTTCATGGTACCACTGGGACGGTGGGTTCAAACCACCAACCTGTAGAGTAGCAGTTGAGCACAAACCATTTGAAGCACTTAGGGACCTTTTGTCCCCTGTGGCGTAGTGGATTATGCGTTAGACTGCTAACCTCAAGGTCAGCAGTTTGAACCCACCAACTGCTCTGTGGGAGAAAGATGAAACTTTCTGCTCCCATGAAAATTTGCAGCCTTGGAGACCCTATACAGGGTTATGAGTCGAAACTGACTCCACAGCACACTGCAACAGCAGCAGAAATCTTTCCCCAGCCAAAACTAAATCCACTCCTACTAAGTTGATTCCAACACATACAATAGAGTAGAACTGCTCTCTAAGGTTTCTCAGACTGTAAATCTTTAGGGGAACCGACAGCCTCCTCTTTCTCCCATGGAGCAGCTGGCAGATTTGAACCGCTGATCCTATGGTTAGCCAGCCATTGTTTATCCCACCAGGGTTCTTTGGGACCTTTTTGTTGTTAAGTGCCATTGAGTTGGCTTTGACTCACAGCAACCTGATATAAGGTTTCTGAGGCTTTTAAATCTTTGAGGAAGCAGAAAGTCTCATCTTTCTCCCACCGAGTGGGAGTGGCTGGCAGCCTTGCACTGCAGACCTTGTTATTCATAGTCTGGTGCTTATTGTTAGAAGCCACTGCACTCCCTGGGACCTTTCTATGGCTGCTGGTAAGTACCGTTGAGTCAGATCTAAGCCAACATCCCTGTATAGGGTTTCCAAGGAGTGGCTGGTGAGTTTGAACCGCTGACCTTGTGGTTCAAACCAACCTTGCAGTTCAGTGGGACCATTCTAGAAGGGCTATAATTGAATTATGATGTTCACAGCATCGTTTCATGTGTGTCCTCGTGGTTCTTGCTTCTTTATTAGGTAGCATTCCACATTCCCGATACCATTCTCACGATTTCTCATCCATTTGGTTTCTAGGGTCCTCTTTGGGACAGCAGACGTGGAAGCCCCCATTAAACAGTGCCCTGTTTGCCGGGTTTATATCGAACGCAACGAAGGCTGTGCTCAGATGATGTGTAAGAACTGCAAGCACACGTTTTGCTGGTACTGTCTCCAGAACCTGGACGTAAGTTCCACCAGCAGAAAGCTCTAGGCTGGTCTGAACAACAGCCAGTATCTGTCAGGCTTTCCTTAAAATTATTGAGTCTACCTGTCCTGTGAAAGGAATCTATTTTCTGTTTTACTATTCATGTTAGGTATTTTTTTCTTTTTATTGTAAACTGAGTGAAGGCTTCTTGTTGTTGTTAGGTGCCATCGAGTCGGTACCGACTTACAGTGACCTTATGCACTACAGAATGAAACACTGCCCAATCCTGGGCCAACCTCACTATTGTTGCCACACTTGAGCCCATTGATGCTGCCACTTTGCCAATCCATCTCGCTGGAGGTCTTCCTCTTTTTCTCTGACCCTCCACCTTAACAAACATAATATCCTTCTCCAGGGACTGATTCCTCACGACAATATGTCTAGTATATGAGAGACGAAGTTTGGCCATCTTGGCCTCCAAGGAGCACTCTGGCTGCACTTCTTCCAAAACGGATCTATTGGTTCTTTTGGCAGCCCATGGCACTTTCAGTATTCTCCTCCAACACCATAACTCAAAAGCATCAATTCTTGTATGGTCTTCCTTATTCACTGTCCAACTTTTACATGCATGTGAAGTTATAGAAAATACCATGGCTTGGGTCAGGCACGCCTTAGTCCTCAAGCTGACATCTTTGCTCTTCAACACTTTAAAAAGGTCTTGTGCAGCAGATTTGCCTAATGCAGTAAGTCGTCTGATCTCTTGACTGTTGCTTCCATGAGTGTTGATAGTTGACCCAAGAAGAATGAAGTCCTTGACAACATCAATCTTTTCTCTGTTGATAAGAATGTTGTTTATTGGTCCAGTAGTGAGAATTTTTGCTTTCTTTACATTGAGATGTAATCCATACCGAAGGCTATACTCTTTGATCTTCATCAGTAAATATTTTAAGTCCTCTTCACTTTCAGCAAGCAAGGTTGTATCTTCTGCATATCGCAGGTGGTAAATGAGTCTTCCTCCAATCTTGATGCCACGTTTTCCTTCTCATAGAGCAGATCAATGTTCCAGTCAATAATTCATTACACTATGTTTCAGCTCATTGACTGCAGTTCATATCACTCATTCCATTTCCTCCTCGTGTTTCCTGTTTGCAGCACCCTGAATTTTATCATTGGGCAAATGCTGCCCATGTGATCTCCAATGGTTGATTATGCTAAGGTGGGTGTACCTCCGCTTATAGACCTGTCTGTTGTTTGGCTGAAAACTGAGCCTTGAGGATGAGTTCGTTGCCAGTCTTGAAGGATGACTAAAGACCATATTCTGAGGGGCACCACTAGTCTGTGTTTGACCAGTAAACCTACCCTTTGTTTTTATGATTTTGTTTTGTTCCACGTTTTCCTCCCACTCTATCCAGGACCATCTACTGTGGTCTAGATTTCCCAAGCCTGTTTCTTTAGGTATCACTCAAACCTTTCCTTGATGATCTTAGGTCTGTCACCTTAGCAAATTGTTGGGTTAGGAACATTTCCTGCACCTTGGGTATTGTCTTACTTTATTATGTAAAGGACTCTGCATGTATTTGATTTCTGTTGCTTCTCCAACAAATGACTAAAATTTAAGGGACTTAAAACCACACTTCTTATGCAATTACTCTGTAGATTAGAAATCAGACAAGGGTCTCAAGGCAGGCCTGTTTTCCCTGCTGGAAGCCTAGGGGGAGATTCTGATTTCTCTTCCAACATCTAAGGCTTTTGACCACTTCCCCCTTTGTCGCAGCAGCACAGCCTTATCTCTCTGGCATTTCTTCTATCTTCACATTGCTCTCTGATCATCCCTGGGGAAGGTTCTCTGCTTTTAAGGACCCTTATGATTAGACTGTGACACCAGGTCGATCTAGGCTAAATAATATCATCCCAGGGTCCTTGACGGAATCACTTCTACCTCGTCCCTTCCATCACGTGAAGTGACATCATAGCCACAGTTCCAGAGATTACTGCGTGAATGTCTCTGGTTACCATAATTCATTTAATTTCCTTTATGAATTAAAACAAAAAACCTCAAAGATGTGTCTTAAATAGCTTTCAAGTTCTTTCATTGGCATGGCAGTGGTATTGGTGCCATGTATCAGTGTCCCCTTCCTAGTCAATGGGGCCTGGCCTAATGATTATTTTCCCTAACCATTCATGGATCATGTCTCTTCAAACTCAGTTGCTATTGCATTCAGTCATATGTCAGGGCTGGTGGTAACCTCAGAGTTTACAGATAGAGTGAAGGATTGGTGGAATTATTTCAATCCCAGTGTTTTAAGGAATGCATGAGGGTAAGTTGTTTATAAAGATTGCCTTCTTTTCCCTTCAAATTTGACCTATTCAGTATGTCTATTATTAGTGCAAGCCCTCAGTCATGGTTGATCTGCCCGTCCATTCTCAGCTTTTCCTTCTAATTGTCTAGCTGACGTCAATTCCACAAGTGATTTGTAGAATGCTTCACTATCATACATGCTCCATGAACACACAGACCACATGGTTCATGCATGGTGCCTGGGTTTTTGTTTTTTTTTAACTGAAAATTAGATAAGTCATAAGAATCTTAATCAGCTTCATCCAGTGTTTTGAGATGAGACATGAATTTGATAGAGGAAAATACCATTTTAATGATGCCAGCAACTTAGCCGTTTGGCTTGAAATATAACTTTAAAAGTTGGATTTATCATAACACCTTGAATTATTATGTGTGTGTGTGTGTTAAGTCCAGTCAAGTTGGTTCCGACTAATGACAACCCTGTATAAGGTTTCCAGAGAGCAGCTGGTGGGTTTGAACTGCCAACTTTAAGGTTAGCAGCCCAGTGCTTATCCTATGGTGCCACACCAGGATTCCAGGACTCCGCTTGAATTACAGTTGTCTGATATTTGAGACCTCCCATCATTCCAAATGAGTGAAATCTGAGTGAACATCTTTATAACCATCTTGCTTCATAATTAACAACAGTCTCACTCTCGTTTTCTTTAACTTCAGATTTAACCAGAATACTAATTAGGTTGATGGACAGAAGCCTGGTCCATTAGGTTCTCTCTAGGAGTGTGGTAACTCCATAGGATAAGTACAGGACTGTGAACCACAAGATCTGCGGTTTGAGTCCACCAGCTGCTCTGAGGCAGGGTGAGGTTTTCTGCTCCCACAAAGATTTAAAAAAGCCTTGGAAACCCTACACAGGGTCACTATGAGTTGGAATCGACTCCAAGGCACTTAACATCAATAACAGGAGGCAGAAGTGTAAGGAAGTAAGCATGTGCATCAAATCTTTCCATTCTTTTACTGAAATATGTTTGGAGTATGGCATTGTGAAGAAAGATTGTCCTGGAACTTGCAGTGAAGTGGTACAGATGTTCAGTGGCTGGATACACAGACTTCAGATGTTGAAGCATCTTGTTCTGCCCCACCCCCCATCCTTTTTTTTTTTTTTTTTTTTTTGAGACTGTTGTCTTTGCTTTGGCCCAGGGCAATTGGCACATTACTAACTATGTTTCTCTAGAGAAGTGTTGTAAATCAGATGGTGATGGTTATCGGTGTTTATAGGAAAGTTGTACAGCATGGGCCAAGAGAAGGGTGACTATTCAAATTCCAAACCTGAGGCAGAGACCAAACACTGGTTTGGGATTTTGTGTGGTGGTGATATCCTAGCTTGATTCTCATTCCTATCATTTCAGAGGAGGAAAGATTCTAAATCTGCTTTAGGATTCCACTTACAGTTATATCCTCAAGGATTTGTCTCCTGTTGGTAAGTGCCATCGAGTCAGTTCTGACTCATAACGGCCTGTATAGGGTTTCTGAGGAGCTTTCAGTTAGCAGTCCTGTGCTTAGTCCAGCGCTACACCAGAAATCCTCTATCTCTTTTTCCTCCTGTGACTTCAACTTCAGCTCCCCACTTCACAATATATCCACTCCCTCCAGTTTGTGTCATTTAAAAATGAGAGAACCTTTTCTGGAGCCTGCCTCTTTCCCTTGTTGCTGCTGCTGCATCCATTCCTGGCACATGACGACTCCATAGAGTAGACTGCTCTGTAGGGTTTTCACGACTGTGACCTTATGGGAAAAAGTCATCTCTGAGTGGTTTCAAACTGTCCAACTTTTGACCAGTGCTTAACCATTTGAGCCACCCAGGGAACCTTTACATCTTTCCAGATGTCTCTCCTTCCTCTAGAAGCCAAGCTTCAAAATAGCATAACCCCCTCTTACTGTTGATGTTAATAACATCCATTTATTCTGCTAGCAATGAACTCTGTCACAGAGTCATACCTCTTCTGTATTCATTCCGAGGTTTCAAGTGATTTCTTATTGGTAGAATCCAGTAGATGCTTTCATCTTTGTCTCTCTGCTACCTTTGACCCCTTGATCACTTGACTCACTCACCTCTTTTTCAGTGATAACCCTCTCTTCTGGTCTCCCTTCTACCTGTCTGGCCATGTCTTAGTTTCCTTTCCAGACTCTTAGCCAGTTCTTGAAGTGTTTCTGTTACTTCTCACACTACACTCTTTCTATCTGGGCAGTTTCATCCCCTTCTATGGTTTCTTTCAACCCATCATTCCCAAATCCATTTTTTCCAGACTCTAAATCTATACAGTCAGCTGCCTTTTGAACAATACTACTTCGATGTCTCAAGTATCTCTCAAAGTTAACGTTTCCAAACCATAGTTATTTGTCTTTCCAATAAAGTCTGTTTTCTTCATCTAATTACTTGCCTTCTTAATAGCTCATGACTGTATTTTCCTATATTTGTGGTAGTGGTGGTTATGTGCTGTGGAGTCAGTTCCGACTCATAGTGACCCTGTACAGGGTTTCTGAGGCTGTAAATCTTTACGAGAGCAGAACGCCTCATCTTTCTCCCACGGAACAGCCGGTAGTTTCGAACTGCTGACCTTGCGATTTGTAACCACTACGCTATCAGAGCCGTTGGTATTTCTTCACCTGACTTATTCAAATAACCTTTTCACTACCCTGCTCTTAACCACCGCATTCAGTGTTGCGTCTCTGCTAGAGCTACCTTCCTAAGGCGAACAAGTCAGAGCTCTCTTTTAGAATCTGTCTGGAGCCTCCTTTATTGTGATCTGTTTTCACTTGGTGATTTACAAAACTACTGAGTTACGTTCTAAGCATTACAGGCCTGGACTTTCCAGAGGGAATCAGAAATCAGCAGTAGCATCTCTGATTGCAGTGAGTTAATCTAATGATCTAGTGACCATCTCATGAGGTATCAATCCCTCTCTCCTTCAGAACTGTGTGTTCACTGAGATCTCACTCTTTGTTTTACAGAACGACATTTTCCTCAGGCATTATGACAAAGGACCATGTAGGAACAAACTGGGCCACTCCAGAGCATCAGTGATGTGGAACCGAACACAGGTATCCTCACCTTAAAGGGAGCTTGGAAGAAACCAGACTTCTGATACGTTCAAGAGTCCACCTCTTGAGAGAAAAGATGCTAGACTGAATTTTTTTTTTCCAGAACAAGTTTTAACTCTATGCCCCAACTTAATTAATGATTAATTTAGATAGCCAATCAATATAATTCTAATGCCCTCAATATCATACATGAACTTCTCATGTGGTGCTGTAGGCTCAGCATTAGACTGCGAACCACAAGGTCAGCAGTTCAAACCTACCAGCTGCTCCTTGGAAACCCTACACCGAGTTGCTATGAGTCAGAACCAACTTGAGGGCACTTAACAACAACAGTATTATACAGCACCACACTAGGGCAGGGCTGTTGTTTTTAAGTATCTTCAAGTTGGTTCCAATTCATAGCGATCCTGTATAGAGTTTCTGAGGAACGGCTGGTGGGCTTGAACCATTGACCTTATGGTTCAAACCAACCTTGCGGTCCAATGCTTATCCTACAGCACTGCACCAGGGCAGGACTAGGGAAAAGTAATGGAACTACTTGTTGAAGTTAACTGGTAAGCACAGACTTTGGGAAGACAAGTTGGGTACAGAGGTCCAGAGGACTTCCTTCCTCCTGGAAATATGCTGAAATGACTCTACTATTAACCATGAAAGTCAGTGTTCCAAACACCTCTGAGACCTGCGGGCTTTGAGTTCTCTGTATACACCATTGTGTGTTTACGCGGCAGGTCCAACAAGAGAGCCTTGGTTCCTTTTTCATGGTGTTTCATATTTATTACAGGGCCTGTTGGCATCTTCCTTTAGGGAGATTCAATGTTAGTACTCATCATTAACATCCCATTGCAGAGACCCAGGTAGAGAGACAACTGATACCAATAAGTGATGATTTTACTTGAGCCTGAGTTAGAATTTGGATTTGCTCTTCTCACCTTGCTTTGTATCCAATTGAGAATTTTGCTGGGAACTGGATGAAAGGTTGCATAATTAGAGCTTTTATATGCCAGAGTCTGGTATAATAAAAGATCACTGTTGGCAGAATGGTCAAATGCTTGGCTGCTAAGCAAAAGGTCAGTGGTTCCATGAGAGAAAAGACCTGTTGATCTTCCCCTGTAAAAATTTCAGCCTAGAAAGCTACAGGGCAGTTCTACTGTGTCATACAGGGGCCGCTATGAGTCAGAATCAACTCATTGTCATACAACAATATGGTATAGTACGCACTAGTATGCATACAGGAAGATATAACTGCTGAAATATGTTTTTCTTCTACATTTCCAGGTGGTGGGGATTCTTGTGGGGTTGGGCATCATTGCCTTGGTCACGTCACCCCTTCTGCTCCTGGCCTCCCCCTGTATAATCTGTTGTGTTTGCAAGTCTTGTCGGGGCAAGAAGAAAAAGCATGGCCCATCCACAACCTAAAGCTCTCTGCGCGTGCTCACTTGCTATGGCTATCTGGGTTCTATGAAACAGCACAGTGATGACACCCCACTTAGTGAACTCACCTCCTCATCCTTGACAAACTTTGGAAGTGCCTCTTGTGTCCTGCCAGCCTTCAACATTGGAGCAGGCCAACAAGCCCAGGGAGCGTGTGTTCCAGTGTAGACAGAGCCAAGTTCTCCAGTCCAGACTGCGTCTAGGGAACACGTCTGGAAGCTTGGGGATTGCTTTGAGGGGGAACAAGGACATCATTGTTCAGTCACCTACAGGATACCACTGGACTGTTGAACTTCCAGCCAAAGTTAAGGAGCTTGAAGGAACATTCGATATAATAAATATGTTGTCACAGTTGGCAACATACATGCTAACTGAGAAGCGGACGTCAGTTCTGTGTTGATTTGAACACCATGGAAACGTGATGGGGGTTGGTACTCCATGTAGGAGGAGAAGGGTAAGACTGCTGAAGAGATGATGCTCGTAGGAGCTATAAAGTAGGCTGCTGATCTCAGTGGTAGATGTGGTGGTTCCGCCTTTGCCGGCTACTTGGTGTACTGTTCTCAGCGTTCCCACAGTGACTTGGCAGACACACAATAGATTTCTCCTTGTGTGGTCTCAGCTTCAGGAAGGAGAAGCTGTTGTGCAGAGAGCATTGTCCCTTCCCAATGAAGGCGTTGCAGTGTGGAGATCAATGTAATGTCCCAAAGTTGGCAAGTGGAACTTTCCTAAGGTGATCAACTCTTAACAACCAGTAGCTAGACAATGGCTTTATCTGAAATGTGGGTAGGGTAGGACAGGTTCCAAAGCTTCACCATAGATAATAACAGACCTTTCTTAGAGTCTGTATTCGTAACACTAAAAAAGGTTTAAAATTGGATCTAAAAGTACATGCCAGGAGCAAATATTCAAGTCCATGTACATATACATCTAGAAGCCATATAATTTGCAGCCTATCCCAGAATTCCTATCCAGTAGGCATGCATGGATAACCCCAGTAGTACATATAAATGTTTACTGAAAAGCCATTCTAACCTTCCTTCTGTGACTAACATGGTTTATTATAAATCACCTAGACATTTTTTGCATATTATATATGTGAATTTTAGTTCTGAGTTAATAACTTATCCAAGGGTATATATAAACTCATAAACACAACTCTTTTAAAACAGTAAATAGTATAATAGCATATTACCTTTCCTTTTTAAAAAAAAAAAAATTGATAATCAAAAATTTACATATCTTCCAATAATTCAGAGCATTTCTATTCTTGGCATCATTTCATAGTGCACTTTCAGCTGCTAGTGAATCAGTCTGAGTACTTTCTGTTCAGACAAGGCACTGATGAAGCAGCAACATAAAGTAGGTAAGGAATAAAATGTAAGCGCTTTATAGATCCTAAAGAGAGTGGGCTTTTTTAAATCACTTCACTGTGACTTGTTTTCCCAATTATGCCATTCATCAGCTTTTTAATTAAATGGGTTTCCAAAAGATAAATAATCCGGTAACAGGATTATTAGCAATGCAGGGTGGAGCTTTAGGATAACTGTACTCAGTGTAGATGGAGAGCTTGTCTTGAAGCCAAGTGTACCATATCAGGAACTATCAGCGCCTATGATATTCTTTGAGATTGGGTAACTAGTGTGTTAAATTGCTGCTATATCAGACCTATTATTAAAGAATGATGCTTTGCTTATTTAATAGAATGTATACGAAGTGGAACTCTGGTAGCATAGTGGTTATGAATCGGGCTGCTAATCTCATGGTCAGCAGTTCGAAACTACCAGCTGTTCTGTGGGAGAAGGATGAGACTTTGTGTTCCCGTAAAGATTTACAGCCTCGAAAACCCTGTACAGGGTCACTATGAGTTGGAACCGACTCCACAGGACATAACAACAAAAAACAACATACTAAGTGGAGAGTCCTGGTGTGGTGCTGTAGGTTAATGCACCAGACTGCAAAACCGTTTGAACTGCAAGGTCGGTGGTTCAAGCTCACCAGTCGCTCGGAAACCCTATACAGGGCCACTATGGGTCAGAACTGACTCAATGGCACTCAACGACAACAAAACATTCTAAGTGGGGATGTGTATATTTTAAAGACTTTTTTGTTCACGTGTATATGTTTGATATGTACATCTGTTGATCATGTACATTTTATTTACAGGTTGTATAGAGCATAGATGAGAACTAAGGGAAAACTTTAGAATGGCAACCCACCAAAAAGCATTTAAAATCATCTATTAACAATTTGTCATTATTAAGCATCTTTGCTTTTCTTCAAGGCACTAAACATTTCTTTTCCTCTTCTATCGATGTATTTGATGTATTTCATATTAATGTAATTGTTCATATACTTGAGTAGTCAAGTTGCTTTTATATGTATATATACAGAGCCAACTGCCTCATTCTAGGTTAAAAGGGCATTTATAACTGCTCAGGGGATCATAGAAATTCATCTGAAATTGAAGTTTTGTAAAAAGGTTGTCAGTACTGACAATGTATTCCTCCATTATTTAACTTTTCAGTACTTGGTTCCACAAAGACTCTTTAAACAGGGACTGATTTCAAGTAACCTAAAATGTTTTGTTAGCAGAAGTAGAGTTCCTGGATTTGTAGTGAAGATGGAAGAAAATATATATTTCTTTGGCAAAACCGAAGGAACTTGACTTCTCATAGAGGTATTATAACAGAATCAGTTACTTTTGAGGGGAAGGGAGAATTGTTTGCCTAACAGAATTTGAATGACTGGATTTAACTTTTAAAATGTTGAAAAGTGCCTGGGGGTGGAGGTAGGGGGAAGTGGTGACTTCTTTTGTCAATAGCTAGATGAATTGGCCTGTGTAAGGCTTTCTGAATCTACAGGAGATTGTTGGTAGGTTAAACCCAAACATAGCTCTGCTGTAGCAAAGGGTGAGACTCAAGATGTTCTAGCAACTTTGTTTACTAGGCGACAGCTGACAGCTTTGATAACAGAGGCAGATATTTTCATTCTGGATAATTGGCCAATGAGGAATTTAATCTTGTCTCCTTCCTCTATCAGCTTTGTCCTTGCCTAGTAATTCTCTTTGTATTCTAGGAGGAAATATTAGTCTAGATGTTTCCATGTTGTGGCAAAAATATTTTTCTATTTGAAATAGAAACAAAAAAATCAAGATGTAATCACTCACCATCCTGAAACTCTATTGAAGGTAATGACATAACATCTATTTGTTGCCTGACACCCCCTCAGAAAAACAGACAAATTTTGTTATTAGGTAGGAAGGTGAAAGGTGAGAAGGAAAGCTTATATGGAAACAGATTTGGAATCTTAGGCATCCTACTTTTCATGCCATGAATGTTTACTCTGGACTTAAAAATCTGTATTTTGTAAGAGGCCATTGAAAAATAAATAAGTCACAGTGTGAGTTTTTTTATGGCGTACATCATAAAAATCTTAATCTGTGTTTGAAAATCCACATGTTTATTTGAATGTAAATCACTGTTTATTTGAATCCCAAATTTTCCCTTAAAACTCACACAGTCTAAACATGTATTGCTTTAGCCTTCCCAACACTGTGCTTCTAAAAGACTTTTTCTGTTTATGAATGGATGCCTTTATGTATAGAGACTCTTGTACATATGTATAACTTTAAGGACAATTTCAGAAATGCCTTAGATGAATGAAATTTTATAAAGTTCTCACAGTTGAGATCTATATAGACTATTACATCTCATGATTCGGGAAGTTTTGTTATGTATTTAAGAAATTGTAATTATACTTTATTTTTCCAATTCTTTGGGAGGAAAAATAGCTGTTTTAGTTTGTCTAGTCCCAATAAATGTGGAGCAAAAATCAAGTGTGCGAAATTTTGGTGTACTGCTTATTTCTCTAGTCCTGTTCATAGTGTCCTCCAGGAACTACCAGATAACTATTAAGTCCTGAGTTCCGTGTGTGTAAAATTTACCCGAATCTGCAATACAATGTGAGGAAGTAACGGAAGTAACACCTGCTGCCATGTTTTTTAAATGGGGCAAGTACAAGGCCACCATTCCTTGAAGACTTTCTTGTTGTATGTGTGACATTCCACACTGACAGTACACAGGAACTGATCATTGTCCACAAAATTCCAATATTGATGGATATCTTTGGTCGTTCTTATAAAGTGTTGGCAAGTGTCAAAACCATTGTTTCTGTAGAAACAAACAGGATCACTATAAAGGAGCTCTGATAGCTTAGTGGTTACTAGTGGGACTGCTAATCTCAAGGTCAGCAGGTCAAAACTGCTAGTTGTTCTGCGGGAGAAAGATGAGGCTTTCTGCTCCCGTAAAGATTTACAGCCTTGGAAACCCTATGCAGGGTCGCTATGAGTTGGAACTGACTCCACGGCACACAACTAACCAACCCATGAATCAGAACCGACTCAACAGCACTTAATGATAACAAGGCCAGTTCTAACCTTCTGAAAGTCTGTTGTTAAGTGCTATTGAATAGACTCTGACTCATAGCGACCCTATATAGGATTTCTGAGGAGCAGCTGTTGGGTTTGAACTGCCAACCTTGTGGTTCACAGTCCAGTGATTCTGCAGAGCCACAGCAGGACTCTATTGTTGTTATTAAGTGTCATTGAGTCAGTTCCACTAACAGCGACCCTGTATAGGGTTTCCTGGTTGGTTAATGTGCTGGTCTGCAAAGTTGGTTTGAACCTTAAGGTCAGCAATTCAAGCTCACTAGCGGCTCTGGTAGCGTAGTGGTTACGAATCGGGCTGCGAACCATAAGGTCAGCAGTTTGAAACTACCAGCTGCTCCGTGGGAGAAAGATGAGGCTTTCTACTCCCGTAAAGATTTACACCCTCGGAAACCCTGTACAGGGTCGCTATGGGTCGGAACCGACTCGAAGGCACTTAACAACAACAACAACAACAGCGGCTCCTTGGAAGCCCTATACAGGTTTGCTGTGGGTCAGAACTGACTTAACGGCACTTAACGACAACAGCATAGGGTTTCTGAGGATCTCACAGTTCAAACTGACCTTGTGGTCCAGTGCTTATCCTACAGCGCCACACCAGGACTTTCTAGGAGTCCATTTTGTTGTTGTTGTTGTGACCCAGAGAGACCCTATATAGGGTTTCCAAGGAGTGCTGGTGAGCTTGAAACACTGACCTAGTGGTTCAAACCAACTTTGCGGTTTAGTGCATTAACCTGCAGCGCCACACCAGGAATCCATTGTTGTTAAAGTGCCGTCGAGTCTTTTCAACCCATAGCAACCCTGTTATAGGGTTTCCAAGGAGCAGCTGGTGAGCTTGAACCACCGACCTTGCAGTTCAAAGGACTTTGCAGTCTGGCTCATTAACCCACAGTACCACACCAGGAGTCTCTTAGAGAGGAATGTATTTCCTTGTTAAAAAATTTAAAGGAAGATTTTACAAGAGAGTGTTAATATAAGGTTATTTCCATTTGATTAGTATTCTAGACAGGACTCAGCTAAAAGTTGAGTGCCAGAGGTTGATTAAGAACTTGGATGTAAGTCTTTGCAAAAGCAAGCTTTCCTATACTGGATTTATTGATGGTGTTTTATTGAGTATTAAAAAAGGGGCTTCAAAAAATTCATGAAAACATGGAATTAAAAGATAATGGAATTTCCCCACAAATGGTTTGAAGCTTCCTCAGATGCTCAGGGGAATTCTGATGTGGCACTGTGGTAAGTGCTGGATCACAAGGTCAGTTTGAACTATAGAGCTAGCAGTTAAAGCTCCTCAGCTGCTCCTCAGAAACCCTATTCAGGGTTGCTATGAGTCTGAGTCGGAACCAACTCAAAGTCATTTAACTACAACAACATATGCTGTTAATATGATACCTGAGTACAACAGCTTACAGTTGGCTTATAATTTAAATTTCCTTCTTATCTCGTTTGTGAGGAAATCAGTAAGATTATTTAAAAATATTTTTGATGGTGTTATGGTTTCCTAATGTTCTTAATCATCTCCTAGAATGTCAACATTATTTCATGTTTAAAGTGTGCTCATTGTTGGAGAACACTGAATTTGCATTCTCAAAGAATTATTGAATGAGTCATTTTTATACATCAGTGATTTTAATCAATGCCCTCACCAGCCAACTTATTTTCATGTAAATGATGTATCTAGTGCATTTGGAAAAGAATTACAATTAGGCTTTTTTTTTTTTTTGTAATTCACTTATTTTCATTTGTTAGAAAATACACCTTGATCTTTTAAGACGCTAAAGCAAGTACCCAATTCCATAGTTTTGAAAGAGAAAGAAATTCATTTCTTCAGATACTTTATTAAAAGCATTGATAATACCCTTCATCTATCTAATTTTGCATATACTTGCTAAAGAATCTTCCAGAAGAATCCTGTGGGGTAAGTGGAGCAAATATTATTAGATCCTTTTCATAAGGAAAGCAAAGATTTCCTGTTAGTGTTCTGCCAAGCATTACACAACTAAAGATTAATACCCAGATTAACTGCTTGGAAGTACTTTCATTAGTAATTTTGAGCCTTCCTTCACCCCCAGATGTACGGGTTCCGAGAGAATACACACTTCTCTGTTGTCTGCATCAGTGGAGGTGTATGTAAGAGAATTACTATTTCTGATGATCATTCTGATCTTGCGTTTGTGTGTCTTGATTGCATGCCCTGGGTTGATGGGTTCCCACTGAGAAGAACCTCAGCCCCTCCTGCAGTTCAGCTAGAGAAGGGCAGGAATGCAAGGTGATTCACTCACGAAATAATTAGGTGGTATGTATCTGACTGGCTAATTTTGGAACTAGAATTACAGCTGAATCCAAGGTACTTCCTCCAACTGTCAAAATGCTTCGCTCTTCCCTAGGAATGCAAGTACATTGTCACAGTTTCCTTTTAAATTCCAGACTCAGAGCAATTGTTAGCTCAAATCCATCTCCTTTGCCATGAAAACCAACAGCATATCCTCTTATTTTTAGAGTATATTTTTGAAGTGGGGGGTGCCCCTGTTCATTAAAGAATACAACTGATAAACCAAAACCAGACGATTGCTGTGGAACCAATTGTAACTCATGCGGACCCCACGTGTTACAGAGTGGAACTGCTCCTTGGCTGTGATCAGACTGCCAGATCTTTTGCAGTGGCGCAGCAGCTTGGGTGTGTTGGAAACGCCAGCTATTAGCTTAGCAGCATGAGCCATTTCCTTGATATAAATGTGTGTATGTGTTTACATACATACATTTACATGTTGTTGTTAAGTGCCATCCATGGGTTCCTACTCATAGCAACTCTGTGTTGGCTTTCCAAGGAGCAGCTGGTGAGTTTTAACTTCTGACTTTGTGGTTCAAAGTCCAGTGTTGATCCTACAGTGTCATATCAGGACTCAATGGCACTTAACAACAATGACAAACATTAGTGGTCAAGTGCAACCTAATTTAATTTTTACTCGGAGACTAAAATCAACTGTTTCAAGAAATAGAAAGGGACCCGAAATGATGATGTTATTGAATTATTAATGTGTATGTTGCTGTCAAGGAGCTCTGGTAGCATAGTGGTTACGAATCGGGCTGCAAACCACAAGGTCAGCAGTTCGAAACTACCAGCTCTTCCACACGAGAAAGATGAGGCTTTCTGCTCCCATAAAGATTTATAGCCTCAGAAACCCTGTACAGGGTCGCTATGAGTTGGAACTGACTCCACGGCACATAACCAACCTATCCAACCAAATGTTGCTGCCGGATAAGCACTGACTATAAGGTCAATTTGAACCACAAGGTTGGCAGTTCGAGCTCACCAGCCTCTTCTCGGAAACACTACATAGGATTGTTACAAGTCAGACCGACTTGATAGCACTTAACAACAACATAAAGAAGTTGTGCTTTGAATTCCATTTTCTGTTTTTTTGTTTTTCAGTTTTATCAGTGCAATATCCTCAGTTTTTTTTTTATTTTTTATTTTGTTGAAGCTAGAATTCTGGCCTTTGATAAGAAGGAAATTAAGTCTTTTGGTGGTGGTGATGGTAGTGGTGGTGGTTATGTGCCATGGAGTTAGTTTTAGCTCTTAGCGACCCTGTTTGGGGTTTCCAAGGCTGTAAAACTTTGCCTGAGCAGAAAACCTTGTCTTTCTCCCACAGAAGGCCTGTTAGTTTTCAATTGCTGACCTTGAGGTTAGCAGCCTGACTCGGAACCACTACGCAACCGGAGTTGATAGGTTGGTTGTTGTTGTTTTTAACTTTTTATTGTGACAGTGATTTACAGAGTAGATCATCAGCTTTGCATTCGTCAAATTATATGTCATTTCAATGATTGCAATCCCCTCCATGTACCATCAGTTAATAGTATTTACTCTAGTCACTTGTGCATACTGCCTTGTGTCTTCCTCTACCTCCATCTTTCTGCTGCCATCCTCCCTCTTGTTGTATATTGCCTTCCTGGTCACCCAAATTAATGTGTCTAACCTCTAGTCCTGGTGTGGCGCTGTGGGTCAAAGCGCTGGACTGCAAGGTCGGTTTGAACGCAAGGTCGGCAGTTCAAGGTTACCAGCTGCTCTGAGAAAACCCTATACAGTGTTGCTATGAGTCAGAACTGACTCGACGGCAGTTAACAACAACAACCTTCTAGTTCTGGTGTGGTGCTGTAGGATAAACACTGGACTGATAACCACAAGGTTGGCAGTTCAAACCCACCAGCTTCTCCTCAGAAACCCTGTACAGGGTCTGTATGAGTCAGAACCGACTCGATGGCACTTAATACCCCCACTCTTTGGCCAGTGAACAATTCTCTCTTCCCTCCCACTCACGGTAACCTTTATAGAATGTTTCTTTCAGCATGACAACTTTTAGACATTTTATTTTGTAGTTTCTCAATGGCCTGGCACAATTGCAAAGGCTATGTTGTCCTTTGGGGTTGGTTGAGTGATTAACATTAATATTATTGAAACCATTTAAATCAAATGAACATGAAGGTTTTTAAATCAAATGAACATGAGGTGAGTTGCATTTATTTGTGAAGTCAAGTCAGTTTGTGTCCCTAAAAGCCAACAAGACCACACACTGCCCTGCATGGTGTCCTGGCTTCCAGCCTGGTCCTGGAACTTTGGCACCACAGTGACACGTGAACGAATTATTGGGAGAGGGTTGGCCAATCTGATGTCACCTGGGGCACAGAATAAGCATGCAGCTCTGTTCTCCCTGCCCTCTTCTAGACCTGGGTACCAGATGATAGGGGGTTGGGGGTGGGCACCAGCTCCAAACCTGACTCTACTCTTGACTGTTGGTTCGGGGCCTCTGTATTATAGTACCATTTCATCTCCATCGTTCTTCTGACTTAGGAGAATTGAATGAGATCCTAAGTGTGAAAGTACTTATAGGTACTGCTTGTTAGGAGGTGGATGGAGAGGGAACACTTAAACTGTGTGTTCTTGTGGATGTGAATGTGGATGGTGAGGTTTAGCTTGACACTGTTCCAAAAGAAAAGGAGGATGTTAAGGGTAAGGGATTGTCCCTGAAATAAAATGCCAAGCTTGTGAATGTGTGCTGAGAGGCATGACCTCTAGATCTTTTTAGGGTTTGGGATTATAAAAATTTCTTTAACGTCACTTTTTCCTAAAGCATTGTCACTGAGCAAATCTGCTAAAAAAGACTTCTTCAAAAGCAATTATGGAAACTGATGATGTGCCCTGTAAACTTTCACTCAATCCACAATAAAAACCTTAAAAAAAAAAAAAAAATCCTATCACCAGAGGTTGGCAAGACTTTGGACATGTTATCTGAAAGAACCAAGCCCAGGAGAAGGACATCATGTTTGGTCAAATACAGTGTCAGTGAAAAAGAGGAAGACCCTTAACAAGATGGATTAACATAGTGACTGGGCTCAAACACAGCAATGATTATGAAGATGGTGCCAAGACCAGTGTTTCTTTCTCTTGTGCCTTGGGTTAATAAGAGTCAGAATCAACTTAACAGTGCCAAACAACAATCCCTTACCTGCTGTACGGCATTAGGCAAGTTCCTCTCTTTGCTTCATGGGTCATTGTGATGATTAAATGTTTTCATTTTCTGGAAAAAAAAAAAAAAAAAAAGCAATTATGTTACTTTGAGGACTAAGGTGCAGCTGACCCAAACCATGGCATTTCAGTTGCCTCATATGCAGGAGAAAGATGGACAGTGGCTAAGGAAGACCAAAGAAGAACTGATGGCTTTGAATTAATGGTGTTGCTGAAGAATATTGAGTTTAACATGGACTGCCAGAAGACCAAACAAATCTGTGTTGGAAGATGTACAGCCAGAATGCTCCTTAGAGGCCAAGATGGTGAGACTTTGTCTCACACAGTTTGGCCATGTTCTCAGGAGGGATCTGTTCCTAGAGAAGGGTATCATGCTTGGTAGGGGAATAAGGAAAAAGAGGAAGACCCTCAACTAGATGGATGGACACTGGCTACAACAATGGGCTCAAACATAGCAACTAATATGAGAATGGCCCAGGACCGGGCAATATTTTGTTCTGTTGTGCATTGGGTCACTAAGAATCAGAACCAACTCAACAGCACCTAACAACAACTCTGACCTCTGTTAATTAAACATTTTTAATTGGTGATGGGAGCATGTTTATGTTTATAATTTATCGAAGGAAATTTGCTCTTTTGGTTGCTGTCCTGTGAAGGCAAAGAGTTTGTAAATGTGATAGAATCAACTTGGAGAAATCATAGAGTCAGAAAAGAGATTAGAGCCATACCTAGTTAACCTCCTACAAGGAAACCAATAGTTTAAACTTGCAGTTAAGCCTAGTATAGCCAAGATCTTAGTTGGGTCTTTTTTCTAGGACATTTTGCTGGTGGTCATAGGGAGTCTAGTTTACTAGGGACAGATTCTACCTCAAATAGATGTAGACAAACACTTGATCTCATCTTTCCAAACCTATCTTCAAAAGAAGGCTGTGTTAGATTCAGGAATGACAGCTCCTGTCGAGAGCTGACAAAGTGCAGGATAATGTTTCCTCTCATGCTGGACCAATAAGACAGCAGGTGGGTTTGAATCAACCAGTTGCTGCCTGTTGCTGAAGGACCTGCACAAATACTGAGGTCAGTTCCTCTTCATCTTTCTGCCCCACTCAGGAATACAGACACTAATGAGATGCCTCAGCTAGTCTCCCCCTAAGAACAGCCATTCTTCTGATCAGACATGGGAGACGGAAGGCAGATGTGGAGATTCTACTAGTTTTTTGTGATCTTGGGCAAGTAACAACTGCTCTGAGGCTCATTTTCCTCATCTGGAAAAGTAGGAGGTGATTGTTTTCTAGGTCCAGTCAAAATCTAACATTTGAAAGGTGGTAAAGATCTCCAGCCCACACTGTGAGCCCTATACGTACAGGAGTTAGTTGGTATAAGGAAAATCTCCTCTTTAGACATCACTGCCACCGCCAATTGATGTTGAATTAGTTCCAATTCATAGTGACCCATGTGTGTCGGGATAGAACTGTGCTCCATAAGGTTTCCAATGGTTTACTTTTTCAGAAGTAAATTACCAGCCCCCCTCTTTTTTAAAAAGTGTTTATTGTGAATTGAGTGATAGTTTACATGGGAGAACATTGGTTTTATACTCATCATTTCTGATTACAGTCTCCTCCGTGCATCATCATTCAACAGTATTTGCTTCTATTCCCTTAAAAAAAATTTTTTTTTTTTTGGTGGGGGGAGTATGTACACAGAAACACTCAGGCATATATAATCATTTAAAGAACCAAAGAGCACATTCTGCAAGCCTGCCTCCTGGCCGCCAGCATACATCCTTTCTCTTTCCGTGAGTCTAGAATCTTCAGCTGCTCCATCTCTCCATGTCCTCATCTCTGCCTCCATTTCTGGTGTCGCTGCTTCTCTGGTTAGGGTCCCACATTCCACTCAAGCTCTTCTCCCTTGATGGTCTTAGGGTCCTTTGTTCTTGAAATGTAAGATGAACTACTCATTTTCCTTTTTGTTACAAAACTTCTACTTTTACAGTTGTGACAGTCACAATTAGTCATGATAACAATTACTCACTGTTGAATCATAAGAATCTTATGCCCATCTCCTTTCACCAGACCCGTCTAGACAAGATGAAAATTATGCAGTAGGGATTCTATCTTCCCCAGCACACTCTACCAGCCCTTTTTTTCCAAGGTGTCTGTGGTGGACTTGAAACTCCAAACTTTCAGTTAACATCCAAGTGCTTAACTGTTTGCACCATACAAGAACTTTCTTATGAGACAAGGAACTGATAATTTCTAGAAGAAGAAGCTTTTAGATACATTATGGATAACTACAGAAGCCTGTGAAATATATATTGCCAATTTGTTTACAAAGATTTTTTTAAAATCTATTTTAGTGCTGTAGGATAAGCCCTGGACTGCTAACTAGAACATTGACAGTTCAAATTCACCAGTCACTCTATGGAAGAAAGATGACGCTTTCTGCTCCTATAAAGATTTATAGCCTCAGAACACCTACAAGGATGGGGTTACTATGAGCTGGTATAGATTCCATAGAAGTGGGTTTGTTTCCTCGAGTTTTGAAATATATTTCCCAATTTAACGAACAATAGCTGAACTTCATGGCTTGTCTACAGCTCTTGGTGAGTGAAAAGAATCTACAACATAATTCACTTGAGAAATTTCCAGGGATGCATTTCTGCCAGTATTTATTTTAAGGGGAAAGAAAAAAAAAATCAGAACCTCAGTATCCTTAATTTAGAGCACATCATGGAATCACTCTTCTGTCACATCATGGAAACAACCTACTGTGGTTGCTGTCAGGTGGGAGGCTATGCCACCATTATTTTAAATACCAGCAGAGTCACTCATGGTGGACAGCTTCCAGCACAGCTTCCAGACTGAGGCCGACTAGGAAGAAGGAGAGGCAGACGACTTCTGAATGTTTAGCTGTTGAAAACCTTTTGAATAGCAGCGGAACACTGTCAGATATAGTGGCAGAAGATTAAAACTTTATGAATAGCAACAGAATATTATCAGATACAGTGCCTGAAGGTAAACCCTTCAGGCAAAATCAGACTGGGGAAGAGTTGACCATGATGACACAAATGGAGTAAAGCTTTCAGGACCTTCATTTGCTGCTGGGGCACAACTCAAAATGAGGAGAAACAGCTGCAAACATCCATTCATAATCTACACACCAATCTCTAAAACCAGTGATGATGAAATTAAAGAATTCTACCAATTTCTTCAGTCTGAAATTGATCAAACATTCAACCAAAATCTATTAATAATTACTGGTGATTGGAATGCAAAGGTTGGAAACAAGAGGAAAGATGGTTTTTAAGTGCCGTTGAGTCGATTCTGACCCATAGCGACCCTGTATAGGGTTTCTGAGGAGCAGCTGGTGAGCTTGAACCGCAGACTTTGCAGTTCAAATGGCTTTGCAGTCTAGTGCATTAACCCATAGCGCCACACGAGGAAAGATTAGTAGTTGGAAATATGACCTTGGTGATAGAAATAATGCTGGAGATAGCATGATTGTTGTTGTTAAATGCCATCGATTCGGTTCTGACCCATAAGTGACCCTGTATAGGGTGTCCAAAGAACAGCTGATGAGATTGAACTCTTGACCTTGCTGTTCAAACTGACTTTGCAATCCAGCACATTAACTTACAGCGCCACACCAGGACTCCAGAGATAGCATGCTAGAGTTTATTTTTTCTTATTTCTTTTCTATGGTTATTTTTCAAAGTTTTTACTGTGAGTTGAGTGAAGACTTACAGGGCACATCATCAATTTTACATTAAACAAATCATATACTTTGCTTCATTACAAGGTTGCTATCCCTTTCATGTATCAACAGTTAACAGCATTTACCTCTGTTCACTTAACTACTTATTCCTCCCTGTGTCTCCTGCTGCCTTCATTTTTCCTCTGCTAACCTCCCTCTTCTTGTATATTGCCTGCCCTGTCACACCGTGTTAACCTTCTGTTGTTGTTGTTGTTATATGCCGTGGAGTCGGTTCCGACTCATAGAGACCCTGTACAGGGTTTCTGAGGCTGTAAATCTTTACGGGAGCAGAATGCCTCATCTTTCTCCCGCGGAACCGCTGGTAGTTTCGAAGTGCTGACCCTGAGGTTCGCAGTCTGATTTGTAACCACTACGTTAACCCTCTAGCCCATGAATAATTTTCCTCTAACCTCCTCTCATCCCTGTAACCATCATAGATTGTTTATCAAGAAAACCTTGTAGATAGTAGTACCCATTTGACCTAGCCTCGATGGCTTGATAATTAGAATTCAACTAGAGGAAGATAAAAAACAAAAACCAATTTTTGATAAAGGAAACTACAATTTGATGAACTTGACTGACCTATACTCATGGAGGTAGTAGCTCTAAATACCAACAGATAAGGGAAGAAGTCTTCACATCAAGTATCAATGCTATCCCCTCTGTATACAGGGTAGACAGCGATGGGCAACTTAGACATTGGCTACCTAAAATGAGGGGGCAATAAAGGCATGAAGTGATTGTCTTATGGTTTCAAGAGTGAGTTTAGTTTAAGAGTATGGTGGGGGGGGGGGGGAGGGGAAGAAAGAGTCCCCACTGAATAGTTTTCATCTTGTCTAGATGGGTCTGGTTAAAAGAGATGGGGATAAGATTCTTATGATTCAATAGTGAGTAACTGTTATCATGTCTAATTGCGATTGTCACAACTGTAAATGTAGAAGTTTTGTATAAAAAATGGGGGAGTAGTTAATCTTACAGTCCAGAAACAAAGTACTCTATGACCATCAGGGGAGAAGAACACAAGCAGAATGCAAGACCTTATCCAGAGAAGCAGCGACACCAGAGATAGAGACAGAGATGAGGGCATGGAGAGAGGGAACAGCTGAGGATTCTAGATTCATGGGAAGAGAGGGACTGAGAGCTGGTGGCTAGGAGGCAGATTTGCAGAATGTGCCCTTTGGTAGTTTAAATTATTATGTATGCCTTTGTGTTAAAAAAAAAAAAAAAAAAGCTAAAGTGAATATAGAGAAATAGTGTTATGTGATGGTACATGGAGGAGATTATAATCTTTGTAATGAAACAAGGTGTATGATTCGTTGAATGTAAAACTGATGATCTGCCTTGTAAACTTTCACTCAATTCACAATAAAAACTTAAAAAAAAAACCACACCAAAACACCCCCCCCCCTTTTTTTTTTTTTTTAGCTTTTTACAACATTGGGCTCATATAATGTTTGACTACTTTCACTCAGCATACTGTCTGTCCTCCAGCTTCAACCATGTTATAAAGTGTTTTACAGATTCATTATTCTTCAGCGTTTTGTAGTATTCCATTGTGTGTCTGTATGTACCAAAGTTTGTCTCGCCATTCTTCTATTGGTGGGCATTTAGGCTGTCTCCATCTTTTTGATATGTCTCTTGTAGAAAGCATATTGAAGGATCCTGTTTTCTTATTCATTCTGCACTCTATGTCTCTTGACTGAAACATTCTCTATTTATATTCAGTGTAATTATCAATGGGCATGATTGTTGCTATTTTTCTGTTTGTTTTTGTGGTGCTGCTGGATTCTTTGTTCCACATAATTTTCCCTGCTGAATTCATTTTGTTTGTGTGTTTTCTTTTCATTTTCAATTCTGTAGTGTTGATGTTTACTAAATCTTTCTGATGTTCCTCTTTTTTATTCTGGTGTGTAGGTGTATTGTTTCCCTTTGAGGTTACCCTTTACATTTACTAACTTTTTCCTTTCTTAAAGCAATCTGTTTTATGTTAAAATCTACTTGACTTCCTTGCCATTTGAAAGTTCTGATCTACATTATTCCCTCTTTTTTGCTTTGTAGTTGATTTCATTATACAGTGATACCTCTGGTTCCCTATTTTCAGTCTTGTAGGTTTGTTTTACTTTAAATACTTCTATATCTGGATTGAGTTTTGGGTGGTGTTGTCGTGTGTGCTAATCTCAGGTTGTTGTCTGCTATTGTTGGCTTTCAGTCCAAACTACACCCTTTAGCATTTTTTGCAAAGTTGGTCTGGTCATTAAAAATTCCTTTAGTTTCTGTTTATCCGGAAATGTACTAGTTTCCCGTCGTATTTGAGGGTGTATGATTTTTGATTGGCAATTTTTGTCTTTCAGAGTTTTGTATATGTCATCCCATTGTCTTCTTGCCTGCCTGGCTTCTGCTGGGAAGTTAAAGTTTAGTCTTATTAGTTCTCTTTTGTAGGTAACTTCTCATTTTCCCCCAGTTACTCTCAGGATTCTTTCCTTGTCTTTGATTTTGGAAAGTTTGATTATGATATGTCTTAGTGATTTTCTTTTAGGATCTATCCTGTTTGGGTTTGTTCAGCTTCTTGTGTGAGCATGATAGAATTTTGCGAGACCAATGACTTACTCATTGCAAATATCTTTCTTCAACATCATATAAGGTGACTATCCACATGGACCTCACCAGATGGAATACACAGTAGTCAAACTGACTATATATGTGGGTAGAGATGGTAGAAAAGCTCAGTATCATCAGACAAAACCAGACTAGCCCCCCCCCCCGCCCCCCGACAGAGTAGACAGGGATGAGCAACTTGGACATTGGCTATCCAAAATGGGGGGGGGGGGGGGGGGGCTACAAAGGCAAGAAGTGACTGGCTTACAAGCTTTAAAGAGGGAACCTAGATCCAGAGGGTCTGGAGGAAGGTAGAATCTCCAGTGAGTAGTATTCAATCTGACTAGGCGGGGCTGAAGCAATGAAATGCAGATGGGTCTCTTGTAATATAATAGTGAGTAATTATTATCAGGACTGATTGTGAGGGTCGGAAATGTAAAGGTAGATGTTTTATAGCAAGGAGGGGAGTGATTAACTTTTCAATCTAGGAGCGGAGGTCCCTAGGACCATCAAGGGAGAAGA
Organism: Chrysochloris asiatica; assembly: GCF_000296735.1. Lineage (NCBI taxonomy): Eukaryota > Metazoa > Chordata > Mammalia > Afrosoricida > Chrysochloridae > Chrysochloris > Chrysochloris asiatica. Next base: position 8,370,892 of record NW_006408558.1, on the reverse strand, counting down.
GCAGAGAGTAGGACCCTACCCAGAGAAGCAGTGATGCCTGTCATGGAGCCAGAGATGATGATGTGGAGTGATGGAGCAGCTGGAGACTTTAGATCCAGAGAGGGAGAGCGACTGTGTGTTGAAGACCTGGGGGGTACAGGGGAAGGATTGCATGGAGGGGATTGTAACCATGGCAATGAGAGGATATATGATAGAATGAATGTAAAACTAATGTTTTCCTATGTAAACTATCACATAATTCACAATAAAAACATTAAAAAAAAAAACAACAAAAAAAAACCAGACTAGGGGTAGACTGTGGAACAGACAGCACGTAACAGCAAACATTGCTAACCACCACCTGTCTGTCAGTTTGTTGTACTGTGGCGACTTGATGTCACTCTTTGATGCTGGACATTATGCCACCAGTATTTCAAGCACCTGTAGAGTCACCCATGGTGGGCAGTTTTCAATGTAGCTTTCAGACTAAGAAAGACAAAGAAGAAAGGCCTGGTGACTGAGTTCCAGAAGTTAGCCAAGGAAAATGCTATGGCTCACAACAGAATATTGTCCCAAATAGTGCTAGAAGATTGTGCCAAACTGGGCAACATTTTGTCCTATTACTTTAAAAAAAAAAATTATTAATGAATAAGGTACCATGAATCAAAACTGACTAGACAACTAACAACAGTAACAATGTTGTTGATGTTGTTAGGTGCTGTCCTATCTGTTCTGACTCATAGCGACCCTATGCACAACAGAACAACACACTGCCCGGTCTTGCACCCTCTTCACAACCGCTGCTCCGTCTGAACCCATTGCTGCTGCCACTGTGCCATTCCATGGTAACAATATTGTTGTTGTTAAGTGCTGTCGAGTAGAGTTCTGACCCATAGCAACCTTGTATAGGGTTTCCAAGGAGCATCTGGTGAGCTTGAACCGCAGGCCTCCTGGTTCAAGCAGACTTTGCAATCCAGCGCATTAACCAACAGTGCCACACCAGGACTCCATGGTAACAATAGTGGTGGTTATGTGCCATGGAGTCGATTCCGACTCATAGTGACCCTGTACAGGGTTTCCGAGGCTGGAAATCTTTACAGGAGCAGAAGCCTCATCTTTCTCCCAGAAAACAGCTGGTAGTTTCAAACTGCTGACCTTGTGGTTCACAGCTCAATTTGTAACCACTACGCTACCAGAGGCATTGCTAAAACGTTTTGATTAGAGATTTAAAGAGGTGGTACTGAACTACGGCCTTGAAAAGTGGTTCCAGATTGTGTTTGGCAGAGAAGAGGCAGAGGCACCACATAGCTATGATGTGTGATGACAGCAAGGAGGCATGGCTGAGAGATAAAGTAGCCCAATTAAGCTGACCCAAAGGACTTATAGGGCAGTTGTTGTTAAATGCCATCAAGTAGGTTCTGAGTCATAGCAACCCTGTATAGGGTTTCCAAGGAGCGGTTGGCGAGTTTGAACCACTGATCTTGTGGTTCAAACCGACCTTGTGGTCCAGTGCATTATCCTACAGCACCACACCAGGACTCCTATGGGGCAGAAGAGGGCAGAAAAGGATGAAGAAACAGCATCTTGACTGCCAGGCTCAGGCAATGGTGGGCTTTGTGCCTTTGGCAGTGGACAGCTACTGGAGGGCTCCGCACTTGAGAGGGAATATGTGCAAAGATATATTTTAGGCAGGTTATTCTGACAGCCAACTGTTGGTTGAATTGTGAGGGAGACCAGTTAAGCGACTACTGTAACAGTCTAGGTAGGATTTAATGAGACCTGATCCAGAGGGGTATCCACAGAGAATGGAAACAAGAACAAAAGAGAAAGGTGTTATTTAAAAAATCTATGGAATTTTGGTGCATGATTATCTACAGAACAAGTGCTTTTACAAAGTTTTCCATCACAGTGCTCCCCTTACCACATTACTGTATTGAATTGCATTTTTAAACTTCCATAATTTGCTATCCATCTTTCCTTGAGCCAGGTTAGAAAGAATTGTTCATATGAGGTTTACTCATAGGACCTAGCCTTCAGTCCTTTTTGGAACAAAACAGAAATATATAAAGTTACTCAGCATTGTGAAGGAGCAGCCAGATTGAATGCATAAAAACTGAGTGGGAGATGTATTTGTATTTGGTTTTATAACTTCAGTGAGTTCTTATAAAAGTCAGGCCCACAGGAGAGGTTTTTATTATTATTATTATTATTAATGAGTTTGTTTGTATTTAAGAAATGCTTTCAACCCAGCTACATTCTCTTTTTCCTGGGTAAAAGACCGAAACCCTGAAATACAGCAAATCCCTGAGTTAACAAACTTCCGAATTAGGGACAACTGTATTTGCCCTTTAATGTGATGTAAATTTGCTCTAATTTTGAGCCAATGGAATCAACTCCTAACCTGCAACAATTTCTTGATCACAATCACTCTCATCTGCTGCATATGCCTTCTGCACTAAAGTAAGGCTAAGTAACAACCACATGGCACTTGATCTGACTCACCTACACATTCTACTTAAAGACACAGCTAGGAACAGATCTCTTTAGTAACCCGGGACTGCCTGTACATAACTCGCTTCACAAAGGCAGGAAGTGGAGCTGGGTTTTGAAAATACTTTGAGGAAGTTAATGGACCATATTGTTTTCTTGTGCTTGGAAAGGCATTCTCTTTGAAAGTGCAGTAAGGTGTGTCTTTCCCCTCTTAGCTGCCACTATGTCTGCTAATAAAATAAACTGATGTAATCTTACTGCATTAGGCAAATCTGCTGCACAAAACCTCTTTAAAGTGCTCAAGAGCAAAGATGTCAATTTGAGGACTAAGGTGCACCTGACCTAAACCATGGTATTTTTCTTTCTTTCTTCCTTCCTTAATCTCCCTTTCTCTCTCTCTTTTTTAAAAAAGTTTTTATTGTAAATTGAGTGATAGTTAACATGGGAGAACATGGCATTTACACTCATCCGATTGTATTTCATTTCATTGTAATGATTACAATCGCCTCTGTGCATCAGCATTCAACAGTATTTCCTCTGTACTTTTTTTTTTTAATGTACACAAAAACACTCAGAATATATAATCATTTAAACAACCAAAGGGCACATTCTGTAAGCCAGCTTCCGGGCTGCCAGCACTCAGCCTTTCTCTATCATTGAGTCTAGAGTCCTCAGCTGCTCCATCTCTCCATGTCCTCATGTCTACCTTCATCTCTGGTGTCACTGCTTCTCTGGATAGGGTCCCACATTCCACTCATGCTTGTCTCCCTAGATGATCACTATTGATTCATAAGAATCTTATCCCCATCTCCTTTCCAGACCCATCTAGACAAGATGAAAATTATTCAGTGGGGATTCTCCCTTCCCCTGCACACTCTGAAACTAAACTCCCTCTTGAAAATTTGTAAGCCAGTCACTTTGTGCCTTTATAGATAGTCAATGTCTAAGTTGTCTGTCTCAATCAACCCTGTGTACAGAAGATAGGATTGATCCTTGATGTTAAGATTCCTTCTCTCTCAGTTGGTATTTTGATCTACTATATCCATAAGTATAGGTCAAGTTCATCAAATTGTAGCAATTTACACTTGTTTCCTTTATCAAAACCTTTTTATATTCCTCTAGTTGAGTTCTGATTATCAAGCTATCGAAGCTAGGTCATATGGGAACCATGGTATTTTCAATAGCCTCATATGCATGTGAAAGTTGGACACTGAATAAGGAAGACAGTGGAAGAATTGATGCATTTGAATTATGGTGTTGAAGGAGAATATTAAACTGCCAAAAGAATAGACAAATCTGTGTTGGAAGAAGTTCAGCCAGAATACTCCTAAGAAGTCAGGATGGTGAGACATCATCTCTCCTACTTCAGACATATTATCAGGAGGACATCATGCTTAGTAATGTGCAGGGTCAGCAAAAAAGAGGAAGACACAAACAAGATGGATTGAGCAATTGTGAGGGCACAGGACCAGGCAGTGTTTTGTTCTGTTGTGCACGAGGTTGCTATATGTCAATACTGGCTTGATGGCATCTAACAACAACAGCATAATAACGTATGTTATATACATCCAGTTTTTGTGCCCAGAACATCTTGTAGCCATACCACGTAACAGTTCTATGTTATAATTAATGATCAGCCCATTCTCTTTAGAAGATACTTTTGCCCTATGCCCATGGAAACCATTCCCTCATCTCTGTCTGGCAGAGTAGCTATTGGAGCCATGCTTAATATACATGTGTGCAGCTGAACATAGAGACTATCAATTAGAGAGGAGGAAAACTGTATTCTGGGCGGAGTCAACTCCAAGTCAGATGACCACACAGGACAGAGTAGAATGACTCCATGGGAATTCTAAGGCTGCAAATCTTTACAGAAGGAGACTGCCTCATCTTTCTTCGATGGAGTGGCTGGTAGGCTAGAAACAGCAACCTTTCAGATAGCAGCCACTGTTTTGTTGATGTTAAGTGCCATTGAGTTGGTGTCGACTCATAGCGAGCCTGTATAGGGTTCCTGAGGAGCAGTTTGAACTGCCAACCTTGTAGTTCAAACTGCTTTGCAGTCTGGTGCATTAACCCACAGAGCCACACCAGGAGCTCCTTTGTTGTTGTTGTTGTTGTTGTTATTGTTGTTATATGCCGTGGAGTCGGTTCCGACTCATAGTGACCCTGTACAGGGTTTCCGAGGCTGTAAATCTTTACTGGAGCAGAAAGCCTCATCTTTCTCCCACAGAACAGCTGGTAGTTTCGAACTGTTGACCTTAAGGTTCGCAGCCCGATTCATAACCACTATGTTACCAGAGCTCCTTTAGGAGGCTTAAAAAAAAGGGGGGCGTGGGGATTGTGGAAACAACTGCTTACAGTGATCAGAGATCAGCATGGTTTTCAGTGTAATAAATGCTGGGAGAAGCTCCTAACCTGCCTGCTGGTACTTGTGCACAGATGAGCTCATGCTCAGAGAAGAAAAGTGAAACCTGTGGGAGAAGAGCACAAACAGGACTTATTCTTGCATGGATTTGGCACTGTTGTTAAGTACCATAGTGACCCTGTATAGGGTTTCTGAGGAGTAGCTGGTGAGTTTGAACCACCTACCCTGTAGTTCAAACCGACCTTGCAGTTGAGTGCTTATTGTACAGTGCCACACCAGGGCTCTGGATTCGGTATGTTGTTGTTGTTAAGTGCTGTGGAGTCAGTTCCGACTCATAGTGACCCTGCACAGGGTTTCCAAGGCTGTAAATCTTTGGAAAAATTTGGAAAATGAGCAGAATGCCTCATCTTTCTCCCGCAGAACCACTGATAGTTTCGAACTGCTGACCTTGAGGTTGGCAGCCTGATTCCTATGCTACCAGAGCTCCTTGGATTTGGTATAGACAAATGTTTATCAATTCTGTCAATACTTTTTATAGTAGTGTGAGTGTGAAAAATTTACAAATTGAATCACCGAGAATCCAAACCTGTTGCTGTTGAGACAATGCTGATTCATGGTAAACTCGTGTGTTATAGAAGAGACCTGCTCCACAGGAGTTTCTTGGCTGTCTTCTTTATTGCGGTCAAGTACCAGGCTTTTCTTCAGAGACACTCCGGAACTGGTTTGAACCTCCAGCCTTTTGAGTACTCATCCCATGCAAATCACTTGTACCACCCAGGGATATTATATTTACAGAGGATTCACTTTTTTAAAAAAAGGAATGTCAGAACAATGTATTCATCTGGTGTCTCTCAGATTTTCTTGAATATTTTTGCCAGATATTGATCCCTTAAGTCTTTTCAAACAATGAACTCTTGGATTCATTAACTTTATTTTTGCTTTCCAGTTCATTCATTTTTATTCTTTATTGATTTTTCCTCTTTTTTACTGCTGTTGTTACTTGCTTGGACTGAAAGCTTCACCTATTTCCATTCTTATATATAATGAAAGCATTTAAAGCTATGGATTTTCCTTTCAATATCGCTTTGATGGTGGTGGTGACGGTTGTGTGCCGTAGAGTTGATTCCAACTCACAATGACCCTGCTGAGCGTTTCTGAGGCTGTGAATCTTTACAGAAGCAGAAAACCTCATCCATCTCCCTCTTGTAGAGCGACTGGTAGATTCAAACCGCTGACCTTGCAGTTAGCTGCCCATTTCGTAATCCAGTTTGCTACGAAGCCTTCTTGTAGCTTTGATAATATCCTGTAAATTTTACTATATAATGTTTTTGCTGTTGGTATTTGTTACACAATAAGTAATGGTTTTGGTTAGACAGGTTTTAGCTTCCAAGACTCTTTTGTTTATCCTTAAAAACATGACAATTTTCTAATTTTGAGTTCACATTGGATTTATACAACCTGTACAATGTCTACTTTGAGGAATTCACTAAAAATTTATTTGTTGAAAAAAAAAAAAGAAAGAAAATGTTCCATAAATATCAAATTTTGCTTATTGGTTCCATCATACAATTCTATCTTAATTCTGTTTACAATTAGTCTACTTAGTCTAGATGAGAGGAAGATATTAGCTTCCTACTACTCTCCATTTGTTATCTTCTCCTTGTATTTCTAAGGAACCCTGGTAGCATAGTGTCCTACAGGTTGAGGGTCCGCAGTTTGCATCTATCAGCTGCTCCCCAGGAGTAACATGAAAGTTTCTGCTTCCACAAAGATTTGATGTTGTTAAGTGCCATTGAGTCATTTCTGACTCATAGCAACCCTGATTGGATTTCCCAGGAGTGTCTGGTGAGTTTGAACTACTAACCTTACAATGCAAACTGGTCTTGTGGTCCAGTGCTTATCTTACAACACGACATCAGGACTCCCATAAAGATTTACAACCTTGGAAACTCTATGCAAAGTCTCCATGAGTAAGAACGGACTCAACAACACATAACCACCACCACCACATGTGTTTTTCTGTTACTCAAGAGCCACACTCGTTTTTCCACTGCGTTGTCTTTTTTCATTGAATTGTCCGTGTTGGCTCTTAAAAATTTTTTTAACAATGGTATTTTAAAAATTTAATTTTCAACTGTTTGATAGTAGTATGGTGGTAGTGGTGGTTATGTGCCGTGGAGTCGGTTCTGACTTATAGCAACCCTGCACAGGGTTTCCGAGCCTGTAAATCTTTACGGGAACAGAAAGCCTCATCTTTCTCCCGTGGGACAGCTGGTAGTTTTGAACCACTGACCTTGCGGTTCGCAGCCTGATTTGTAACCCCTATGCTACCAGAAATCCTTGTTTGATAATAGTATATAGAAACTCAATTGGTAATTATATTAAAATTTCAAGCAGCCTTACTAAACTTTTATTAATTCTTAAATTTATCTGTAGACTATTTTGGATTTTCTACAGAGTCCTGGTGTGGTGTAGGATAAGCATTGGGCTGCTAACCTCAAGGTTAGTTGTTCAAACCCACAAGCCTCCTTGAAAACCTATTGTTGTTAAGTGCCATGAAGTCAATTCTGATCCTATACTTTTCCGAGGAGCAGCTGGTAGGTTTGAACTGCTGAGTTTGAGGTTTGCAGTTGAGTGCTTATACTACAGAGCCCTTTAAATTTTAGCAGATTGTTAGTAAAGTACATATTATTAATATAAAAAATTTAAATGTGATAATATAAAATAAAACAATAGTCCTTATATTTTTCTATCTTTAGTCTACTTCCCAGGCAACTTATTTTAACATTTTGGTTTTGAGTCATTTGGTGATGACTCTGTATACTTAACTATTTTTCATGTACTACAATTCCTGTTTACCTGCTATATACAGATGATAAAACCTTGCTTGCTGAAAGTGAAGAGGACTTAAAACATTTACTGATGAAGATCTGGATTACATCTCAATGTAAAGAAAACAAAAATCTTTACCACTGGGTCAATAAACAACATTCTTATCAACGGAGAAAAGATTGAAGTTGTCAAGGACTTCATTCTTCTTGGATCAACTATCAACACTCACGAAAACAGCAGTCAAGAGATCAAACACCGTATTGCATTAGGCATATCTGCTGCACAGGACCTTTTTAAAGTGTTGAAGAGCAAATATGTCAGCTTGAGGACTAAGGTGAGCCTGACCCAAACCAATAACCTCATATGGATACAAAAGCTGGACAATGAATAAGGGAGACCGGAGAAGAATTGATGCCTTTGAGTTATGGTGTTGGAGAATATTGAAAGTGCCATGGGCTGCCAAAAGAACAAACAGATCCGTGTTGGAAAAAAAGCAGCCAGAGTGTTCCCTGGAGGCCAGGATGGCCAAGTTCATACTTTGGACATATTGTCAGAAAGGACCAGTCGCTGGAGAAGGATATCATGTTTGGTAAGGTGGAGGGTCAGAGAAAAAAAGGAAGACCTCCCAAAGAGATGGATGTGCCGAGTGGCAGCATTGATGGACTCAAGCGTGGCAAGAGTAGTGAGGTTGGCCCAAGATCTGGCAGTGTTTTATTCTGCTTTGCATTAGGTCGCTATGGGTCAGTACCAACTCAATGGCACCTAACAACAACAACAACAAACAATTCCTGTTTAGCAAATTCGCTTGCTATAACCACATAGCTATTGATTTCCTTTAATCGGTTATCAGGATTTTTCTCGCTTATACAAACTTCTGCCTTCCCTCCTTGCTGTTGGTGAGTGCTGTGGAGTCGATTCTGATACATAGCGCCTCAGTGTGGCAGCAGATCACCCAGTCTTTCTTTTGCTTGACATATTTCTTGCCGTTCTTTAAGTTTTCATTTATCTATATGCTTGTGTCTTTTGTGTCTCTTGTAGACAGCATAATAATGGGTTGGTACTTTTTAATCCATTCTGCTATTGTCTCTTTAGCGGCTCATTTAAATCATTTACATTTCCTATGATTATCGACAGATACGGGTTTTTGTTGTTAGGTGCTGTAGAGTCGGTTTGGACTCATAGCGATCCTATGTACAACAGAACGTACACTGTCTGGTCCTGCAAGATCCTCACAATTGTTGTTATGAATTATTGTTATTGAGTGAATTATTGCAGCCAAGTATGGGTATACTGCTGTCATTTTGTTGTGGCTTTTGTGTGTGTGGTATTAAAAGATTTCTTTGTTCTGCTTAATTTTCTGTGCTGCATTTATTTTGTTTGTAGATTTTCTTTTAATTTCTTTTGTTGTTGTTGATTTTATGTTTACTGGCCTTTATGTTTTCCTTCACTTTTATTTCAATGAATATGTTCATTGCTAGAAATTGCCCTTGGAGTACTGCCTTTGCTGTGTCCCCAAGGTTTTGGTATGTTGTGTTTTCATACTCATTTGATTTTTGTTGTTGTTGTTGTTAAGTTTGTCGAGTCAATTCCGACCCATAGCGACTCTGTATAGGGTTTCCAAGGAGCAGCTGGTGAGCTTGAACCCACCACCTTGCAGTTCAAACAGCTTTGCAGTCTGATGCATTAACCCACAGTGCCACACCAGGACTCCCATTCAATTCTAAGAATTTTTAAATTTCATTTTTTATTTCCCTCTTTTGATCAGGATTTTTCTGTAGAATTTTTGATCGAAACCTTCAGTGATGGGTACCATCAGTCATTACAACTTTTTGGTGTTCCTGGGTGCACTGTCTTTCTTTTTTATTGTACTTTTATTACATATTCAGGAATTTACTGTTCTCAAACCCTGTCTATGGAATAGTGTTTTCTTCTCAGAGACCCCATCCTTCCTGCCTCAAAGGTACCTTTAGGTACAGCTGCTATGCTGAGCACTTGCTTTCCTACTCTTTGGGTTCCATTCCATTGACCACTGGATTTTCTGTTTTGTTTTTCTTCAGCTATCCTCTTATTTTGCTGGACTCAATTAAAAATGTGCAGTGGGGGTACAGGACCAGCCTGTACAAGGGGGGAGTCTCCGGAGGCGGACGGAGAATAAAAGCGACAGAGGATTCGAGATGGTCAGTCAAGAGCGAGTTTTTTTTAACCTACACTACAGCTTTAAGTACAATCTTAGGCAGGAAGCACATTTGGGCACCACAACAAAGCTAAAGTTTATTATTACCTAGATGACAGTCAGGCACAGATATTTTCTCCTCATTATAGACTTCTCCCCAGCCACCTGGTCGGTGTGTTCATTCCCGTAATCTTTGGCATGCAAGGTTTTCCTTACGGTTCTCATCAAGGCGTTGGTTGGTTTGAGAACTGCCTTAGAATGGGTTTCACACGCATCCTGTTCTTCCTACATGGGGGAGGTAAAGTTTTGGAGTCCTTGTTACCTGAAAATTATTTAATCACATTTGACTGAGCGTTTGCCTGAGTAGTGAATTTTAGTTTGTAAGTGAGTCTCTCTGAGAATTTTAGACATTAGCTCTACATCTTCCAACATCTTGTCATTTTTACAGTAGATTTATTTTCTTTGTTCTTCACTATCTCAGTGATATTTATGACCATGAATTTTTTCCCCTTTATTCTTCTTATTAGTTGATAAATCTTTACAACTGGAAGACATGTAGTCTTCTTAAGTCCTGGGGAATTTCCTTCTATCGTACTTTTGCCTCCAGTTTCTGTTTCTACAACTCCTATTAAATATTGAATCCCTTGAATTGATCCTTTTTTCTCATTTAGAAAAAGAAAATATTTTTATTCTCCTTTATGAGAGATATTCTCTATTGTTACTTTTTAACCCTTATTATTATTATTGCATTGTTTATCTTAGCAAACCATGTTTACAATTTCCAAGGTCTAAGTTTCATGTTGCTGTTTTCTGAAGCATTCTGTTCTGGATGCATTATCTAATCTAATCTCTCTAAGAATACTAATCAGAATTTGGCTTTTTAAAAAGGCTTATTTTGAACACAGTTATTTTTTCTGCTCAGTAGGATTCCTTTGAATGTTTGATGGTTCTTGGTTGTCTGCTCATCATTGTTGTTGTTAAGTGTCGTGGAGTCGGTTCCAACCCATAACGACCCTGCATAGGCTTTCCGAGGAGCAGCTGGTACGCTTGAACTAGCACCCTTGCAGTTCAAACTGACTTTGCAGTCCAGCGCATTAACCCACAGTGCCACACCAGGACTCCCTGCTCATCATTAGGAATGAGTTACTAGAACGATCAGGAGCTTAGTCCCTATGGCTGAGTGGTGTTAAGTGGTCAGGGAACGTCAGTTTATACTGAGTCTTCTAAGGACTGTAATTAGGAGCTTTTCCCTAAGGTGCTAATCCCACACTAGTTGCCCTAGTTCTCCCCAGATATTCTATTACCTGTCTTTAGAGAAGAATCATTTGATGTTTTAAATTTCTGCTGGGAAGGAGGCTTGTTTCAGTTTCTTCTGGAAGAATGGTAGACGAGAAAGAGACACATAGGGAACTGTGACTCACTATTACTTACAGAGATCTTCAACAAATTCTTCTGCTTTCAGTTCTAATTTTAACTTTGCTTTTGTTTTCTTAAGTGCCATTGAGATGGTTTTGACTCATAGCAACCCTGTATAGGGTTTACAAGGAGCAGCTGGTGAGTTTGAACCGCCGACCTTGTGGAGCAAACTGACCTTGTGGTCCATTGCTTTATCCCACAGTGCCGTATCAGGACTCCAGTTTTTCTTTATGGTGGTGGTGGTGGTGTGCTGTGGAGTTGGTTCCAACTCATAGTGACTCTGTATAGGTTTCCCAGGCTGTACATCTTAATGGGAGCAGAAAGCCTCATCTTTCTCCCATGGAATGGCTGGTAGTTTTGAACTGCTGATCTTAAAGTTAGTAGCCCAACTTGTAACTACTATGCCACCGGAGCTCCTTTTCCCTACATTGCCATCTTCAAGTCCAAATCTTCTTTAGGATATTGTCAAGTTGCTTGTTTCCCTCTTGTTTATATAATAAGTGACTATTTCCTTAGCACTGCTTCATCCATCCTTTAACAATTTATTAAACTCACTCACCAATGACTCATCACTCATTACATTCCCCCCCCCCCCTTTTTTTTTCTTTTATAGGGAGGGATAGAAGTAAGGAGTTACGAATAGGACTATGGCTAGGTCTAAGCTAGGCCTAGGACTTCATTTAGGGTTAGAGGGATGGTTGGCACTAGGGTGAGTATGAGGCTAGGGGTGGGGCTAGGTCTAAGAGTAGGGCTCGGTCTAGTATTAGGGCTTATTTTTTTTCATTTATTTATTTTAAATCTACTTGATTTCCTCTTCATTTGGGAGTTCTGTAACTACCTTATTCCCTTTCTTTGCTTTATGTCTTTTTGTTGTTGTTGTGGCAGCCTGGTATCTCTGGTTTCCCATTTTCAGTCGTGTAGGTTTGTTTCACTTTGAACATTTCTATATGTGTGTTGAGGTCTGGGTGATATTTCTTGCTCTGTATGGTAGTCTTGGGTTGCTGACTATGGTTGTTGGTTCTCTGTCCAAAGAAATCCCTTTGATATTTTTTTTGTATATGTGTCTAAGGTTGGTCTCATTTTAATTTATTTGGAAATGTCCTAATTTAGCCGTCACGTTTGATGGACAGTTTTGCTGGTAATATGATTCCTGGCTGGCCCTTTTTATTTTTCAGAGTTTTATATCTGTCATCCCATTGTCTGTTTGTCTACATGGTATCTGCTGAGAAATCAGAGCTTGGTTTTATTAGTTCTTCTTTGTAGGTAACTTTTCATTTTTCCTCAGCTACTCTCAGGATTTTTTTTCTTGCCTTTAGTTTTGAAAATTTTGATTATAATATGTCTTGGTGATTTTGGGACGCACACAGCCTATCCTGTTTGGAGTTCTTTAACTTCATGAATGATATCTTCTTTTTTTTTTTTTTTTTCAAGTTTTTATTGTGAATTGAGTAAAAGTTTACAGGGCATACCATCAGTTTTACACTCAACAAATCATATACTTTGTTTCATTACAATGATTATAATCCCCTCCATGTACCATCAGTTAACAGTATTTCTCTCTATTCATTTTAGCGCCCCCCCCCCCATTTTTTAAAACACTCATGCATATATAATAATTTAAATACCAAAGGGCACATTCTGCAAGTCTGCCTCCTGGCCACCAGCTCTTAGTCCCTCTCTTCCCATGAATCTAGAGTCCTCAGCTGTCCCTCTCTCCGTGTCCCCATCTCTGCCTCCATCTCTGGTGTCGCTGATTCTCTGGATAAGGTCCCACATTTTGCTTGTGCTCGTCTCCCTTGATGGTCCTAGGGTCCTCTGTTTCTGGATTGTAAGATGAACTACTCCCTTGTTTTTGTCACAAAACTTCTACCTTTACAATTGTGACAGTGGCAATTAGCCATGATAACAATTACTCATTGTTGAATCATAAGACTCTTATCCTCATCTCTTTTGTTTATGCTCCTCATTATTCTTTTTATTTAATGTTTTATTGTGAATTATGTGATAGTTTACATGGGAGAACATTAGCTTTACATTCATTGCCATGGTTACAATCCCCTCCATGCATCATCAAACAACCAAAGGGTATACTCTGCAAACCTGCCCCCGCTCATCATCATACAGCCTCTCTCCCTCTCTAGGTCTGGAGTCCCCAGCTGCTCCATCTCTCCACATCATCGTCTCTGCCTCCATCTCTGGCATCACTGTTTCTCTGAGTAGGTTCCTGTACTCCACTCTTCTTCCTTGATGGTCCCAGGAAGAATGGATATCTTCTTGTCTCTCATGATGTTAGGGTAGTTTTCTTCCAACAATTCTTGCATAATTTTCTCTCTGGTTTTTTTTTTTTTTGGTTGTTTCTTCCTGTTCTGGAATGTAAGTTATTTCTCTTGATAGTGTCCCACCAAAATCTTAGGCTTTGTTTGGATTTTTAAATTCTTTTTTTCTGATTGTACCTCTAGCAAATAAACATTGAGAAATTTGTCTTAAAGTTCAGTAATTTGATGCTCCATTGATTCAATTCTACTTATTTGCCCTTTCAATGAACTCTTTCTGAAGGTGTAGTATTAATCTGCTGCCTTTCTAATTGTTCTTTTTATATGATTTCCAATTTTTCATGTCTTTTGTTAATTGTCCTTGTAGTGTTTCCCTGAATTATTCTAAAGTTTTATCTGTGTGCTTCTCAATCTTTCTCTCAACCCATTGACGGTTCCTGAATATCCTTTGAAATTCCTTATCATGTAGTTCTGATTCCATTTCTGTCATTATATTAGATGACTCTTTGTTTTGATTACTTGTTTGAAGCACACGGTCTTGTTTGTTTGTGTACGCTGAAATTGGTCTGAATTCTTCAAGACATTATACTGTTGTTGGTTTTCTATAGAATTTATGATTGTAAGTCGGTGTGCTGTCAGGTAGTCATCACCTGTGCGCTGGGGGATGTGATAGAGACTGGAAATGTGAACACCGTTCTCTGTTCACTGTTTGTATAGTGGGCTTCAGGGTGGTTTCAACATCTCTAGGAGAATGGGTGACACTTCTTTCACACAATCCCAGAGAGAACCAAGGCTGTGCAAGAAGGGCTACCATGGGCTGCTAGGTTTGCAAGGACAGGAACTACACATGCTCCTAGCTACCAGGAGGGCAAGGAACAAGGGAGAATAATACCCTCTATAGTCACCAACCTCCAGTCATGTCTTGTGTGTGTAGGCAGCTGTATATATCTTGCAAAGCTCAAGAGAACCACACCGCTCCACGCCAGCTGACAGTCCACACCTATTGTTCTTCTCTCTGATTGCTTCTGCTCAGTTTCCTTTTCCAGTTGACATTCAGTCCACCTTTCTGTCCTCTTCTCTAGAGGTCAGGCTTCCAGGATCCCCATCTGCACCTGTTTCACTTGGTCTCCCAGGTCTTTGTTGTAGAACGTCTGCTCAGTGTATGTGTCTACTCTGCCATCTTGCCCCAGATCTCACTACACTCTATATTGAAAGGTTTATACTTTTAACTGTTACTATCTTTGTGGCACTGTTGGTTAATGCACCAGACTGCAAAGCCGTTTGAATTGCAAGGTCGGTGGTTCAAGCTCACCAGCTGCTCCTCAGAAACCGTATACAGGGTCGCTATGGGTCGGAATCGACTTGAAAGCACTCAACAACAACAACCTTTCTCACAGAACAGGAGATATGCTTGTACCTCCTCAGGCTTACATTCTGAAATGGAATTCTCTTTCATAGATTTAGTACATGCACATATACTATGTTACTTGATTCAAAAATATTCATGGTTGTTTCAGGGCAATAAGTTACTTGATATGGCTCTTTTGACCAAATGACTGGGTTGTTGTTAAGTGCTGTTGAGTTGGTTCCATCTCATAGTGACCTTTAAAGGGTTTCTGAGGAGTGGCTGAGGGGTTTAAACCATCTATCTTATAGTTAACAGTCCAGTGCTGATCTTACAGTGCCACAACAGGACTGGGTAGGACTATGCAAATGTGAGGTGTTTGTGACCACAGGAGATTAGGTAGCTTGCTAATAGTGTACAAAAGGTACATGGTATTCTGACGGGGGAAGGACATGCAAATAAGGTGCATGAAACTTTCACAAGGGGATTTGCTAGTTTTGCCATCCTGTTAGGTTTAAAATGAACCATCTCAGAAGCAGAAAGGGGGATCTCCTACCTTCAAGAAAGAAGAGCCAGGAGTGGACTAAGTTCTTTGTACTCTGAGATCCCTGCAACAAACCAACTCTACCTAGGAGACAGAGCTGTGAGCCGTGACACCAGAGATGGTGAGGGCTACACACAAGTGCTGGCTGGAGAGGCAGCAGAACCAAGTGCATAAGACCAAGGGATGGGTTTCCCTGTTCATAGAGCCAGAAAGCTGAGTGTCTTTGAGCAGGTGACTTGCTGGTGGAGTTGGTTGTCTTCAAGCACTTAATGGGGGTGGGTGGGGGGAGGAGGAGGAGCTAAGTTTGAAGAGCCACAGTGCTAGAGTTGAACACCTTCAGGCTGAGGTTTATTGGCAGAGTGAGAGTTTAATTGGCAGAGTTATCCTTACCCAAGCAGCACAGAGGCCAAAGAGCTTTGGGGACAAGAAGCCAAGAGTGAAATGAACTTTGGAACAGTTGCATCAGCAGGGGAGAGGCTGAGAACCACAGAAGCATGCTTGCAGGCGTGGGTGAGGAGGTGCTGTCCTCCCAGAAGAACTGTGTCCTGAGCATTTCAGATCCTGAATTGCAATGAGTTACTTCCCTAATAAATCTCATAATCATGAGTCTGGTCTTGGAGTTCTGTGTGGCCAGAGAGGTAGAGAGTGCTGTGGGAAGGACACTGGTAATGAGTGTTAGAGGGTGAAGGCATGTCTGACTTCTGCTTCGTAAGGAATCAGTCTTGGGCTGATGTTGAGTTTCATTCTCTTTCCTCATAAAGTCAGAGGAGGTGAGAGACCACGTCCAGGCCATTTTTAGAACTGTTATATTTACATTGTACATTCTATCTTACATTAAACTAAAACAATGATCCTTTCCCCTTTTTATGCTTCCTTGCCTTGAATTGATCTTTGATATGAATAGCACATCTTCTATTTTCACTGATTTGAGTTTTAAATCTTCAGAGACTGTATGCTAGGACAAATATATCAATTAATGAGGGATTATTTTAGCTGATAACTTGGGAAAATCCAGTAATTGCATTCACAGGAAGGGATGTGCCAAAGTCAATCTGGAAGAAAAGTCTGGTATTAGTAATAGACAAGACATAACTTGTTACCCATCCCAGAGCTGTTTTAGTTATGTTTCTGTTGTTAGATGTCTTCGAGTCAATTCTGACTCATAGTGACTCTAGGTCCAACAGAAGGAAACACTGCCTAGTACTGCACCATTCTCACAATTGTGTGCTTCAGCCCATTGTTGCAACCACTGTGTCTATCCAGTTGAAGGTCTTCCTCTTTGATGTTTTTCATTTTAATTATAGAAAGGTCCAATTCCTAGAACATTTACAATAGAACATGTCGATATGGCCTTGGAAAGAGACTCAAAAGACATCAGCTTTGCAACTAACTTCTTTTATTTTTGTTGTTGTTGTTAAGTATCATTGAATCGGTACCGACTCATAGCAACCTTATGCACCACAGAATGAAACACTGCCCGATCCTGGGCCAACCTCACAACTGTTGCCACGCTTGAGTCCATCGATGCTGCCACTTGGCCAATCCATCTCCCTGGGGGTCTTCCTCTTTTTCTCTGACCTTCCACCTTACCAAACATGATATCTTTCTCCAGCGACTGGTCCCTCCTGACAATATGTCCGAAGTATGAGAGATGATGAAC
>NW_006408558.1:8319310-8352621 GCF_000296735.1 Chrysochloris asiatica | reverse complement strand
TTCAATTCACCTTACATTTCCTCCTTCAGTATCACTGGCTCTTGATCATATGCTACCTCTTGAAATGGTTGAACATTAACCATTTCCTTTTGCCTTTTGGTACAGTGACTCTGTCTATTCCTTCCATCTTCTTCTGGTGCTTTCTGCATTATTCAGTCATTTGCCCAGAGAATCTTTCAATAATCAAAGTTGAGTCTTGAATTTTTTCTTCAGTCCTCCCAGCTTGAGAAATGCTGAACGTGTTCTTCCTTTTTGGTTTTCTGATTCCAGATCTTTGCACATTTTGTTGTAATATTTGGCTTCATCTTCTCGAGCTGACCTTTGAAATTTTCTGTTCAGCTCATTTCTTCCATTTGCTTTAGCATCTCTATGTTGGAGAGCAAGTTTCAGTGTCTCTTCTGACATCCATTTTGACCTTTTCTTTCTTTCTTGTCTTTTTAATGACTTTTTGCTTTCTTCGTACATGATGTTCTTGATGTCATCCCACAATTCTTCTGGTCTTTGATCTTTAGTGTTTAATGTATCAAATCTGTTTTTCAGATGATCCCCAAATTCAGGTGGGATATATTCAAGGTCACATTTTGGCTCTCGTGGACTTGTTTTCATTTTCTTCAGCTTCAGTTTGAATTTGTATATGAGTAATTGATGGTCTGTTCCACAGTCTGCACCTGGCCTTTATTTGACTGATGATATGGAGCTTTTGCATCTTCTCTTTCCACAGATGTAGTCAATTTGATTTCTCTGTATTCCATCTAGTGAGGTCTATGTGTATAGTCATCTCTTATGCTTGTCTAAAGACAAGTTTTACCTTGTATAAATCAGTTATGAAACTCCTTCTCTGTACCAAGCAGTTTGTTTGGTGTATGGGAACAGACATAAATAAACATGAGCTAAATAGGGAGGTAGACATGCAATCTGATATTTTAATGCTGCATCTGAAGTGCATGGATATTGTGTAGTCTAGGTGTGGTGATGATTCATATGAGGGAGTAAGAAGTTATCCGTGAGTTGGCCCAAGGGAAGCTTCAAATAATTGTAGCTCTAATGTCCTATCTTGATTGCAAAGATTCTTATAGGTTCTGAAATGCTAGTTCTATGTTCGCATAACTAGAAAGGACTCCTGGTGTGGCACTGTAGGATCAGCACTGGACTGCCAACCATGAGGCTGGCAGTTCAAACCCACTAACTGCTCCTTGGAAACCCTATACAAGTTCTCTGTGAGTGAGAGCTGACTTGATGGCACTTGACAACAACAACATACCTAGAGAAACAACAATTTTGCCAAACAATGACCTTTATGCATCTGAGTGAATTCACAGACAGTATCCAAGTGTAAGGGCTCCTGGTATGGTACTGTAGGATCAGCATTGGACTCTGAACCACAAGGTTGGCTGCTCAAACCCACCAGCTGCTCCTCAGAAACCCTATATAGGGTTACCTTGAGTTAGAACCGACTCAATTGCACTTAACAACAATCAAACAAAACAACCCAGTGTAAAGGAACTGAAGTAGTATATTGGTTATGCATTTGGCTCGAAAGTTTGTACCCATCACCTGCTATATTGGAGAAAAGACCTGGCTCTCTGCTATGATAAAGACCACAGCCTAGAACTACCCACCATGGGGGAGTTCTACTCTGTCAAAGGGGACACTATGAGCTGAAACCAACTCAACAGCACACAGTAACAGCAACAACCTGAATGTGTAAGTCAGAGTTCAACCAGAAGACAGAAACAACATAGTAATTTGGAAACCACATAATATATATTTGAATAATAGAATTATAATATAAAGACATACTAGATGAAACAAAGTGTATGATTTGTTGAATATAAAACTGATGATCTTGTCTGTCTGTAAACCTTCACTCAATTCACAATCAAAAGTTTTTTTAAAAAAAGACGAGTTAAATACAGTGGGGGTTAGAATAGTGGAATATTGGGTAGAAGGAAGTAAAGAAATCTCTGAAGAACTAAGGAATCACAGATGTAATAATGAGCAGACATTACCATAAGACTGAGACAGTTCATTGCAGCACTATTTACAACAACCAAAAGGTAGTCACAGCCTAAATGAGCGTTGGCAGATGAATGGATCAACAAAATGTGGCATATTCACACAATGGAATATTAATCATAAGGAGACATGAAGTCCAGATTCATGCTACAACCTCAATCCATAAGCTTTGAAAATATTAATGCTGAATTGAATAAGTTACAAAAGGACAAATACTATATAATCCCACTTATGGAGTCGTGGTATGGTGCTGTAGGATAAGCACTGGACCACAAGGTTGGTTTGAACCACAAGGTATGGGTTCAAACTCACCAGCCGCTTGTCTCTATGAGTCAGAACTGATTTGATGGCCCTTAACAACAGCAACAACAGGGGCAGGAGAGAGGGAGAAGGGGCAATTGTAGTTTAGGAATCACTGAGCTTCTGTTAAAGGTGATAGAAAATTGGGAAATGGATTATGATTGGCTAGTACTGAAATATTTCAGTGGGTGTTTTTTAAGAACAGAAGTATATTTTCTCACGATGTAGAAGGTTAGAAATCTCAATGCAGGTCACTGCTTTGAGGGGAAGGCTTCCTCTATCTGCTTTGGGGGAAGCCCCCATCTCAGCTTTTGTCATATTTCTTGCTTCTCTGGTGATATTTTCCCCTTTTTGTGCTTACTTCATTCTTTGCCTAATCTGGATTTTTTTATACCTCAAAAGTGGTTAGGTTTAAGACACACGTTATAGAGATGACCTCAGTAACACAACAGAGAAACATTCTTCCCGGGGGAGACTGTGTCTACAGATATAATCCACTACCACTGACTCAATTCCAACTCAGTGTTGTTGTTGTTGGTGTCATAGAGGCTGTTAGAACTCAGAGACCCTGTAGATGGTTTCCAAGGAGCAGCTGGTAGATTTAAACCACTGACCTTGCTGTTAGCAGTCCAATGCTTTTCCTACAATGTCACACCAGCACTCAAGCTCATAGGGACTCATATCATGGATTACAAACTGGGCTGCTAACTACAAGGTCAGTGGCTCAAATCTACCATTTTCTCCATGGGAGAAAGAGGAGGATTTCTGCTCCTATGAAGATTTGCAACCTCAGAAACCCTACACAGGATCACTATGGGTCAGGACCGAGCTAGGTAACACACAACCACCAGTCACCATATAAGGCTTCCAAGACCGTAACTCTTTATGGGAGCAGCCAACCTTACCTTCCTTGGAGTGACAGGTGAGTTTGAACTACCTAAACCACAATGCCACCAGAGTTTCTTATCTACAGATATGTTATTGTTGTTGTGTGCCATCGAGTAAGTTCTGACTCTCCGTGAACCTGTATAGGATTTTCAAGGAGCAGCTAGTGGATTTGAACCACCATCCTCGTTAGCAATCCAGTGCTGCTTCAGGACTCAGCATCTATAGGTATAGGGGTTAGACTTTATAGCATTTGGGGGGATGGCGGGAGGGAGGGAGACACAATTGAATTCACAACAGCGATGATTGTAATTAATTGTACATGTAAAAAATATTGAAATGGCAAATCCTTTGTTATATTTATATGTGGGGCTTCAAAAAGTTTGTGAAATTTTTTCATTTTCTTTTAGTTCCATTTTTTCATAACTTTTTGAAGCTCCCTTTTCTATTTACTGCAACAAAAATAAAGAATTGCTAAATACAACAGAGATCAGAGTAATGAAGACCTCTGTTATATTTAACAACTCTTTTTGTTGTGGTAAATAGAAAAGGGAGCTTCAGAAAGTTCTAGAGTAATGAAAGACTCCTGGTTTGGTGCTGTAGGATCAGCACTAGACTGAGAACTACAAAGTCGGCTGTTCAAACCCATCAGCTACTCCTCAAAAACCCTATACAGAGTCGCTATGAGTTGGGATCAACTCAATGGCACTTAACAACAACAACAGCTGAGTAATAAAATGTTGGCTAGTAAGAAGTAAAGACAATTCTAAGGGCCTCAGGAACCACAGATAGAAGGGCTGAGGTAGAGCAAACCAAGAAGAGGATTTCTTTTCTCCCATTGCCAAGAGACCTCATTCGAGTGGTACAGTTGTGGCTCACAGGTAGTGGAGGTCTCTGAGGTGCTGTGCTTGGGGAACTTGCTGGAATTCTGTCCTTGGAGGTACTGGGGCAGTTGTCAAAGGGAGGCAGTGCGTCTTAGACTTTGGTACAGAGTGGACTGAGGAGGTGCTGGGGAGGTTATTGAAACAGTACTGCGGATTGTTTTGGGTTATAAGAGCAGGGGCAGATCATCCAATGCACAAAATTGTTATCGTTGTTGTTAAATGCCGTTGAGTCCATTCTGACCTATAGCGACCCTGTATAGGGTTTCCAAGGAGCTTCTGGTGAGCTTGAACCGCCGACCTTGCAGTTCAAACAGCTTTGCAGTCTGGCGCATTAATCCACAGTGCCACACCAGGATTTAGCACGGGCTTAATTACTTTGTGCTTACTTACTAATCTGTGGTGAATAGTTTCACGAGTTTTTCAGTACACGATGTAGTGGAAATTGTGAAACTGTCCACTACAGATCAGTAAGTAAGCACAAGTGAACCTGTGCTTGTCTTATTTACAGGGTACTTCACCCCTGCCAGGAAACGTACATTTGAGAAGAGGCTTTGATTCTGTAGGAAGGTACTACTGGGTGGGGAGAGAAACCAATGCCAGCCCCACCTAAAAGCAGAATCTTTGAAGTGATGAAAAAATGAATGTGAAATTGTTCACTACAGTTCAGTAAGTAAGTCTGTGCTCACCTTGTTTATTGGTTAATCTGACAGCGTGCAGGAGCCAGGCCCTAGATCAGCTGTTCCTTGAGGAATCTCTCACTGTCCCAATTGCATTAAGAAGAAGTTGGGGCCTGTGGGAGCCCGGTGCTTGGAGAATCCGTGCTGTTGGATCCTGGAAAGAGGACCATACCAGATGGGAGAGGGAAAAAGTACCATTTCTCCTTCACTGTCCCTGCATCTCAGATCATCGATGTTCAGCTCCAATATGTCATTTCTTTGACAATTGATCCATTATTAACCTTTTATCAGCTGGCAAAGAAGTATCCCAAAGGCCGGTTTTTATTTTTGCACAACAGGCAATGGGGGTGGATTTAAAGCTACAAGGCAAATAAACTGATAGCTGACACAAGGGGATAGATTTTTGTGACTCCTTCTTTAAACTGGGCCATCTCTGAAAATTCACATCATATTTTGATGTTCATTGCTCATGTTCTACAGATGGTCTACTGGTTTTGCTTCTGGTAACATTTGCTTAGAAAATCTGACATTTCCATTTTGACATTTCTTTTGAGGACTAAGATTCAAAGACATGTCTGACTTCAAGGTTCTGTTTCCCTGTCCTTATTGAACAGTGGGATTTTGTGGTTTGCTGCTTAAAGAATCTTAGCTGTATAGCAGGTCAGTGGTGGCTCAGAGGCAGAATTCTCACCTTCCATGAGGAAGACCTGGGTTCAATTCCCAGACAATGCATTTCATGTACAGCCTCCATTCATCTCCCAGTAGAAGCTTTACGTGTGCTGTGGTGCTGAACAGGTTTCAGTGGGGCTTCTAGATGAAGATGGAATGCAAAGACAGACTTGATGATCAACTACTGAAAAATCAGTTAATGGAAACCCTCCAACTTAGAATGAAACATTGCCTGATCTGCAGCTACGGGGAAGGTACAGGGCTAGGCAGCATTTCTTCTTCTTCTTTTATAGCTTTCTGTTGTGAATTGGGTGAAGGTTGATAGACAAGATCATCAGCTTTATATTCAACAAATCATGCACACTTCATTTCATCCTGCTGATTATAATCCCCCCAGTATAACATCTTATATCCTATTTCCTCCTTATATTGCTTGGCACCATTTCATTCTATTGTGCATGAGGTCGCTGAGTCAGAGGCTGACAAGATTTATATTTTCTGGGTTAGCTGTTCAACCTTTGGTTGAATCCCTCAAAAGCAGCCCTGATCATTATTTACCTTTCGCTGGTCCCTCTCTTCTCATATTCTGGAGCATTAGTCTTCTTCATAGCCCTAGCATGGAGCCTAGGGCTTTTTGTGTGTGAAGCTTGGAATTTATTTTAGAGCCCCTCAGGATTGATTTTAATACTCTTGAAGTATTGCACAGAACAGTTTTGAAATGTGTCTAGCACTGAATATAGAAATGAAACAACTTTCTGTTGGAATTCCAATCTGTTGGCTCTATAGACATTCTCATTCTTGGTTTTATGGAAGTTTAACAGGTGGTACAGGAAGGTGGCATCGTCTGTGTGTTAAAAGCTACCGTATGATCCAGGTACATTTGGTGATGAGGAGGTGGAAGTAGGGAATCGGTGCCTGACACCTTGGTTAAAAGGGACTTTCAGTAAACATAGGGACCAAGACATCAATGTTTTGAAGAGAAAAGATCACAGATTTCAAAAAGAAACACAGTGAAATTCATGTTGACAGACTATCATGCTGAACTTAATCAAGGAACAGTGTAATAATGATCAATGAATAATAATGAAAGCATATTCTAGAAAGAGTGAGACTGGCAGAAGATAGTAGAGAGGGTTCCGAATTGTAGAATTGAGCTCAACTTCCTCTTTGGAATTTTCTCCAGTGCTTGTAATATGGATTAAAAAAAAAGACCTGTTAGCAATGATACATATTCTGAAAATCAATGCCTTCCATAAAATCTTATTTATAATTTTATAATAGTGATAATGAACTCCTGGTGTGGCACTGTAGGATCAGAACTGGACTGCGAACCAAAAGGTCAGTGGTTCAAATCCTCCAGCTGCTCCTCGGAAACCCTATATAGGGTCACTATGAGTCAGAGCCAACTCGATAGCACTCAACAACAAAACAATAGTGATGATAATGATATATAATATCTGAGTGTTCACTATGTGTCAGGTGCTATGGCATTACCATTTTAAAGAATGGTTACTGCCACTTACTACGTGTGTCTTACAATAATTCTGGAGGGTAACAAACTGAGTCTTACAACATTTGCATACCTTGATGTGGTCAATGTGGAGTTAAGTTTTGAACTTGGCAATGAGCTCTATGAAGGCAGATGTGATGGCATCAGAGTTCTTTGTTCACTTGGTATCTCCAATGCCTTGAATAGTGTCTTGCACATAAACATCTGCTGAATAATGAACAATTTCAATACCTGAATTATTTCCACTGCCAACCTTAAGAAAATTCATTTTATATTATGATTGTTCGGAAGGTTAGACCCCAGCCCTGCCAGTTTTGGAGAGAAGATATTCTAAGGAGTTCTGAGAGTGGGGAGATGATAAAGGTAATCTTCTGCGACTTGTGAGCTAGAGGTCTTTGTAAGAATGGGCAAACAGGTATGGCTGGGATAAGTTATGTATATAGGTAGTCCCTGACTTACAACATATTCAAGTTATGATGAACTACACATATGACCATCTGTTTGTCTGCTTTTGTACATATGATGTACTGCATATAATGTAATTTGCTGATGTTAATTAACATTCTCAGATGTTCTCTCTTACAGATGTTGAATTTTTATGATTTACTGTTCAAAACACTTCCGTATGACCTTCAGTGAAGTGGGCGCCAGTGTCAGGAATCATAACAGGCAGAAAGCTGTGCAGTGTTTTGTCCTAACAAACATATGACAATCGAACAGTGCACATACAGTTAGGATTCCAACTTCATTGTTAGGACATTGTCACCAACTTTGTTGTAGCCCAGGCCTATGGTCTGCTCTCATTCAGCATTTCATACCACAAGAAAGATGGATGGAGACCATGAAGGCCTGTGATGCTTGAAAGTTGGTGAGCTAGCACATGAGGACTGTCTCCTTCAACCATTTCAGCAATCATCAAGGATAAGAATAGGATTTTGGAGGCAGTTAAAGGAGAAACCGACATCAAATTGAAAATTTTAACAAAGAAGAGGCAAGGGGTCAGTGAATTGGAGAAGCTAGAAGTAATGTGGCTAGAAGACCAAATCCAGAAGAGGATTTCTTTGAGTTCACTTTGGAATTAAATGAAAGCAAACAGCCTTTTTGAAAACCTGAAGGAACAGCAAGGAGAAGACTAATACAAGTGCTTTAATGCCACCAAGGGCTGGTTTCATCATTTCAAACACAGATTTGGCTTATGTAACGTGCGCATAACTGGAAAAGCAGGTGTTGAAGGTGCCAAGAAATCCAATAATGAACTGGGCCAAGATAATCTGACAGAAAGGAGAGTATCTAACAGAAAAAAAAGAGGAAACCACACAGACAACCCTCACTCATTTTCTGACTAGAAAGCCATCCCCATTCCCAGGGAGAATCCAGATGATCTAGAACCTTCCACAAGCGGAGTTATCACCACAGCACACAAAATTCCAGTGTCATCCAACTCTTCTTTATCGTCAGGGTGAATGTTTACGATTTGTGTATTTTTTATATATGCATGTGTGTATTAATATGTAGCTGTACATTTCCAACCCTCAGAGACAAAAATACAATTTATAAAGACATTGTAGGATAAGCACTGGACTGCTAACTGCAAGGTCGGCTGTTCAAACTCACTAGCCAATTCTCAGAAACCCTATACAGGGTGGCTATGAGTCATAACCGGCTTTATTAACAACAATAACAACAATAAAAGTCAATAATAATAAAAACTGGGAAAAAAAAAAAAAAAAGAAATACTCAATTTACGTCAGAACTGATTTATAACAGAGTTGCCAGAACTGAATTCAGTGTAAGTTAGGAACTGCCTGTAAAAGTAATGGTCAAATCATATAGATACACTGTCATTTAGTAAATGATGTGTTCTTCCGTTTAATCAGTTCAATGCAGGGAATTTTCTTCTAGGGAATATACAGCTCGAGGAAGCCTATGAGAAGGTCTCAGCAATACTGAAATTATATGCAAAGCTGTGTTTTGCGTATGTATTTTTCTGAGAAGAGGGTCCCTAATTTTTAGTTCAAGCCCACCCAGAGGTGCCTTGGAAGAAAGGCCTGGCAACCACTTCTCAAAATTCAGCCACTGAAAATCCTGTGGTGAATTGTTCTACTCTGGTACTATGGGCTTGTCATGAGTGGAAGTAAACTTGGAAACAATTGTTACTTTTCTTTCTTTCTTTTTTATGTTGAGGATTGAGTTTTTTTTTGTTTTTTTTTAATACTTTTTAGATTAACAGTATTTAATGGAAATACTTATCATTTTAGTTCTCATGGATATGAATAGATATTTTCATGTGCTATTGGAATTAGAAATAAGCATTGGTCTCTATTACAAGAAGACATTTCGTTTTCTCCTACAAATATTGGACTTAAGATATTTTTGGATATAGTTGACTTTTCTGAGCTTAGGGCTGGGATATATTTCTTTCTGAAAAGCCTAACTCACTCATTACATTGCAGCCCAGAGGAGAATATTAATTAATTCCAACTTATTTGGAGGCAGGATGAAAATAAATTGGTCTTTCTTTCTGACCACCCAAGCTGCTACCTACCCTGAATGCTTTTTCTTGTTTCTACATGTTTTGGATACAAACTAGCTCAATCAGCGCCTTCTAGAGGTTTTCTCTAAATAAGCTAGGGAGCATTTACCTGTTCCTAAACAAACCCCACAGATCTGCCTGGCAACCCACACTTGGTGACCGCTAGCAGCTTTGCCTCAGCTTTGATCTGTGATATGTATGCCAGTATATTTTTTGGCTGTTCTAAAGCAGACTACCAATTAGATCCAAATGTGTCAGACAGACTCTGTGAGGGTACTAGTGGCCAAGTCTCCATTAGTGGTTACTACTGATGGATGCCTACAGCAATCTGTACATTTAGAAATAGAAACCTATTCCCATCTTTAATCTTGAAGTTGGGAGTTGGGGTACTGGAAGAGAAAGACACAGAACACAATGAAATCTTTTTGTATCTCTCAATTTTTAACTTTTGTTGTCTCTTTAATCTAGGACTCAGAATAGTGGGAGATTGTGATTTTCTTGTTCAGACTAGGGCATGCCTTCTGTTTTCTCAGGTTGGTGTTGTTAAGTGCCATCAAGTCAGTTACGACCCATAGTGACCCTGTATAGGGTTTCTAAGGAGCAGCTGGTGAGCTTGAACCACCAACCTTGCAGTTCAAATGGCTTTGCAGTCTGGCGCATTAACCCACAGTGCCACACCAGGTACGGAAGGATAAAAGGGAAGAGGAAAAGAAAGCCACATTTGCTGACAAGCAATGACATGCCTGCAGCCATGTGAGATACAGTTTTCGTATGTGAATTCAACTCATCCTATAATAATCCTATCAGTTGCCTTCATGTGGATTCCCACTCATGGTGACCCTATGAGTGTATCAAAATAGAACTGCACCATAGGGTTTTCAATGACTGATTTTTTCAGAAGTTTATCACCAGGCCTTTCTTCTGAGGTAACTCTGTGGGCACAAGCCACCAACCTTTTGATTATCTTCTGAGTACATTAATTGTTTGCACCACTCAGGGATTCCATGTTAGTGGCCTTCAGAGTAAAACTGTTCCACACGATTTTCAAGGCTGTGACTCTTCAGAAGCAAATGGCCAGGACTTTCTTCCAAAGCACCTCTGGCTGCGTTTGAACCACCTAACTTAGCTGTGTGTGTCTGCAGCCACTGAAATAACTCTAGAAAATAGGAATGAACATTGTGCATATTGAAGAGGTGGGAGAAAGACCAGGCTTTTTGTTCCAGTGAAGATCTACAGTCTCTTAAACCCTATAGAGGAGTGGTGATGAGTCAGAGTTGACTCAGTGCTAATGGGGTTGTTTGTTTGTTTTTTCTTATTGGGATACACTGATAAAGAAAGCATGCTGAGAAGTCAAATACATTCTTCTATAGGATACATAGGATGCGTGGCTAAACAAATTCACACTGGCATCTGTTGGATACAAAAGCCTTTGCTATTTTCACTTGACTGCACAGTGATGTGAGTGGTTATAGTGTTCATTCCTCCAGGCTTTAAGAGAGCCTCTAGCACGCAATGATATGAAAGTCCGGCTGTGGTGCTGTGGGTTAATGTGCTGGGCTGCAAAGTTGGTTTGAACCACAAGGTTGGCGGTTCAAGCTCACCAGCTACTCCTTGGAAACCCTATACAGGGGTTGCTATGGGTCGGAATTGAGTAGATGGGACTTAGCAACAACAATAAAAACATCACATGATGGGAATGCAGAGAGTCAGACTAGAAGCTTCTTTGTGAGTTACTATCACCTGATATAGGAAACAATAAGACCAGGAACCTAATTTCTAGATTTCAACCTTCACGCTAATATTTACAAATGGGCTGGTGTTTATTTTTCTTTTCATGTGCTAGGTAGGCTACAGTTTCTGAAAATCAGTTCACTCTTCTGAGAAGGAAGGAGTGCCAGGGGAAAGGATAGAGAAGGAACAAAAAGCAAAACCCCCTGTTCTTTGCTAATGAATCACATTGTTTCAGCTTTGGTTCTGACTGACACCAGCAGGGATCATTTTGCCATCTCTTAAGAAAGACCAGCCACTGAGTCTGGGGGCCTGAATCTCACTTGTGGGACAGTTAATTCTGAAAATTCAAAATGCATTCATTTGAATTCATGATCTACCCCCCTTTTCTCCCTCTTGCTTATTTTCAAGGAATGTAATTTACTATTTGTGAGTCTATTATACAAAAAAGTTGGTGAAATGTACTTTACCACAGATCTTCAAGGAAGGGAGGTATTATTGTAACTAGACATTTTAGCTGTGGGGAATATTCTAGATCAGATGTTGCCAAACTTCTTTTATAAAGAGCTAGACATATTTTAGACTTTATGCGCCATGTGATCTCTGTGGCAGGTATTCAACTCTGCTGTTTTAGTATAAAGCAGTCATAGATAATACGGAAGAATGAGTGGGATTGTGTTCCATAAACCTTTATTTACAAAAAAAGGAGAGGGACCAGATTTGACCCGTGGGCTTTAATGTGCTGACATCTGGAATACAGGAGGTCTCAGATTTCTTGTATATGTCATCTATTGCAAAGCACATAGTAAGTGCTCAATAAATTTTTGAGGGGGACAACTGAATGCATGTATGAAGGAATAATGAATGGTGTTGTCTCCTAAGATAAAATTTATGCTGGGAAGGCTGAGAATATCTAACATGAAATGCCTGCCCTGTCAGGTTTAATTTTAAAATAAGTAAAGAAATGGTCACTTTTATAATGCATAAGCTCAAAGTAGTCATGGAAGTCTCCCAGGTAAGACCACGAGACGTCCTATTATGAATGAAGAATCAGGGTTATCAATGACAATGTCTGTCCAGTAGGTATAGGCCAGATCTTTAGACTTCAGGCTTTTGCTTTTATGGAAATGTTCGGAATTCAGGCTTAACCAACAATGTACTCTCCACTGAGGTCTTTTGGTGCTAGGGTTCAAGGTCAGCGAGGTGAGGCAAGGCTGTCTCAGGAAGAGGCTCCAGCAGCACTGGGCCTTTGGAGAATCCAAGAGACAGAACAACATGGAGACCAGTTACCTCTGACTTGCTCTTGGTGAAGAGGTGAAAGTCTGGGTGGAGTTGTATGTGATTTAGTCCCTCTGGTCTGGCCTGAGAAGGTTGCCTGGTCCACATAGCGTCATGGTAACCTATACACTGTTGTTGTTGTTAGATGCTGTTGAGTCAGTTCATACTCATTGTGACCTTGTGTAGGGTTTATGGTGAGTTTGAACTTCAAACTGACCTTGCAGTCCGCTGCTTATCGTACAGTGCCACACCAAGACTCCAAAGCCTATATAACCTACATTATAACCCTATATAACCAGGGATGTCTTAACACAGATACACTAAAGGCTATGTCCCACCTTACTGAGCGTTTACTTGTCAGGTTTAAAACTTAAACAAAATGCTAAGTCACACATTACATGTTCCACACATATGTGATTTAGGATGTTATATTATGAGCACACATAGCAAAGAATTAGATTCCCAGTCTTAATGCGGTCTTGCTGCCACCATTCTGTTCTCTTTTAGGCTAAATCAGGCCAGAGCATGGGGAGTGAGTGTTGATAAGGAGAGATGCCACCCATCATATGACCTGAATTTGAAAACTGAAACTTGACTGATTACTTTGTTTCGTTAGAAACCATGACTCATTTTGAACCCTTCTAACCAGGCTATCTTCCCTGAGCTCTGGTTTCCTACTTGTAGGTCAGTAATACCCAACCTAGATCTGGACAAAGTTTGTGCAGCGGGTACCACACTGAGTCCAAAATGGTCCTACATTATTTGTTACCTTATTTACATCACTCCATCCCCCTTGAATGAGTCCTGGTGGTATTGGACTGCAAACCACAAGGTTCACAGTTCAACCCACCAGTTCTTCCTTGGGAGAAAAATGAGGTTTTCTATACCAGTAAAGATTTATAGTTTCAGAAACTCCATATAGGGTCATTGGACTTCTGGTGTGGCGCTGTAGGATCAACACCAGACTGTGAACTACAGTGTCAGTGTTACAGCAATTTTAGATTTGAGAGTGTCACAGCGGCTCTTGATCCATCATTGAAGAAACCCAGGCTACTCAGAGAGGTGAAGCAGAGTTTCAGATCTTATTAAACTGGCTGGCTCAGAGAAGCTAATTTCTCCAGATTCTGAGCACTGAATATAGGGCAATGCAGACTTATATGGGGTCAGAATCAGGGAGGGGTTAGGTTGAGGACCTGTTTGTAGACAGGAGGGAAACCAGAGGATTGGTCCCACTCAGTAACCTGATTAACATTCTAGTTTGACTCCTGGGCAGAGAAGATTGGTCCCACTCAGTAACCTGATTAACATTTTAGCTGGTCTCCTGGGTGGAGAGGGCAGTGAATGTTTTTACCTTTTCCTGTTCATTAGCAGTTCAAACCCACCAGCTGCTCTATACAGGGTCACTAAGACTCGGAACTGACTCGACTGCACTTAACAACAACATGAGTCTGAATCCACTTGATGGCAGTGGGTTTGGTTTGGGTTTGGGTCTGACAGAACTCGGAGGCAGGCCCAGAGCCTGGAGCTTCCCAGCTCTGTCTCTTCTCTAATCCCTTCTGGTTTGCTAATGGAACAGACTTGAAGCTTTAAAACCACTGTCAGCCCTGAAAGCTGGAAAAAAAAATGCCTCTTTTTTTTTTTTTGCTTTTGTAAAAAGACTGGCAGTAGGATTCACAGTATGCAAATGTCACATGCCTCCTGGGGGCAAGGGGACATGATGGGGTGATGCAGAACCCCTCAGTGACCTTGACAGGCTTCACAAAAAAGTTTACACCCAAACGCCCAAGCCCAAAATGCTGGGGGCAGAATGATGAGCATGCAAGGGAGGGGCTCCTTTCAATCTCATGATCCTGCCCCCGAGTCATTGTTGTGACCGTGGGAACATATGCCAGACACATTGTTCCAGCCCCTGTGAGAGTTCCCAGCTTTGCTTCCCGGCATCTCATGTGTTAAGTGACATTAGTGGCTATGGGCCCAGCCTGCAAGTGGCCAGTGGAAGGGGAGCTGCCCAGAAACAAAAGGGTGGGCAGTTATGGCCTTACAGGACACCATCCCCTTGGTCAGGTCTCAGTATCTCCAAAGAGCTGAGTGCAAGGGGCTGTGAGGGGAGGAAGATGGAAGAGGATTTAATCGAGGTTAGTTCTTTAGTTCTAAGATACTTTGAAATTATGGCAAAAGGGATTGTAAGTGGAAATGCAGTGTTGTTCTCATGCATGACTGACCCAGGAAGCCTTTGAAAGCTGCAGCTTGAACAAGTTGCTTTTCAGGTAAATCCAGTTTCCAAATCAGATTCACCTATGAATATGTAGTGCTACTTTAGGCAAATAGGTGGGTATGCATATAGAGGAATGATACCAAAGGAAGACTTTCTGGTTTCTCTCTAGTTAGCTTCTTTCTCTCGTCCTTCTGTTCCTTCTCTGCCAACTCAGATGCTCTGGGTAAGTAAGAATTGAGAATCTTCGGGTGGCGCTGTAGGATAAGCACTGCACAGCTAACCGCAAGGCTGGAGGTCCAAATCCACCAGTTCCTGCTCAGAAACCCTGTATGGACTCACTATGAATTGGAATCAACTCAATTTGCTACTTAGCAATAACAAAACAAAGTGAGATTTTTCTGGGCCTTGGCTTTAGGCATTAATGAACAACTGAAATGGTATGGAGATCTCTGTTCAATCCAACTCAGCAACATGTATTGAAAGTTCACTGTGGGCCAGGCATTGAATTATAGATGAGGGTCAAGTAAGGGGTACTAGCCCACAAGACAAACTTCACACACCTGAGATGCTCATACACTATGAGGGAAGATGGGTATCTTTTCAAGGAATCCTTACACAAGTCAGACTGTCTTAAATGCTCCAGAGAAGGTATAAACGAAATAGCAGGGATAACACAAACGATAATCAGAAATATTCTGGCTAGAGGGAAGAGGAAGGTTTCAGGAAAGAAGTGACAGGCGGAAAGAGAAAGAATAAGAGAGAGAGAAAGAAACAATATGGTGGCTGACAAGGAACTTGAATGTCCAGAGAGGAAATGTCTCCACACAACTCTGTCAAACTGGTTGACACAGCTGGGTGCCACCTCTGATTAACTGGTTCCCTCAGAGTATTGGAATTCAGGGCAGTTTTTATTTATTTTTATTTAGGACAGAGAAGCTTAACAGGTAGAGGCTAATCAGAAGCTGTTCTTTGCTGGGGGGTTTCCACAGGAAAAGACAAAAAGACCTCTGACCTTTCAGAGGTCACGGGCTAAACCAGAAAAGGAGAAGGGTGACATTTTTTTCCTGGTCTGCCTTTCTTTAGTTAATGTTTACAAAGAGGTTGACTGAGTACTGTGGAAACTCCCTGATCACAAGGAATGCGTAGTCAGATGGAGGAAAAATGGAAGTCGTTTTTATTGCTTAAAATCAGAAACTAGTCTTTTCAAAGACCCAGAAGATGCTGAAACCATTTATCCTTCAGAACATTTTTTTCTTAGGCCTCTACTCTGTACAAGGTAAGATTAAAAAACAGTCCTTCATGAGATCCTGGTTATTATACTTGGGGTGAATGCTATGTACTCACTTCATTTTGATTCAGTGACTGCCCTGGAGGTGACTCAGTTGGACTGGTGTGTAGCATTTTCATGGTTGGCATGTTACTACTGCTCCCAAAGCTCCTCCCAGATGAGTGGAAAGATGCACAGGCAAGCCCACAAACACTAAAGAACAGGTGGGGTTGGTAGGGAGTTTGGACAGGGCAAGAAGTTACATTTATTGAGTATCTCAAGCTCCTGAGCATTGTGCTAGGTCGATGTTGTATCTTAGTTTTCCTGAAGTACTGACTGAAGTCAGTTGCTGTTGCTGACTGTCATCCGGCAGACTCTGACTCATGGTGTGGCGGCCTGCACAACAGAATGAAGTCCTAGTCCCATGCTCAACTGCAAGTCAAATAATGCTCCATGGGAAATCATAGGTTTTCAGGGCTGGTTGTCAGAAGTAGATCACCAGGCCTTTCTTCCTAGTCTGTCTTAGTCCCAAAGCTTTGCAGAAAGCTGTTCAGCATCCTAGCAACACACAAGCCTCCACTGACAGATGGGTGGTATGATGAGGTGGATTGCATCCAGCTCTCCTGCACAAAAGGCAAGATTTCTACTACTGAACCATCATGTCTCCCTGCAAAGATGGCATGGAGTCTGTGTGTAACCTCTGAGTACACAGCAGAAGGGGATATCCAGGTCCACATGAGCCCAAGTTCAATTCCTATGATGCAGAAGTCTACTCTCGCTCTTCTTTCACCCTATTCTGACGTGAACTATCCCCTCCCAAGGCACTCTACCTCTCTGCTGGGTTCAATAATCTGTTATAATGGCCACACAGAACTCATAGACAATATTCACAATTGTGGGGTTTATTAGGGAAGTGAACAATTCAGGATTAGAAACAATCAGGATACAGTCCATTTTCCAGTCAGGCACGCCTCTCTCTCATCCTCATCCTCATCCTCACCCTGTCAGTCGCTTGGCCCTTTGTCTTCTACTCTACTCAGGCAAGTGTTATAAGCTCCTTTGGTACTGGTGATAAATCCCAAAGGGCACCCCATTCTGAGCTGCCTGCCTTAGGCACTCAGCTTTACTTTCTCTCTGGGCCTGAGAGCCTGCCGTCTGTCTCCTGTTCTCAGTGCCACTGCTTCTCTAGGCGGTGACCTCGGGAACTAAAGGACACACTCTGCTCATGACTCTTCTTCCTTGATGGTGGTGAAGTCCCTCTTCCTGCTTCTTCCTTGGCTCATTTTAAAGCTGGTGGGATCGCAAAACTAGCCATTCTTCACGTTAGAATGACACATACCTTATTTGGAAGATCTCAATGAACCATTTGGTGGGACTTATAAAGATTATGGATTCCTGATGTGGTGCTATAGGATCAGCACTGTACTGTGAACTGCAACGTTGATGGTTCAAACTCACCAGTCGCTCCTCGGAAGCCCTTTGCAGGGTCCCTATGAGTCAGAACCGTCTTGAGGCGACTCTTAACAACAACACAAAGATTATGGCTAGAAGGGGCATTAAATAATTCCCTGTGCAACTCATGGGCTCAGAGTCAATGACACAGCCACAGAGGTCTAGACTGGAAAGTGGGACAGCCAGCTGATAAAAAGAGACCGGACAGATGTAAGAACACCCACACTTGCAGATGATACCCATTTGACCTGGCTTCAATGACTGGATAAACAGAGCTCAACCCGAAGAAGAAAGAAGAGGAAAAAAGCGTTATCTGATACAATTCAATAAACATGACCTACACCTATAAATGCAGTAGCTCAAAAGAGGAAACAAATCCCTGCTGCAAGAACTATTCCCACCCCCTCCAAACAAAGGGTAGACAGGGATGGGCAACTTGGACATTGGCTACCCAAAATAGGGGGAGGGATACAAAGGTAAGAAGTGACTGGCTTACAAGCTTTCAAGAGGGAACCTAGATCCAAAGGGTGTGGAGGGAGGTAGAGTCTCCAGTGAATAGTATCCAGTCTGTCCAGGAAGGGCTGATGAAATGAAATACAGATGGGTCTCTTGTGATGCAATAGTGAATAATTGCTATCAGGACTGATTGTGAGGGTTGGAAGTCTGAATGTGGACATTTTGTAGCAAGGAGGGGAGTGATTAACTTTTCAGTCTAGGAGTGGAGGACCCTAGGATCATCAATGGAGAAAAGCGGAGAGTGGGATCCTACCCAGAGAAGCAGTGATGCCTGAGATGGAGGCAGAGAAGACGACGTCAAAAGATGGTGTGGCTGGGGACTCGGGATCAGGAGATGGAAAGGGGCTGAGGACTGTGGTGGGGTGTGTGTGTGTGTGTGTGCTGGCTTACAGGGTATACCCTTTGGTTGGGTGAGGATGCGTGGACGGGATCGCAACTATGCCAATGAAATGATGATAGATGATGGAATGAATGTAAAGCTAATGTTCTCCCATGTAGACTATCACACAATTCACAATAAAACATTTAGAAAAAAAAAAAAATTCCCTGTGCCACACATACCCCCATCAAAGTAAATAAAGTTTCATAAACAGCACTCTTTTACTTTACTCATTGAGATTTTTGCTAGAGTTCAGTCTCTCATGCCATCCTAAGCAATGCTCTAGGGGACTAGAGAGTCAGATAGGTACCAGCCGATAAGAAGGACTCTAGGCTCCATCCATTAGAAGACACTGCCATCTGAGGATCACACAGCCCAGATTTATGTGTGGGAGCCAGCGGGAATGATCTGTTTGAGGCACTTGGTTGCTATGAAGTGCTAGTGAACATGAGTCATTGTTGCTCTTAGGGACAACACTGAGTAAGAGGAAAGCTCTTTTACGATCACCATGTTGCAGGTATTTTCTCGGCACCAGCAGGACTTAGAACAAATTGTTGATCATCTCTGACCACAAAATTGTTGCTCTTTCTTTGGCCAATGAATCAAATATGTATTGATTCCCTATTGTAGGCTGAGAATTCTGCCAGGCTTTTTGGAGGCTGGAAGATAAATGAGATGTTGTCTCTGTGCTATATGTGTTTATAATTGATCTTCAGGAAGAAGAGAAATAAAAGAAAAAAAGAAGTGGGCAGACTAGTGCCTTGGCAGTAAATGCTAAATGGTTTACTGCTACAGATCGTGGGAGAACAGTCAAATGGCCAGGATGGCTCCAAGAAATTTGGACACATATGTGGTCTGTAAGAAACCTACATGTTGGGAATTTAGAGAGAATGAGGAAGCAGCAGAGATCTATCTCTCTGAAAAGCTCTACCCATAGCCTGTAGCCACTGGAATTTCTTTGCCCTGCTTTTTGGTGTTGATTAGACTCCAGGCTCAAAGCATCCATGTACCTAACACCTTAGTAAGGAATTTAATAGGAGGACAGTAACTTCTGAGTCTTGGAATGCTCAAGTTCTGTGATGAAAGGTAGAAAGAGAAGCAAAACAGACCTTCCCCTCCTCATCTTACTTTGAGCTTTGCTATAAACAGAATGCATCCTAATTACTCTATTCCTATAATTTGATGTTGACACCCATCTATCAGTTTGCCATCCTGTGGAGGCTTGTGTATGGCTGTGCTGCTGGGAATTATGACACTGGTATTTCAAACACCAGCAGGTCAACCATGATGGTTTCAGTGGCGCTTCCGGACTAAGACAGACTAAGGAATCTACTTCAGAACATCAGCCAATGAAAATGTTATGGGTCACAAGAGAACATTTTTTGATTTGTTTGCTTTGGATACTTTATCAGGATGAGTCAATTGCTAGAGAACACATCATGTTGCATCAAGTAGAAGGTTAGTGAGGGAGAGGAGGTCCCTTGGTGAGATGGATTGGCACAATAGCCACAGTTATGGAGCAGAACATGCTGGAAATCCTGAGGATGATGGAGAAGCAGGCAATGCTTAGCTCTGTTGTACATAAGGTCACACTGAGTCAGAATCAACTTGACAGCAACTAACATCATCTGCTGTGTTCAATTCTTTCCTTCAAGGTCACATAGACCCTACCAATAATTACCAAGACCTTAACAGAATGTCCAAGTTAGTGACACTACCAACTACTACTAAGACCACAGTAGGCGGTCCAAGACCTCGATAGAAGATCCTCATTAGAAGGTTAGAATGAGTGTATGTATATGTGGGAAATGTAGAACAAAATTCAAAGCCAAAAAAACCCCCAAACAAACAACTAGACTTTCTGTTCAGAGAAAGACTAGAGGAATCCCCAAGACTATTGCTCTGTGAAAATCTTCTAACTTGAAACTGAAGACACCCTTGGAGGCCATCTGTCAGCCAAATAACAGATTGGACTGTAAGACAAACAATGTGAAGAACGCGTTCCTTAGAACAATTCTAGATGAGGCCAACATGGCAACATTTGCCAGAACCGAAGATGAGAAAACAGGAAGGACAGAGAAATCTGAGCAATGGAAACAAGGAACCCAGAGAAGAAAATGGGGAAAGTGTTGGCACATTGGATAGCTCACGGTCAATGTCAGGAGAAATGTGTGTATGAACTATCATTTGGAAAACGAATTCACTATGTAAACTTGCACCTAAAACATAGTAAAATGTTAAGAAAAGAAAAGAAAAAAGAATACAAGACAGCTTTAAATTTTTTTGACTTGTAACATGCATATACTAAATTTGAGTGGTGGTGGTCATGGTTATATGCTGTGGAGTTGGTTCTGACTCACAGTGACCATGTGTATGGTTTCTGAGTCTGTAAGCATTACATAAATAGGTAAATAAAAAAACAAACAAACAACAACAAAAAGCAAGGCCACACTGAGTTCAATACCTTTGTCATATTTGAAGGCAAGGCTCTAAATGTTAAATATGAAGATTACCTTCATGACATGTACAAATTTATGTCCTGGGTAATAAGGTATCTTGAATTCATGCACTTGAGAAATGTATACTTAGTTAATCAGCTCATACAATTTACCTACCAACTTCCATAAGGAATCTAACTTAAGTGGTGTAGAGAGGTCAGAGCTCAATCCTTCCCAACCAACTACCTGATATTCCTAAAAGCCAAGTGACTGGTACATCTCTTCCCAGGTCCTTCCACTCAGTATTCCCATGGCATCTCTCACCTATTTGAGTCTTCTTCTCTGCCTCTTCTTCTGTACTCAAAACCAAAAACCAAACCCAGAGTATCGAGTCAATTTTGACTCATAGAAACCTTATAGGACAGAACTGTTGTTGCTAAGTGCTGTTGAGTTGGTTCCAACTCATGGTGGACAGGGTTTCCAAGGAATGGCTGGTAGGTTTGAACTGCCAATCTCATGGTGAGCAATCCAGTTCTGACCCTACTTCACCATACTAGGCCTCTGACAGGATAGAGCAGAACTTGTCTATATGGTTTCCAAGGCTGTAAATCTTTATGGAAACACACTTTTTCATCTTTCTCCCATGGAGCAGCTGGTGGATTTGAACTGCCAACCTTTTGGTTAACAGTCCAATGTTTAACCCACTGCACCATTGGCAGTGAGTTATTTGTCTCCTTATTTTTCTGTCTCTGTACAAGGAAAAGCCAAGTCTGGTCTACTAATTTAAGATACGCAGGGCTAGGCTGTAGCTAAGTGTTTGTAAGCAAAGGTCCAAGGAAAACAGTGTGGGGTTTGGAGAGGGTGATTGCCTTTTGAGTCAGTATCAGAAGAGGTCCTTGTGTTGGTGTTGACAAGGTAAGGTGGTGGGGGAAGACTCACATAACCTCAATAATCAACTGTGGCCAAAGGGCTTTTCTTGCAAGTAATGCCGATTTCTGGGCAAATTCCAGCTTGGGTGATTCTGTTTATTCAACAGCAACTTTTCTTGGCAGCATTTAGATTCTTAAAGTGATTTGCCTCCTATGGAGGCAGGTTCACACTTTTGGTAGAACCAATCTAAGTCACTCTAGGTATCACAGAGCCATGGAATCATTTGTGACTGGAGGGATGGTAGGAATCATTCAGTCTAGGATGCTGAGTTTCAGGTAAGGAAACTAGGCTCATTAGGATCGTTTCTTATGCCAGTCAGCAGAAGAGCTGGAACTATACCTCAGTCTATTCCTTCCCACTTGGTTCAGAGTTCTTTCCTTTTCACTATGCCCCAATTTGAAAAGTCTCTATTGGTTTAATGGGCAGGGTTGGCATTGCTTTTTCCTCTTTAGCAGAGTCATTAGCAGATCTAGAGATGATAAATGACGTTTAGCAAATGTCCTGTGTTAGTGTCTCTTAAGTCAATAAAGTGAAGGCCATATTCTGTTCAGAGCTCTGAGGTTTGTTATTAATTCATCCAGGGGTCACAATGAAACACTGCCTTTCTCTAGACAGCTTTCATGGGCAGTAATGTAAGAGGTGTTCTGTCTTTGAGCAGTGTGATATCTGTTGGGAAGCAGTATTAGGGAGAAAGGGAAGGAGGCAGTACAGCAGAAAGGAAGTGACACTTGTGCGAAGGAACATATTTCCTCTCCACCATATTTTTATGATTGAAAATACAGGCAGTTTCATATCTTAAGGTTTCCTCTACTATAAGGAAAATACAGACTGATTAAGGTATGTCTTATGACAGCTTAGATGTTCACAAAAGGTCTTTTTTTAAATAAAAAAAGGACTCCAGGCATTGAGTTAGCCTTAGCTGTCTCACTAAGAAGCCAAGAACTTTGAACAAGTAACTCCCAAGTCTTAGGCTCCAGTTTCCTTACTGCTGCCATGAAGAAGAGTTAGGTGACTTCTGAAAATCCAACCAAATCCAACTCGACTCATGGCGACACAAGCACTGCTGAGTCAGTTCTGACACTTAGCGACCCTGAGTGTGTAAACCTTTACCGGAGCAGCAAGCCTCATCTTTCTCCGGCAGAGCAATTTATATATTTGAATGACTGACCTTGTGGTGAGCAATCCCGTTTGGAATCCACAATGCTAGCAGGGTTTCTTCAATAGCCACCCTATATAGGGTTTCTGAAGCTGTACGTCTTTGTCAGAGTCCTGGTATGGCGCTGTAGGATAAGAACACAGTTGGTTTGAACCATAAGGTCAACAGTTCAAACTCACCAGCCGCTCCTCAGAAGCCCTACACACGGTTGCTATGAGTCAAAACGGACTCAATGGCACTTAATAACAGCAATAGCAAGACTTTATAGGAGCAGAAACCCTCATCTTTCTCTTGAGGAGTGACTGACAGGTTTGAACTGTTAACCCACGGTTAGCAGTCTGGTGCTTACCCCACAGCACCACCAGGACTCCTTCAGATGACCTGAGGTAGCACAAGTGCTCAGCCACTAGCTGACGATATTTGACATACATGGGATCACCATGAGTTGGAACTGAC
This sequence comes from Chrysochloris asiatica, assembly GCF_000296735.1. Classification (NCBI taxonomy): domain Eukaryota; kingdom Metazoa; phylum Chordata; class Mammalia; order Afrosoricida; family Chrysochloridae; genus Chrysochloris; species Chrysochloris asiatica. The sequence goes on along the minus strand of NW_006408558.1, from coordinate 8,329,332 downwards.
TTGGTCACAAGTGCTAATGTTCTGGCTTTGATATCCTGAGGCTTCCTTCAGGACAAGAAGTCCTGTTCCTGATATCCTGAAACAGTGCTCTTCATTCATCTCACAGTGCTGCTGGTGCGGGACACTTCACACACCCTCCAGGACTGCCCGGCTGGCTAGTTCACACCCTGAAGGTCAAGTAGAGGATGCTGATGCTTTCCTGCTCCTACCAGAAACCGATTAGGAGCATTTTGCATCTGATCATGGATACACATCCAGAAGGCAAAGAATGGCTCATCACCCACCCACTGCCATGGAGTTGATTCCCACTCACAGTGACCCTGTGATGTTTCTGAGACTTTAAATCTTTGATAGGAACAGACAGCTCATCTTTCTCCTGTGGAGTGCCTAGTAGGTTTGAACCTCTCATCTTGCGGTTAGCAGCCCAATGCCTAACCCACAGCACCACCAGGGTCTCTTTCATCTTTGGTGTCTAGTGAGCGGGAGTATCTCTTCCTCTCACAGAACGTTTTATGGTGTGGAGATGTGGAGGTCAAGGCAGACCTTCGGTAAATATGTTTTTTATTGTTTGAGTCAAGATTTTAGGGACCTGGAAATGAAACTGGCCTTGGGGCATTCTCTGATGACTAAGTGATCAACTACTTAAGCTTTAGGTCTACAAGTCAGCCTTTTTTTCTGGCAGTTCAGGCTGCCTCCTCTTGCTAAAGAGATTGCTTCTTTCCTGAGGCTCCAAAATTTGCCCATCATGTTAATGTTCCCTTGGGGTTATAACTACTCTTCCACACAGTAACTACTTCTTATCTTTAATCAAGTATTCAGGAGTCCCTGGAGTGCTGATGTGGCACTGCAGGATAAGCAATGAACTGCCAACCAAAAGGCCAGCAGTTCAAAACCACCAGCTGTTCCTCAGAAACCCTATACAGGGTGTCTGATTGTCAGAATGGACTTAATGGCACTTAACAACAACAATGCAGTCCCTGGCTAACACAAAAAGTGAAGCAGTTACTAACCGAACGGTTGGGAGTTTGAATTCACCCTGAGATGCCTTGCAATAAAGGGCTGGGGATTTTCTTCTGTAAGTTCATATCCTTGAAAATCCTATGGTGCACAGTTTTCCTCTGAAATGTATAAGTCAAATCAGCTGGCTTGAGACTTGTTATCTAGGTTCAAGTTCATCAGTTGCTCCACAGAAACCCTATACAGGGTCACTATGAGTCAGAACCAACTGGACAGCACTTAACAACAACTACAACATCCAGGATTCCTGGTGGAGATTTGAGATAAGTACTAGACAGCTGACCACAAAACAGGCAGTTCTAACCTCTGGTAGCGTTGTCAGGTGCCATCGAGTAGGAACCGACTCATAGCGACCCCATGCACAGCAGAACGAAACAATGTCCAATCCTGGGCCAACCTCACTACGGCTGCCACAGGTAGTGTAGTGGTTACTAACCGGGCTGTGAACCTTAAGGTCAGCGATTTGAAACTACCAGCCGCTCCGCGGGAGAAAGATGAGGCTTTCTACTCCCGTAAAGATTTACACCCTCGGAAACCCTGTACAGGGCCGCTATGGGTAGGAACTGACTCGACGGCACTTAATAACAACAACCTATTGGTTGCTCCATAGGAGAAAGATGAGGTTTTCTATTTTGCAAAGATTTACAGCCTTGGAAACCCTATACGGTGTCTTTATGAGTCAGAATCAACTTGGTAACAATGGGTTTGTGTTTGGTTTATCTATCTAATCTATCTATCTATCTATCTATCCATCCATCCATCCATCCATCCATCCATCTATCCATCCATCTATCTATCATATACCTACCTATATATACTTACTTACCTGTGGACCTAGTGGGATAATTTTTTTTTTCTTTTTAAGTTTTTACTTTGAATTGAGCAATAGCTTACATGGAAGAGCATCAGTTCCACATTCATTCTATCACATTTCATTTCATTGCAATGATTACAGTCTCCTCCATGTACCACCATTCAGCAGCACTAGTTTCCAATCCTTAATGGGAGTATTTTGTTCACAGATTTTACTGAATGTGGCGAATCTATGAATTCAGTTTGTGATCTCCCTGTCAATATACAGTTGCAGCAGTTTTTGCATTATCTTTAGCAAAATTTTACTTGCATGTGATATTAATGATATTGTCCTATGATTTCTGCATCCCACTGTGTCATTTCTCTTTGGAATGGGGACAAATATGAATCTCTTCCAATAAGTTACCTAGGTAGCTGTCTTCCAAATGTCTGGGCATAGATGAGTGAGTGCCTCCAGTTGCTGTATCAGTTTGTTGAAAGATTTCAGTTTGTATTCCATCAATTCCGGGTGCCTTGTTCTTTGCCAATGCCTTCAGTGCACCTTGGACTTCTTCCTTCTGTATCATTGGCTCTTGATCATATGCTACCTCTTGAAATGGTTAAATATCGACCATTCCTTTTTGGTAATATGACTTTGTGTATTCCTTCTATCTTCTTTTGATGCTTTCTGTGCCATTCAATATTTAGCCCATAGAATCCTTTAATATTGTAAGTTGAGGCTTGAATTTTTTTCTTTAGTTCCTTCAACTTGAAAAATGCTGAGCATGTTCTTCCCTTTCGGTTTTCTCATTCTAGGTTTTTGCACATTTCGTTATAATATTTGACTTTGCACCTGACCCAAGCCAGTAACCTCATATGCATGTGAAAGTTGGATAATGAATATGGAAGACCTTTGAAGAAGTGATGCATTTGAGTTATAGTGCTTGAGGAGAATATTAGAAGTACCATGGACTACCAAAAGAATAAACTAATCTGTGTTGGAAGAAGTACAGCCAGAATGCTCCTTGGAAGCCAGGATAGCTAGATTTCATTTCTTATACTTGGGACAGATTATCAGGAGGGACCAGTTCCTGGAGAAAGTTATCATGTTTGGTAAAGTGGAGGGTCAGAGAAAAAGAGGAGGACCTCCAATGAGATTGATTGGCACAGTGGCAGTAGCAATGGGTTCACAACGGTTGTGACGTTGGCACAGGACTGGGCAGTGTTTTGTTTTGTTGTGTATAGGATCACTATGAGTCGGTACTGACTAGATGGCACCTAACAACAAAAACAGTCTGTGGTAAGTTAAAGAAAACCAAAATTTCAAAGTTCCTATCAGATGCTGTAGTGTAGTGATGACGTATCAGACTGCTAACCTCAAGGTCGGCAGTTTGAAACTACCAGCTGTTCCATGGGAGAAAGATGAGGCTTTCTGCTCCTGTAAAGATTTGCAGCCTAGGAAACCCTGTGCAGGGTCACTATGAGTCAAAACCGACTCCACGGCACACCACCATCACCACTCCATCTGTATGCTGAACAAATAATTCTAGAAGCAGGATTCTATGAAGAAGAATGCAACACCAGGACTGGGAGAAAACTCATTAACAACCACGATGTGCAGATGACACAACCTTGCTTGCTGGGAGTCAAGAAGACTTGAGATATTTACTGATGAAGATCAAAGACTACAGTCTTCAGTATGAATTGCACATAAACTTAAAGAAAACAAAAGTACTCACCACTGGACCAATAAATAGCATCATGATAGTGGAGAAAAGATTGAAGTTGTCAAAGACTTCATTTTGCTTGGATCCGCAGTCAATGCTTATAGAAGCAGCTGTCAAGAAAACAAAAGACGTTTTGCATTACATCAATCTGCTGCATAAGACTTCTTTAAAGTGTTCAAAAGCAAAAATGTCAGTTTGAGGATTAAGGTACACCTGACCCGAGCCATGGTTTTTCAATAGCCTCATATACATGTGAAATTTGAACACTGACTAAGGAAGACCATAGAATAATTGATATATTTGCGTTATGGCATTGGAGAAGAATATTGAAAGTACCAAGGACTGCGAGAACAAGCACACCAGTATTGGAAGAAGTATAGCCAGAGTGCTCCTTAGAAGCCAAGATGGCGAGAGTTTGTTTCTCATACTTTGGACATGTTGTCAAGAGGGACCAGTCTCTGGAGAAGGGCATCATGCTTGGTAAAGTAGTGGTTGTGGTGGTTATGTGCCGTGGAGTCGGTTCCGACTCATAGAGACGCTGTATAGGGTTCCGAGGATGTGAATCTTTATGGGAGCAGAACCCTTCATCTTTCTCTCACGGAACAGCTGGTAGTTTTGAACTGCTGACCTTGCGGTTCACAGCCCGATTCGTAACTACTATGCTACCAGAGCTCCTTGGTAAAGTAGAGGGTCAACAAAAAAGAGGAAAATGCCCAGCGAGATGGTTGACACAATGACAACAGTGAGCTCAAACGTAACAACAATGGTGAGGATGGCACAGGACAGGCAGTGTTTCATTCTATTGTGCGCAGGGTGGCTATGAATCAGAACCAACTCAACAGCACCTAACAACAACAACACGTGATTTTTTTTGTCATTTCTATTTTAATTTTGATGATAAAGATTAAAAATGATCTCTGTAGAGTATTATCAACAATAATAATTCCTTAGATGAGTTTCTAACAAACTGAAAGTTTATGTCCTGAACTGTAGAACAGAATTACAATGTGAGTTAGCACCTAGGGGCTGAGTTTTGATTCAGACCTGTACAATGTATTGAAAGTTTAATTTCCTTATCTGTCAAATAAGGCTAATGATATCTGTCCACCTTTCCTCATGATTTTGGAATGAAACTATGGTGACATGTGTAGAGTATTTGATAGAAAACTTTTAAAGAAGTAATATGTGTGTTGGTAGCTGAGTTGGCCTCACCTCATGGTGAACCCAGGTACAATGAATGGAACCAGATTATGGTATCTGTACATTTTTGTGTTTTTTTTTTTTCTGTACTGTATAGGTTTTTATTTCACAAATCTCTAATGTTAATAAATTCTATTTAAGGAATTTTACATGCTGTCTTTCATTCAGCCGCCCATCAACCAAAGCCATCTTCGGTCCTCCAAAACTTGTATTAAAATGCATCTTCACGACTGCCCTCTCTTAAAAGCCCACAGCTGTTCTTGTCTGTATGAAGTTGGCTTTCCAGTATCCAGTTGGTAATGGATCACACTGAATCTGGAAGACAGTCATGGCTTTCTTATAGTTGTGCTACTGAAATCTCCAATTAAAATATGGGCAACTGAAGATGTGCTATAGACATTTCTTGCCTGGAATTTTTCCAAATTATTCACCTCAGGACCCTGGAAGTAGAAGGTACATTGATATTTTGGCAAACACCAAAAACCTAAAAATCATAGTATTCTTCGATGCATTTCTATTGCTGTTCCATCTAGTTCTTACTTATTATTATTTTTTTTTACATATGATTTGAGTAAAAGTGTTAACAGCTATCAGTGCCATCGCTGTAGTTAATTTACTGCGATGGAAGTAAGGTCTGTCTGAATTTAGGCCACACTGACAGTTTCTGGACACTGGGATTGTCTGTGTTGGTGGCTGATTTTTGGAAGCAGATTAAGGACTTTCTCCTTGTCTTAGTCTGGAAGATGTGCTGAAACCTGTTAAGCATCATAGCAACATGCAATCATCCCTTGAGAGCTGGTATGCTCACATAGCACATACACACACACACACCATCCTGTGGACCATTGGGAGGAAGACTGCCTAGGACAGGACCAGTCTGTGCATGGGGAAAACACTCACCCTCAGTGTTGATGAGTCCCAGGACAGCAGTGACCTACAGCTTCACCTTCGCATTGACCAGCAGCCTATGGTACGTTCCTCATGCTGAGCCAGTGGGTTTCGTGCCTTGTTTCTGTTTCCATGCTTGAGTGGAAACCATCTCTGGTTTGGGCTGTAACATGGAAGGGGAGAGAGGAGAGTGGGTTCCCTGGATGTTGTAAGAGGATTTTTTTTTTTTTTTTGGTAGAGGGGCCACTGACAGGAATGTACTCTCAGAAGATGGGTGGCCCTTCAAGCCAGCTCTCTTCAGTTCTTAATCCCAGTTTACCTTTTCCTCATGCTAAAACCCTCAGGGCAGGAAAGAATAGCTCTTACCCTGTTTTGAGGTAAAAATCCCTTAGGTGGCTTTGGGCGCTCCCCAGTGAGCATAGAGTTCCAGCTTTAATGGAGGGGTTAGTGTTGTGCATGTTAAAGTTAATGGAGGGACTGATGGGAGGTGAGCCAAGAGGAAGCCCTAATGAACACAGTCTATTGGGAGGGAAGGGTGTTTCTGAGTGGAATGTTAAGTCATTATCAGGAAATTTTAGTAGGAGCCCAAAAAGTATGTGGTGGTTTCCCTTTTTCCACAGCAACCTAGAATGCATTTTCCAAACAGAGCTATCTCAGGAAGGGCTAAGAATCCCAGGATCAAACACATCATTTTACCGGCCTGATTTCTTCTCTTTCTAGGGTATTTCATTACTCATGTCCCTCAGTATTTTTTCATGATAATCAAGGTCCAACATGGAGCTTGATGAGTCCTGTTTGCCTTAGGTATTTAAGGGAATTGCATAGAGTTAATAGTGCTAGGGATCAAGATAGAACTTCCACCAGTAGCTGCAAGACCACCAACCCTGGCAGGAGGTGAGCATTATTGGTCCTCGTGGGTCTAAAGGTATAGGGTGTGGGCATCAGGGCATTTCCATTCTATTCCTCAGGTTCCTCTTCCATAGCTTCCAGAAAGCACTTAGTGTTAGAAGGGAACATCCCTTAGGCTATCAGAAGCTGTTGTTGGTAAGTACCTTTGAATAAGTTCTGATTCATTGTTGTTAAGTGCTGTTGAATCAGTTATGACTCATAACAACCCTGTATAGGATTTCTGAGGAGCTGTTGATGAGTCTGAACTGCCGACCTTGTGGTTCAAACCAACCTTGAGGTCGAGTACTTATCCTATGGCACCACACCAGGACACCTTCTGACTCACAGCCCCCCTGTATAGGGTTTCCAAGGCTGAAAGTCTTTACAGGAACAGAAAACCTCATCTTTCTCCTGGAACTGTTGTTAGGTGCCATCGAGTCAATGCCGATTCATAGTGACCTTATACACAACAGAGTGAAACACTGCCCCTATGGAAGCTATGGAAGAGGAACCTGAGGAATAGAATGGAAATGCCAACTTCACAATCATTAAGCTGTTGCTGCTGCCACTGTGCCAATCCATCTCATTAGGGGGTCTTCCTCTTTTTCCACGACCTTCCATTCTACCTATCATGATATCCTTCTCCGGGACTGGTCTCTCCTGACAATATGTCACAAGTAGGAGAGATGAAGTCTGGCTATCCTGGCTCCCAAGGAGCATTCTGATTGTTACTCTTCCCAAACAGATTTGTTTGTTCTTCTAGCTACAACAGTGATACTTTTAATATTTGTGTCCAACACCATATGAGGATTGTTGAAATGCGATATGTTTTGTTACCTTTATAATGAACACAATTTAAAAAAATGTTTTTAACAAGTATGAGAGATGACTTTTCTGGTGAGGAGTGGTAATCTAAATTTCTTTCCTCACAGTGCTTTGAATTCAACCACTAGAGATTTCTTCCTTTGTCTGAAATACTGTCCTTTCTCCACCATTCTCATGCAAAGTACACATGTTTCTGGAAGGGTAACATGTTAAACCATTTTTATTTTTATTTTTTACCTTGTCATTTTCTTGCCTGACAGGGATAGCTTACATAAAAATGATGGCATGGGATAATCTGGAGGGAGACTTGAAATTAAGGAGTGGAGGAAGATAGGGATTTTAGTCTCTTTTCACTTAGTTCACTATTTTGCTTGCCTTTCAGTTTCACTTGGAGTTTCGGAGAGGAAGGTGAATGGAATGAGTGCCTAGGGCTTCTGCCTGAGGCTGGAATTAAGTCAGGGGTGATGTGTTAACCAGAGAGCAGGGCAGGCCAACCCCCAGTACTCAGAAACTGAATAACACTTCTGTTCCTTTTCTGTATGCTATTGAGAAACCCCACATTCCCAGGCAGAGTAGCTTGTGCCTTTCTCATAGACACCTCCTCTTTTCCCTGCTCAGCTTGGATTGCCCCTGGGCATGCTCTGATTACCAAGGGAAAGGTGTGCTAATGTTAATAAATAAGCCATCACAGTTTACACAAACCCAGTGCTACTGAGTCCATTCCAACACGTAGTGATCCAATAGGACAGAGTAGAACTGCCCCTGAGGGCTCTCAAAGCTGCAATCTTTATGAAGTTGACTGCAAAATCTTTCTCCCATGGATGGAACTGCTCACGTTTTCATTATCAGCTGAACACTTAAACACTGCACTACCAGGGACTCTCAGTTTATGCCCAAAGCCAAACCCAGTGCCACCTAGACAATTCCAAGGCATAGTATCCCTGCATGGCATTTCTGACACCGTAAGTCTTTACAAGCCTTTAAAATCTATCATGATGGCATTTGGTTCTCAGACATTAATCTCAGGAAGCTAGATGAAATTCTGACTGATTTGTACTTGGGGCTTCAATAAATTTGTGGAAAAACTCCATTATTTTATTTTATTTTATTTTTTTGCATTTCATCATTTGTTTAGCTGTTTAGGCAACTGGGTTTTTACAAGCTGGTGAACACTGACAAATTATTTCTCCCACAGAACTATAAACACATATTCCCAGACAATATAAATATATGGTTGAACTAACATTAATACACATCACCATTTTATCAATTACACAATAAAACGAATGCTCAAGTATCCAAATATTAAGTTACACAGCTCAAAAGGCATATAAAAATTAGAGTCCGCTCAAATCATTAGCTGAAACCCAGTTTTTTGTTTTTTGTTTTTTTTTTGCAAGAGTTTGGAAAAGGGGGAAAAAAAAATCACACTTCAAACAAAGTTGATAAACAAGTTCCAATTGATGAGAAAAAAAATAACAAAGATTTAAAAATTATATGATTAAATAACAAAGCATTTCTACCTCTTAAAAAATATTTCCTAAATTAAAGAGCCTATTCTACGTGTTCTGCACAAGACAAAGGCAACATTGTCCTAAAAAATTGAATAATCCACTCCTGTTCTTTATTCAGGTCCTCCCTGTTAAGTTGCACGCCAAAGTGCAAACATTAAATTTACTGTAAGGCTTTTTTGTTTTGTTTTGTCAGGAGACATTAAAGACATGTGCTTCTATACAATGTAGGTTTTTTCAAAATGAAATTTACAGACATTAAATCATTGTTAAGACTCAGTGAAGCGGGGCTTGATGGCGGCTAGGGTGGAGGTGCAGTGAAGTTCGCTGTCAGACATACCACAGAACACCAGGCAAAGCAGACCCAGGCCAGAGCTCCAAAACTCGGAACCACAGAGATAGGAATATTTAAAAAGTTTGAAGGCTTATAGCTAGTGGAACTTGAAGCAGAAGTAAGAAAATCACGTACTTTTGAATCTGCGGGGCTGGGCTTGGAGGCCTGGAGCCGACATCTTGAACGAGACCAAACGCTAAGATCAAACAGGGGGGAGAAGAAACACCACAGAAGAACGCCGCGGGAACCTTGGAGCAAAGGTAGACAATATATTTAGTTGGTTTTGCTTTGTTCTGATTTAAAATTTTTTTATATCTGGTCGTTGGCTCCCCCCCCCCCCCCCACTGTTTGTGCACCTCCATTCTGGGACTAGAGGGGGTGGGGGTGGGGGTGCCTGAGCGACTGGACACCCCCCACCCTCATCACTGATGGGTTCTTCTGCCCCGCATGCGCCACAGATATTCAGCCCAAGAGCAAGGCCCTGAACGTTTTATTTTTGTTTTAAATACGGGAAGAGGCAGGACAGGACTGTAGAGAGGGAAAGAGGTAAAAACAAAATAGGGTGAAAATTAAATTAAATCCTGAGGTACAGCATAATACCAACAGTGGCATCTTGAAATCTCTCAGGCAGTTTTGAATGCAAGAAGCTAAACAGAGGACATTAAAGTTCTACTCATAATGTTGTTGTTAAGTGCCGTCGAGTCGGTTCTGACTCATAGCGACCCTGTACAGGGTTTCCGAGGGTGTAAATCTTTAAGGGAGTAGAAAGCCTCATCTTTCTCCCGCAGAGCGGCTGGTAGTTTTGAACCGCTGACCTTAAGGTTCACTGCCCAATTCGTA
>NW_006408558.1:8306147-8316455 GCF_000296735.1 Chrysochloris asiatica | reverse complement strand
GTCCTGTCCCAAGTTCCACTTCCAAAGTAATACCATCAGGCACCCATTTTATTGACTGCAACAATTCTATGACCATTGGAGTCTTTGAAGTGCAAACGTGTTTTAGGATGATACTTCTCCAAATACAAAAGTTGCTTGTTGCTTTTGTCTTATGAACTGTATAGCATCTTCGTACTTCATTCCACCTTCAATTAATGCAAGGGCAACAAGAATTGGAGCTCTCCCAAATCCTGCCACACAATGAACAGCAATACATCAACCAGGTCCTTCACGAGACTTAATGTTTACAAGACTTAACCAGTCATCAACAATCTGATTGGATGGTAGTGCACCATCATCAAAAGGCCAATCAAGAACATGGATGCCTTCTTATTCCACAAGAGCAGTGTCATAAGTTGCTTCACATTACTCTCACTATTGTGGTAACTCCATACTTCTTAAATCCCTCTATAGATTTATTTAAGGTTGCATTGGTTGGATTGTATGTAATAAGAAATCTCATTTTCTTGCATGTGACTTCCACAGGAGCTGGATGGTTCATTCGAGCCATGTTGATTTTGTTTTAAGAATTCAATAGGGTTACGAAAGAATTTTAAAAAGTGAATACAGAAATGATGTAAAGAAACTGAAGTCTACTTCAAAATACTCCACTTGGCAATTCTCGGTACTTTCAGTATGGTGTTGGGAGTAATGGGAAATGAAATGAACCTCCTAACAAGAAGTGGCAATTCTTCAGTCGAGTAATACTGAGGCAATAGAAAGGAAGTACACTGAGGTTTACCCATTTGGGTCAGAACTCTTGAAAACTGCTCCAGGGATTTCAAGTCAACCGCTCTTATGGGGGCTTCTGGAGTTCTGGTGTGGCGCTGTAGGTTAATGGGCTAGACTGCAAAGCCGTTTGAACTGCAAGGTTGGCGGTTCAAGCTCACCAGTCACTCCTTGGAAACCCTATGCAGGGTCGCTATGGGTCGGAATTGACTCGACGGCACTTAACAACAACAACATGGGGGCTTCTGGGTGGAGTAGTAATGAATTTCTACAGTTCACTTGTCTGCATAGAGGTCGTGCTGTGGCTGGCAGTAATCTCCACTGCCCTTCAGAAACTCCATAAATGTGTGAGCAAGACCGCCACAGAACTGCCCTCTGCCACAGTATCCTGCCTTTCTCTGGGTTAATAAGTTGACCCGGTGTTTTTAATGAGCAAGGAAATCAGAAGAAAACTCCACAACTTGTATTTTCGTCCTCAGCTCTCCAAATCATCCATTATCTTTGAGTTCCACTTTTCCACAATTTTTTGAAGCCCCCTCTTATATGAGTAATCCTTGTGTGGCGCTGTAGGCTAAGCACTGAATTGCCAACCACAAGGTTGGTGGTTCAAACCTACCAACCACTCCTTGGAAACCCTATGTTGTTGTTAAGCACTGTTGAGTTGATTCCAACTCATAACAACTTTGTGTAGGGTTTCCAAGAAGCAGCCAGGAGATTTGAGCCACCAATCTTGTGGTGAACAGTTCAGTGCTTATCCTACAGTGCCACACCTGTCGCTATGAGGCAGAACAGACTTGACAGCACACATGAAGTTATATGAGGAAATTTGAACTCAGAGCTGTTTAAGATGGTTGTGTTGTTGTTAAGTGCTATCTGTCATTCTGACTCATAGGGACCCTGTATAGGTTTTCTGAGATTAAACACTTGGAAAATAATGACGTTGCCTCAAAACCACATTTTAATGCACAGTTCTTGCATTAAACCAGAGTGTTGACAATGATAATGGTAGGAGCTTCTCCTGTTAGAATATTTGTTTTTTTTTTTTATTTTCTCAACTCTTGTATGAGGAGACTGATTACTGTATATGACACGTTAAGACTCTGAGGGAAAAGGAGATGCTGAACCAAAAATGGAATGTACAGTTATTGTAAAGTAGCGGGTTTCTGGCGCCATCTAGTGCTTCACTGACGTAATGATGGGTGAATGATTCAGTTACAGAAGGGCAATGATGTTGCTGTCAAAATTGGGGCCTGCGGGTCCTTGTACTTAACTCTGGGCTTTGTGATAAAAAGTTTTTCCTTAAAAATTTTCTTCTCGTACATGGGTAGACATGTATTAACTTGAGTGAAGGGAAAGGCAATATATGTAAATATATTGTTGTTAAGTGCTGTCTAGTCGGTTCTAACTCACAGCAACTCTGTCTAGGGTTCCCAAGGAGTGACTGGTGAGTTTGATCCAATTTGCAGTCCAGTGCTTATCCTACAGTGCCACACCAGGAATCTCTCTCTCTCTATATATATATGTATTTATCTATTATATAAGGAGCTCTGGTAGCGTAGTGGTTACGAATTGGGCTGCGAACCTTAAGGCCAGCAGTTCGAAACTACCAGCTATTCCGCGGGAGAAAGATAAGGCGTTCTGCTCCCGTGAAGTTTTACAGCCTCGGAAACCCTGTACAGGGTCGCTATGGGTCGGAACCGACTCGACGGCACTTAACAACAACACAACATCTGTTATATATCTATACCAAATCCTGGTGAGGCGCTGTGAGTTAATGTGCTGGACTGCATAGTCGCTTGGAACTGCAAGGTCGGTGGTTCAAGCTCACTAGCTGCTCCTTGGAAACCCTATACAGGGTTGCTATGGGTCGGAAGCAACTTGATGGCACTTAACAACAACATCTATCACCTATCATTGTTGGTAAGTGCTGTTGAGTTGGTAAGTGCTGTTGAGCTCCGCGGGAGAAAGATGAGGCTTTCTACTCCCGTAAAGATTTACACCCTCGGAAACCCTGTACAGGGTCGCTATGGTTCGGAACCGACTCGACGGCACTTAACAACAACAACAACAACAACATGCTGTGCTATTAATTGTTCCCGTGATAAATTGCTACATATTGACAATCCTGGTGTGGTGTTACAGGGTACACACTGGACTGTTAGCTGCAAGGTTGGCAGTTCAAACCCATCAGCTATTTCTTAGAAACCCTATATAGGGTTGTTATGAGTTGGAACCGGCTTGATGGCACACAAGAACAACAATAGAGAAAAAGCAATAATTAACCCCAATAGAGTGCCCCCCCCCACTAGATTCTGAGCTACTTGAAGGTGGCGGTTGGTGGTTGTGTGCTGTGGAGTCAGTTCTGACTAATAGCGACCCTTAATAGAATTTCTGAGGCTGTAAATCTTTACGGGAACAGAAAGCCAATTTACACTACCCTGGTAAACACCTGCCCCATAGCAGTAGGCAGTTTCTGTCAAGTAGGCTTTGACATAGAACAACCCCATGCTCAACACAATGAAACCTTGTCTGTTCCTGCACTGCCTTGTCTCAGTTGGGATGCCCCAGTCCATTGTCATGGCCACTGTAGACCTTGAGTGTCTTCCAGCCTATGGGGCTCATCTTCCAGCATTCTATCAGTCCATGTTCTGTTGGGATCCATAGAACTTTCAGTGGCTAATTTTTGGAAGCAGACTGCCAGGCCTTTCTTCCTAGTCTATCTTAATCTGGAAGTTCTTCTGGAATCTGACCAACATGGATGACCCTCCTGGTATTTGAAATACATGTTTACTCCATTGATGAGTTCATGCACAGTCACATCTGGATGAAGAGAATGTCCACCTCTCTGCCCAGCAGTCTTCTTGGATAGTGAGGGAATGTTACAGATTGAACTGTGTCTCTCCAAAATATGTGCTGGAGTACTAACCCCTAAACCAGTTGCTGGAATCCTTGAACTGCAAGGTCGGCGGTTCAAACTCACCAGCTGCTCCTCAGAAACCCTACCCTAAAGATTTTCAGCTTCGGAAACCCTGTACAGGGTTGCTATGAGTCGGAACCGACTCCATGGCACGCAACTATCACCACCACCAGTTAAGGAATATGAAAAGAGGATATTTAAGCATACAGAGGAGAGAATGTTAAGAAGTCCATTTATGGGTCTCATCCTTAGAATTCAGAATTGCAATTACAGCTAGGGACCCTGGTTAAGGGATAGGGCAGGAATTTGACCTGATTCTAGTTTCCTCTAGGACAAGAGCTTTCTGAGCTATAGCTCTTCAATGTCTAAGTATGAGCTCTAGAAAGGAGACAAATAGTTTGCTCGTCTGACATTTTATGTCTAATTCTTGGTAATGTTATTTTTAAGTTTTCACCAAACAACCCTGTCGACAGATTTCACTGTGTAAGAATGCTTTCTAATTCATGCTCTCGCTACCCTCCACATAAAAAGGTACATGCTCTGAGCCTTTCTGTTAGGAGTGGGAATCAATGTAAGGAGGCCAAGTCCACAGGCCTAAAGACGGGCCATGATACTTAGCCTTCATGTCTATCCTGTTCTGGACTTTTCACAACAGTTGTGTACATAAATATGTGTGAGAATCAAAATACTCTTCCAAATGTGAGTATTTAAAAGGAAATTATGGTTTATCTTTTTGAAAAGCAAAGAATCTTTTTGCAAAATACATAAGGTAGTTCCTGACTTACAAAGTATTCTAGTAATTACCAACAACCTCACTTACAGTCTGTTCAAATCCACTCAGGGGGTCTTGGAAGAAAGTCCTGGTGACTTACCTCTGAAAACGTAGCCATTGAAAACCCCGTGTGTTGCAGACCACAGGTATTGGGGTGTTGAGGACCGGTGTCAAGGACAAAAATCCAGCACGTGGCCACGCTCCGACTTGCTGGCCAGAGACCCTGAGGGCTCAAGGAAGTAACCTCTGGACGTCCTGTGTTCATTGGGTTCATTGGCTTTTACGAACTCACTGTTGGGCTAGCTCCGTAGAATTCTCTTTAGTCCTATTAATTCATGCTATGCTTCGAACCTCTGTAACTGTAGCCTCTGAGAAAATGGTTTCTTACGTGCTTCTCTTAATGTCTCCACTGTGTTGGCAGTGCTTAAGGTTCTGGGAACAAATCTCTCTGAGGAACAAACTCTGGCCACTGGACAAGCTCATCCAAACTGTTCTTTATCAAATTATTCAGTTATGTTTGATATTAACTTAATATATGAGCCCTTGATACCCATGGACAAATATTAAAACAAAAAACTGCTCCTAAAGCCGAAGCTGTAAAAAGTTCCAAAAGCAAGTTTCTCCCAAGGAATTAACTCAGTAGATTGGCGTATTCCAGGGCTTTGTCTAAAGAATGATAGGTGGCTGCCTTCCCAGTTCGACCCCAGGTGCAAACCATTCAGCTAGGCGTCTTGCTTCTTCCTGCAGGCCTCAGCCAGCCAGCTGACACAGCGGGACTCCTTTCAATCCTTTTCACCTTTATCCCATTCGAGGTTAGGTGCTATAGATATGTTAATTAGCCTGAAGAAACCAAGTTGCTGCCCTGGGATTCGAACCTGAGAAGTATGGTATAAATTTGCTTGAATTTCTGGAAAATTAAGGATGTTAGATTATCAAGACAATTTGTGATGTATGTTTTAGAATTTGTACCTGTAAATCATTGTGTCCTGTTTTGAACGATTAATCACATTTCACTTCTGTACCCCGTCTTAATAAACCCCGCCTTCCTTTGTGTAAAGCTCCTCCCCCAAAATAAAATGGGGCGCAGACCTAAGCCTGTATGCATTGCGGCTTGCAGTATGGGCAGGCATTGCAGTTGGCAAGGTGTGCAAACGGCATGCATAGCCAAAATGTTTACAATGCAGGATCTGTCTGACGCCAGTTACGCATCCACTCTGGTTTCGGGGTGTCTTCTTGTCTCTCTTGTTGTGCCTTTGTGTGTGCTTTTTCTCTATCTCTGTCGCTGCCAGATCTCCCTCCTTTGTGAACCGAACCCCTGTGTCGAGGCCGGTTCTTGACACCCGTGGAACCCAGTTCTACTCCAACAAACATGGGGTCACTATGACTTGAAATTAACTTGACAACTGTTTTTTTTTTTTTTTTTTCCTGGCATCTAGAAGATATCCTGCAAAGCCACACTTAGAGTCCAGTTGTGGTGCTACAGGATAAGTACAGGACTACTAGCAGCAAGGTTGGTGGTTCAAACCTACCAGCCTCTTCTTAGGGAGGCAACCCAATAAAATCCCATGGCAACAAGCATCTCACAAAAAGGAGCTATCTGGCTCCCCATCCCTATCTGTGTAGACACAGGCGGGAAGCTGTGAGTCATCAGCTACACATCGGGGTCTTTGAGGAGATAATCTTTATGAAGATGAAAAATGTCTTTGAGTGCTTATTGATTTCATCCTTTCCGTGTGGGGTGAGAAAGCTGCTGTGAGGAGTTCTGGGGATCTGGGACCTGAGGCATCAGGATTTCCTGAGAATTTATGAGAAATGCAGTTGTAGACCTCAACTCAGACCTATGCACACATACATGCCAGTTGTATAGGTATACCCCATGTGTGTCAGAGTAAAACTGTGCCCCATAGGGTTTCCAGTGGATGAATTTTAAACAGAAATGGCCAGAGCTTCATTCCAAGGTGCTTCTAGATAAATTGGAACCTCTAATCTTTTAGCTTTTAACTAAATCTGTTAACTGTTTATACAACTCTTAAGATCCTATTCTAGAACGACTCACTCAGAGACTCTGGACACATGCCCAGCAGTATTTTAACTGCTAGAGTATTCTGTGGTGCTGTAGGATAAAGTACTCGACCGCAAGGTGGGTTTGAATCGTAAAATCTGCGGTTAAAGCCACCAGTCACTACTCAGATCGCTATGAGTAGGAATCAACTTAATGACACTTAACAACAACAACTACAAAACTGATTTGCTAAAGTTTGAGAAGCACTTAAGTGAAGAGTAGATGAGATAAAGAAAACTAAAGAAATAGACTAGGAAGAGCAGTCAGTTGAAGGTTGTCTCCATTCAAAGCACCAATGTTGTCTAGCTTTATGAAAGACATTTGTAAGGTACATTAAGGACTTCTTGGTGAGGCTGGGAAATACACCAAACAAACAGCAGCCTGAAGGATGGAGAAAAACTACTGAAAAAACCTAAAAGGGTTAATCAGTTCTACAACATCTTATCTTCAATTCCGAAATGGAAAAGCTTTGGAAAGCAAGCCTTTTATTTTAAGTTTAGCACCTAAACCTGTTGGTGGAAAAATCTGATCCTGTTTTCCTGGAGGCTGTTTATAACCATTTTTATCTCTGGTTGCGTAGTGGTTACAAATCAGGCTGCGAGCCACAGGTCAACAGTTTGAAACTACCAGCTGTTCTGTGTGAGAAAGATGAGGCTTTCTGCTCCCATAAAGATTTACAGCCTCAGAAACCTTATGCAAAGTTGCTATGAGTCAGAATTGACTCCACGGCACATAACAACAGCAACAACACAACACTTTGAGTGAATATTCATGTTTTCTTTGATAATACTAAGAGAAGTGGTCTCAGATCCCACTGGAGTACTTAGTAATGAATTGTATTTACTATCTAAAATGCTTCTGAAAAAATTCTCAGTTCTAAAACACACCTGGCTCAAGAATTAAAGAGAGGGGATTGTAGATCTGTATGAGGGGTTTCAAAAAGTGGGAAATTCCATTATTTGTCAATTTCACTTTTCCACCAGCTTTTCAAAGCCTCTTATGGTTAAGAGGTGGGCCCTAGTGGTGTAATGGGTTATTCCTTGGACTGTTCATGGCAAAGCAGTTGCTAAGACCAACTACTGAGTTCAAATCTCCCAGCCTCTCTTAGAGAGACCAAGGCTTTCTGCATGAGTTGGAATCTACTCAATGGCAGTGGGTTT
Organism: Chrysochloris asiatica; assembly: GCF_000296735.1. Taxonomy (NCBI): domain Eukaryota; kingdom Metazoa; phylum Chordata; class Mammalia; order Afrosoricida; family Chrysochloridae; genus Chrysochloris; species Chrysochloris asiatica. The sequence continues at coordinate 8,308,776 of NW_006408558.1, read as the reverse complement.
TTGGTGGGTTATATTTAAGAAACTTTGGCCATCTCTCAACAGAGCCAACTCCTTTCCTGGCTTCTCTCTCCTGAAATGCCCCAGCTGTCTGAAATATAAGGTTTCTCCAAGCCAAGGACTAAATTAGCTCTAAGGATGGCTCTGCAGGGGAGGCCATGAGTCTGAACCTCTATTGGAGCCAAGATCCCCTCTTTTTATCTCATGTGCCCCAGATTGCAAATTCCTTGAGGGCAAGGCCATGCTTGGACCTTTTTTTGCCAGAGTACTATGCAGGGTCTGTTGTGCTAAAAGAATGAAAGAGGCCTTGGGGTGAGAAGGTATGATCCAGGGAGATGGAAGTGAGCCCCAGTTTCTTCAGTGACGATAGTTCTCCTTTGTCATCATCCTACAGAACATCAACCTTCAGAACACAAATAATCTGGAATTGAATATAGAGATTGTCTTCTCCTCCCCTTTTTAAAAAAATTTAACTAAATGCCATACTTTATTTAAAAAATTAACTAAATGCCCTTTTGCTGTTCCAAGATCCCATCCAGGACATCACATTGCATGCAGTTATCACGCCTCCTTCAACATGTTGTTGTTGTTGTTAGGTGTCATCGAGTCAATACCAACCCATAGTGACCTTATGCACAATAGAATGAAACACTGCCCTATTCTGGGCCAACCTCACTACTGTTGCCACACTTGAGTCCATTGATGCTGCCACTTGGCCAATCCATCTTGCTGGAGGTTTTCCTCTCCTTCTTTGATTCTCTACCTTACCAAACATGATATCCTTCTCCAGTGACTGGTCCCTCCTGACAATATGTCCAAAGTGTGAGAGATGAAGTTTGGCTATCTTGGCGTCTATGGAGCACTCTGGCTGCAGTTCTTCTAAAATGTATCTATTGGTTCTTTTGGCAGCCCATGGCACTTTCAATATTCTCCTCCAACACCGAAACTCAAAGGCATCAATTCTTTTGTGGTCTTCCTTATTCACTGTCCAGCTTTCGCATGCATGTGAGGTTATTGAAAATACCATGGCTTGGGTCAGGTGCACCTTAGTCCTCAAGCTGACATCTTTGTTCTTCAACACTTTAAAAAGGTCTTGTGCAGCAGATTTGCCTAATGCAATACGTCGTCTGATCTCTTGACTGCTGCTTCCATGAGTATTGATAGTTGATCCAAGAAGAATGACGTCCTTGACAATTTCAATCTTTTCTCCATTGATAAGTATTTGAGTAGTGAATATTAAAGGAAAATAAGTAGTATATCTCATGAGGGTGATATTCCTAGAGGTGCATGAAGATTTTTTATGTATCCGGGTACCGTGGAGTAGAGTGTAGGGCCGCTTGTTTTTAGAGCTTGCCTGCCACCACTGTCCAGATTGGAGTGTCATCTCTTTGTGCCCATGGACATTGTGCACAAATAACAAAAACGCAGCTGCTTGACTCACCCCTACTTCACTGAGGATTTTGTTGGAGTCACTAGCAAGAGGCTACCTTGGTGTTCCTGGTGTAGCAGTCCCTGGTATAGTACCCTTCACTCCCCCACAATTTATGACACATTAGGAAGAGGCAAGGATTGGTGGTAGATGAAATCAGAGCTGAATTGATATTATTATAACAACAAAGAAAACTCTTCTCTAAGCTCTCTCCTCTATTCTTTTTCTCTAGATTCCATGATTTCTTCTGAAATGTTTCTATATAGCCCTTTCAATATTCAGACTCCAATATTCAAGTACTGGTAAGCATTTTAAACAATGTTTATAGTATTTACAAGACCTTTTAAATTTGTCTTTTCATTAAAAATTCATTTTAAAAATACTGTGGTTTATTATGAAAGGATTATAAGATCATTATAGAAATTCTGGAAAATAACAAGAATATAAAAAAAGACAGTCATAGCATCCAGAATATGTTTTCCTTAAGTTTCTTTTGCTTTGTGCATATATATATATATATTTTTTTTTTCTTTTTTGCTGTTTGTTTTTCACTTTTCTAAAACTGTCATTATAGTACATAAGGCTTTGTATTTTCATTTTAAAAAACCTAATCATGTTAGAATTTTCTTACAGTATTAAATATTCTTTTCTTACGGTATTAAATAATGCATGTTCAATGTGATGAATTATTAACAATTATTAACAAAAAGTTACTGGTTATGTGTTACTACATAACACTGACCTTTGATCTGTATTAGTTATAGGAGTACTAGTAGTCCTGTGTTTATTTCTATACTGCTGCTGGGAGGGTTGTTATTGTCAGGGTTACTGTTATTGTCATATCAAATCCAAATCATAGCAATCCCATGTGACAGAGTAGAACCTCCCTGTGGTGTTTCCAAGGCTTTACAGAAGTAAAGTTTCATCTTTACAGAAGTCGATAGTCAGGACTTGCTTCTGCTGAGGTTGTTGGGTAGGTTCGATTCGCTGACTTTTAGTTAACAGTGAGTGCTTAGCTATTGTGCCACCAGGGCTCCTTAGAGCTGAGATCACCATAGTCTTAACAGACCCTAACCAAAGTGATAATATCCTTGACACTGCATTAACAAATTCTATTTTCTATCAGCACATCATGTACTGAAGATTATTTAATAACTTAAGAAAATTCTAACATGATCATGTTAAAATTTACACCCCCCTCCC
>NW_006408558.1:8304335-8306047 GCF_000296735.1 Chrysochloris asiatica | reverse complement strand
CTGGTGTCCTGGTGTGACACTGTGGGTTAATGCGCCAGACTGCAAAGCCCTTTGAACTGCAAGGTCAGCAGTTCACGCTCAGCAGCTTTTCCTTGTAAACCCTATACAGTGTCACTATGGGTCGGAATTGACTCAGCAGCACTTAACAACAACAACTGAATCATAGATTAGACTATAAATTTATGGTAGACCACAATATGTTTATGGATTAGAAAACATTATTTTACTAGGAAAACAGCTCTATATTTGTCTCCAGGTGACTGAGGTAACAAAGAAAGGTGGGTGCAGAGTAGGTGAAATGAAATGGAAATGAAAAGCTAAATAACATAGCAAGCTGTTGAAAGTTGTGCAATTACTTTAGCCATCAGTTAGATTGCTCTGTTCTTAGGGGGAAAAAGGGTACTTTTAATTTGAAGTGTTTTGCTATTAGTATACCTACCATACCGACAGTAACCACAACAACAAAAGCATTATTACTTGAGGCTAGGGACAATTTGTTATGCATTTTTTCACAGACTGAATTATTATGTTCTCTGCAGCTTTTTGGAAGTATTATTGCCACACAATAAACTGCATATATTTAAAGTACACAATTTGAAAGTTTGTGATAAAATGGGATGGAAAGATAATGGAAAAATTTCACAAACTTTTTGAAGCTCCCTCGTATGTATATATTTATATACATATAAATTGCATATAATACGTTTAAGTTAATGATCATGACTATTTCTAACAGGTGTATGAAAAAATGTTCAACAGCATTAGTAATTTTTGTTGTTGTTGTTAAGTGTCAACAAGTTGATTCCAACCCATAGTGGATTCCAACCCATAGTGACCTCATATAGGTTTCCAAGGAGCGGCTGGTGAGCTTGAACTGCCCACCTTGTAGTTCAAACAGGCTTTGCAGTCCATCAAACTAATCCACAGCGCCACACCAGGACTCCACATTAGTCATTAGGGTAATGCAAAGTAAAACTACAGCGAGATACCACTCTATATCTACTTGAACTTAGCAGAATTAAAAATCCTAGATCATTTCAAAAGCTTTCAAGGATGTGGAGCCACACTGAAAATCTCTTGTGCCCCTTTGCAACCTCTCCCTCCCTTTTCAGTGAACCACTGGGGACAGAAAACTTCCTATTGTCTCTCAAGATGAGTGTGCATTTTGGAAACTTTTATGTAGTTAAATCTTAATTTTTCTAGCTCCTTTCACTCAGAACAATTCTGAAGCTCCTCCCTGTTTTGTGTATTAATGGTTGCTTCTTCTTCTTTTTTTTTAATCACTGAGTAGTATTCCATTATAAGAATTGTTTAAAAATACAATTTTAAGATGAGTTTTTGGCTAATACAAATAAAGCTGCTCGGGATCTTTTTTTGAGTGGTCATATGTATTCGTTTCTCTTGAAAAAATACCTAGGAGTGGAATGACTGGATTATATGGTAGATGTATATCTAGCTTCTTAAGGTAGCACTAAACCTTGTGTTTTGCAAAGATAATCGTTTTATATTCCTACCTATATGAGGATAGTGTTGCTTAAGAAGGGAATCCAAATACTAAAGAATAATTAAAGGAATCTGCTCCATACGATTCCACAGGACAATATTATTTCTATATATACAGATAACAACAATAATGGTAAAAAATGCCAATGATAGCTGGAAAGCTCTAGAAAGTAAAGTTTGAGATAGGATATGAACACATCAATATTGAT
>NW_006408558.1:8286037-8303852 GCF_000296735.1 Chrysochloris asiatica | reverse complement strand
AGGACTGGGTAACACATTCATAATTTTTCTTTTCTGAGGATAAAATTTCTTTAAGGTTTTCATTGTTGGAAATACTGAAAAAGAAATGTTCTTTCAACAACTTTTCTTCTAGGAATTAACTTTTCAATTCATATTCCTGAATGAAAAAACTGGGTGAAAAAATATGGTTAAATATTCTAAAGCTAACCCAGAAGCATTTCTTAGATGCCAATGATTAAACAGGGTAAGGATTGGGAGGGTAGGGTAGAGTGAGTTCAGGAAGCCCTTTTTGTAGTTAAGTGCTGTTGAGTGGCTTCTGACTCATAATGACCCTGTATGGGATTTCTGAGGAACAACTGGTGAGCTTGAACCACCAACCTTGTGGTTCCAATTGACCTTGTGGTCAAGTGCTTATCCTACAGAACCACACCTGGAAGCCCTTGACGACTAGGATTTCACCATTGATACCATCATATGTCAAGGTTTTTAGATACTAAAGGTGAAGAAAAAGTTTAATCTTGGGCATTTTTCCTTGCCCGGTTATCTTGCAGTCAATGGGATACATTCAAATGACAGCTTGCAAACTGTGAAAGACAGCTTGAAACTTCACAGAAGACATTCAAAAATTGATTTATTGATTTTTTCCTTATTAGACAAGTAGTGTGAGTTCTTTTAGAATCCTGGTGTGGTGCTGCAGGTTAATGCACTAGACTGCAAGGTCAGTTTGAACGGCAACGTTGGTGGTTCAACCTCACCAGCCGTTCCTAGGAAACCCCGGAAAGGGTTACTATGAGTCGGAACTGACTCCACAACACTTAACAACAGCAATGAGTTCTTTGGAAAAAGTGTTTTAAAACATCAGGAAGAGTAATAATTATCTCACTATCAAAAAACATTTCATACACATACTGTTTTTAAACATATGAAACCAAACCAAACCTATAGCTTCTGAGTTGATTCTGACTCAGAGCGGCACTATAAGACGAAGTAGAGCTGTCCCCAGAGTCAGCACTGGAACGTGAACCATAAGGTCATCAGTTCAAACCCACCAGCTGCTCTTGGAAACCCTACACCACATCGCTATGAGTCAGAACTGACTGAATGGCACTTAACAATAATCCTCATGGAAGCCAACTGCTTCATTTTTCTCCCAAGGAGCAGTTAGTTGGTAGATTCAAACTGCTGCTCTTTCAGTTAGCAACTGAGCACTTAACTAGTGCACCACTAGGGCTCATTTTCTAAACACATAGACATCCACATAGTTGAAAAAATTACAATACACATATATTTATTCTTTTACTTGTTATGGAGTTCTGGTGTGGTGCTGTAGTATAAACATTGGATCACAAGGTCGGTTTGAGTCAGAATCGGCTTGAGGACATTTGACAACAACAGTTTGTTATATGACACAATGATTTTCCATACCTTTAAATAGTGAAGATCACAATGTTTGATATTTTCATTCATTCTATCCTAAGTACTTACTAATTTATTTAACCAATTCCCTATATTTAAAAATCTAGGTTGCATCCAATATACATTACAAAGATCGGCAAGACCGACATTATTACATATATTTGAAAGATTTTACTCAGAAAAAAGTCTCTGAAATGAAAATGTTGGTAAAGAGTTACAACAATTTTGGAATTTTCATATGTATTTATAAATTTCCCATTGGAAAATGTGAACCAATTTTGATATTTACTGGCAGAAGATGAGAGAGCCCACTTCATACATTTGACAAGAGTAAATATCTTTAAAAGCTTGTGTGCCAGGGTTATAGAAGAAAAGGTTGCCTCACACTTATGTTTCTTTGATTACCAGAGGATTTAGGTCTTAAAAAAATAACATTTTATTGGTCATTTGTATTTTCTCACTTACAAGTCCTTCTTTTATTCAATCACGATTGCTCACGATGTGTGAAACACTTTGCTAAGTGTGCAATAATGAGCAGAAAACAAGAGAGAAAATTCATAGCAAAATAGCACAAACAAGGTAGCTTATAGGAACAGAACTTTACTACCTCACGTTAGCGGCTAGTAGTCCAAATGAAAGGAGCCCTGGTAGCGTAATGGGTTATGAGCTGCGCTGCAAACTTTAAGGCCAGCAGTTCAAATTTACCACCTGCTCCGAGGTAGAAAGATGAGGCTTTCTGTTCCTACAAAGATTTGCAGTCTCGGACACCCTCTGTAGGGTCGCTATGAGTTGGAACCCACTCCATGGCACATAACATCTACCACCACCAGTCCAAATTAGGAGTCCTGGTGTGGCGTTGTTATCTAACCAAAAGGTTGGTGGTTCAAACCCACCAGCCACTTCTCAGAAATCCTATACATGGTTACTATGAGTCGGAACCAACTCTATGGCACTTAACAACAACAGCAACAGTTCAAATTATGGTATTGGCCATGTAACTCTTCTGAGGGTATTGATGGAGCAGCTGTCCCATGCCTCTCTCCTAGCTCTGGTGGCTCTAGTACTGGCATTCCGTAGCTTGCTGCTGAATGCCACAGAGCATCCATTCTCTGTCTTCCTCTCTCTCTCTCTATATATATTCATATGTTGTTGTTAAGAACCATTGAGTTGATTCCGATTTGTAGTGACCCTGTATAGGGGTTCCAAAGAGCAGCTGGTGGGTTTGAACTGCCAACCTTGTGGTTTGCAGTCTGGTGCTGATCCTACAGTGTCACATCTGGACACTTACTCTCTATGTTGTTGTTAGGTGCCGTTGAGTCAATTCTGACCCATAGTGACCCTGTATAGGGTTTCCAAGGAGCAGCTGGTAAGCTTGAACCACCAACCTTGCAGTTCAAGCGACTTTGCAGTCTGATGCAATAGTCCACAGTGCCACACCCAGACTGTATATGTGTGTGTGTGTGTGTGTATATATATACACACACACACACACACATATACAGTACGGGTTTAGCTCTGCGGGTTAATGCGCTGGACTGCAAGGTTGGTTTGAACTGCAAGGTTGGTGGTTCAAGCTTACCAGCCACTCCTTGGAAATGCTATACAGGGTCGCTGTGAGTAGGAACCGACTAGATAACATTTAACACCACCACCACCACCACACACATATGTATATGTGTATATGGAATTATTTATTTGAAATAAGAACACCAGTCGTATAGTGTTAGGACTCACCTGCGTCCATCCAGTATGCTCTCAAGTTAGCCTAACTAATCACATTTTCAAAGACAGTTTCTAAACAAGGTCACATTGACAGATATAGGGGTAAGGTCCTGAATGTATCATTTTAGGGGACACAATGCAAATGGGGTGGATTACCCAATAAGCAAGGTAAGCACAGGCTTATGATGAATTTTTCACTTCAAATTAGTAACCAAGCAACAGTAATGATTTCATATGGTATAAACTCAGAAAATTGAACCCTTATCATTGAGTTGATTCGGACTCATAAAAATGATACAATAGATACAGTACAGTTATACAACAATATGTGGAGTCCATCCTTTAGATTACTTGCAGTTTCATCTATTTTAAACGTGATCAACATTCATTCATTCAATACATAGTTACTGAGTCACATTTATGTACTTGGCACACATTCCCTCTGTTTTTGTTTTAAACATTTTATTGTGATTTGAGTAAAGGTTTACAGAACAGATAATAAATTTCACATTCAGCAAATCGGATACTTAAATTCATCTCACTGATGACAATCTGCTCCATGAAACATCAGCTGGCCCACCTCCTCTCTCTAATCCTGGTTTCCATTTAACCTTCTTTTTCAACCCTTTCGAAGTTTGTCCTTAGGTAAATGCTATCCTTTTGATCTTGAATGGTTGATCATTCCATGGTGAGCATGTCTTACTGGTGTTGTGGTGCCCCTTATATACTTACCAGCTATTTGGCTGAAAATTGAGTCAAAGGTGAGTTCAGTTTTAAATCTGAAAGGTGATTAAGGGCCCTAAAGTCTCAGGCTCCTCTAGTCTTTTTCTGATCAGATATCTGACTTTTTTTAAAATTTGAGTTTTGTTACACATTTTCTCTTACTCTATACTGGACAGTCTAAGGAGTTCTGGCAGCATAGTGGTTACTAGTTATGCTGCTAACACCAAGGTAAGCAAAAACAACCAGCTGTTCCAGGAGAAAGATAGGCTTTCTGCTCCTGTAAAGATTTACATACAGCCTTGGAAACCCTATGCAGGGTAGCTATGAGTCAGAACCAACTTCATGGCACACTACCAACACCACCATACAGGATCTTCTAATGTGATTCCTATCAGAAGAGTTGGTAGTGGTTGCTGGACACCATTTAGTTGGTTTGGTCTTAGGGTCCTGGAGACTGATGTTCATGTGTTCCATCAGTTTATTAGACTAATTGACTCCAAGTGTTTTCAGTTTTCATCATTCTTTCCTCAGCACAGGGAAAGACCAATAGTTGCACTTTAGCTGGCTGCTCATGAGCTTTTAAGATCTCAGTTGCGATTCAAAAAAAGTAGGACGGACAACACTGTCTGGAGCCTGGTATGGTGCTGTGGGATCAAACACTGGACTGCAAGTTCAATTTGAATCACAATGTCAGTGGTTCAAACTCATCAGTCACTTCTTGGAAACCCTATACAGGGTCATTATGAGTTGGAACTGATTTGATTGCATTTAACAAGAACATTGTCTTTGTGGACTATGTCATGCCAATTGACCATGGTGTTCCCCAAGACTACACACGTTCTCTTAAAACATGTCATATATATTTTTAAAACTTGACAGAGAAGAACTATTACTTGGTGGGGGTTTCAGAAAAACTTAATTTTCATGTTCAAGAGGTTCTCACAGTCTAAAAATTTGAGAACCATTGTCAAAGACCACACTGCTATAATTTTAGCCTACGAAATGTTAGAGCATTTACTATGACCATAAAAAGAGTTTAGTAAAACTCTCACTGTCTTTCTAGGACTTTATGCTTTTACCTTATGCATTGAAACTTCTCAACCAAGTCAACTGAATTTACAGAACCTCAAAGCACAACTTGGAAGCTTAGAAATGAACACCACTTCTTCGCCCCATCTTACCTAGGGGCCATTAAATGTTCATTGTATTTGTACTTAGTAGACAGTTTTGTATATTTAATACTCTGTTAATGTTGTTGTTGTTCAGTGCTGTAGAGTTGTTTCCGACTCACAGCGACCCTGTAAAGGGTTTTTGAGGAGCGGCTAGTGAGTTTGAACTGCTGACCTTGTGGTTCAAACCAATCTTGTGGTCCAGTGTACTATCCTGCAGCGCCACATAAGGGCACATAACAAGGAGCTCTGGTAGCGTAGTGGCTACGAATCGTGCTGCGAAGCTTAAGGCCAACAGTTCGAAACTACCAGCGGCTCCGCGGGAGAAAGATGAGGCATTCTGCTCCCGTGAAGATTTACAGCCTCGGAAACCCTGTTCAGGGTCTCTATGGGTCGGAACCGACTCGACAGCACTTAACAACAACAACAATATTTTAAATGGGTAGAAAAACGGTCTGGGATTTGTCTTATAAATAGTAGTGTAGTTTTTCTTCTGCTTCCTGACTTTGACTTCCTGAATTTCAAAAAATCTTTTTTCCTGCCAGGGATAAAGAAAGAATTTCCTAGCTGCAGGAATGCCAGCAGAAGTCCCAGACTTGGCATTCTCTCAGCTACCAAGGGACTTAACCCAGAGCTCCTGCTGTAACACTTCTGGGTTACCTAGGTATTCCAGTCATTATCTGCAGCTTCAAGAATAGCTATTGTAGTAAAATGAATTCCTTGATTTGGTCTTTTGCCTTAGTTCTTTGGAAAAACTGGTTGAGAAAAATTTCCCCTAAAACATGAGGTGTTACCTTTGCCCTAATTTTCTAGCCCCCCCCGCTTGCTTCTGTTTTTTTACATTTCTTGAGAAAGCTGAAAACAACTTGGCTTGATACTTTTAGTTTGGCCTTGGGCTATAGCCTGCCCTGTGCTTGGTATGCACCTTGCAAGGATTGGGCAATAGGCTATGCAAATTATGTGACTATGGACTATGCAAATAAGGTGAATTGAAAGCAAAATGCCTCTAGTCTAGGGTATAGATTGGTCAATTTATGGCTACCTGTTGGAAAAGGCCACAGCTTGAAATGAACAAGATGAGTCTGTATATGCAGCCAACCGCAAGAGGTTTTTCAGACAGGAAAAAACAGGAAAAGATGCAAGGAAGAAGCAGAAGGAAGATAGAATATAGAAAAAGCAAAGAGAGAGAAGGCAAGGAACCTTTTAAAAGGTCGAGTGCTGAAACGCTGGACACAGAGAGTTCCAGAAGGGGCCTATCAAAAGAGCTGGTGGTGATAGACAGTGGAGCTGAAGGGAGCCTGTCCTGTGGCCAGGAGAGGAGGCCCGTACAGTCAAGAAGAGCTGAGAGATCCGTGCTGACTGAAGATGGGAGACTTTGTCTACCTGCTTCCTCATCCTGAATTGTAGCCTGTTGATCTTGATTCTGAGTTGTACCCCATTACTCCCTGAATAAATCACTTATATAAATATGGTCTGTGAGTTCTGTGGGACCATTGCAACAAATGATTGAATCCTGGTGTCAGAATTGGTAAAAAAAAAAGTTTGGAAGGTATGTCAGCTCTGAACCTCATAGGGATCAGCTGGGGTTTCTCTTGATTTTCATTATCTTCCTTGATGTTAGCCAGGTTCTGACGATACTATTATTACTCTTACCATCCTACAGAATGTATTAGTTTCCTAGGGTGACTGTAACAAATAATTTTTGTAAGAACAAAAATGTATTGTCTCAGTTTTGAGGACTGAAGGTAAGTAGTCCAGATTCAGAGTGTCAGCAGGACCCTGCTTTTTCTGACGACTCTAGGGGGAGATCTTTACTTGTTTCTTCAGGTTTGTGGTAGCCCCAGGTGTTTCTCGGCCTTCCTTGATTTGCAGATGCATCTTGGCCATATCTCTCCTTTGTCTCTCTTCATCTGTTCTCATTTGTAAAGAAAACAATCAGATTTGATTAGGCGGGCTGTGAACTGCAAGGTCAGCAGTTTGAAACTACCAGCTGTTCCGCAGGAGAAAGATGAGGCTTTCTGCTCCCGTAAAGATTTACAGCCTCGGAAACCCTATACAGGGTCGCTATGGGTCAGAACCGACTCCATGGCACAAAACCACCACTATTCTGTTACTACCACTTGTATGCAAATTTGTCATTCCGTGGCAGCTTGTGCATTGCTGTGATACTGGGAGCTATGCTACTGGTATTTTAAACAGCAGCAGGATCACCCATGGTGAACAGAATTCAGTGGAACTTCCCGACTATGACAGACTAGCAAGAAGGAGAGGCAGACCACTTCTGAATGATTAGCCACTGAAACCTTATGGATAGCAGGAGAACATTTTTAAATATAGTGCCAAAAGATGAGTTCCTTAGGTTGGAAGTCACTCAAAATAGAATTGGGGATACTTCCTCAAATAAGAGTTGGCCACAATTATGTGAATGTAGCAAAACTTTTAGGACCTTCATTTTCTGATGGAGCATAACTCGAAATGGAGAGACACAACTGCAAATATCCATTAATAATTAGAGTGTGGAATGTATGAAGTATGAATTTAGTTAAATTGGAAGGTGTAAAAAATGAAATGGAATGCATGAAGATCCATATCCTGGGCATTAGTGAGCTGAAATGGACAGAGATTGGCCATTTTGAATATGATTATCCGCATGGTTTACTATGCCAGGAATGACAAATTGAAGAAGAATGGTGTTGGATTCATCCTCAAAAAGAACATTTCAAGATCCACCTTGAAATACAATGCTGTCTGTTTTAGGATAATATCCATATGCCTACAGAGAAGACTGGAGCTCTGTGGCTCTGTAGGATAAATGCTGGACTTTTAACCACAAGGTTGGTGGTTCGAGTCCACCAACTGTTCTGTGGGACAAAGATGAGCCTTTCTACTGCAAGGATTTACATTCTTGGAAACCCTATTGGGTTGCTAAGAGTTGAATTGACTTGAGGGAACTTTACAACAACAAAGAAGTCCAGTTAATACCACTGTTAACACCAACCATAAAGACAATCGAAGAATTCTACCAACTTTTTCAAGTAGTTCTGATAGTGTAGTGATGATGAGTCATACTGCTAACCTCGGTTCAGCAGTTTGAAACTACCAGCCATTCCACAGGAGAAAAAAGAGGCTTTCTGATCCTGTAAAGATTTACAGCCTCAGAAACCCTACGCAGGGTCGCTATGAGTCGGAACCGACTCTGGCATACCACTACCAACTTCTTCAGCCTGAAATTCAGCAAATATGCAGTCAAGATGTACTGACAATTGTTAGGGAATTGAATGTAGAAGTCGGAAACAAAGAAAAAAGATCAGCAGTTGGAAAATGTGGTCTTGGTGATAGAATTGATGCTGGTGATCACATGGTAGAATTTTGTAAGGCCGATGACTTATTTTACAAATATCTTTCTTTTTTTAACAACACAAAGGTGACTGACCATACATGTGGATCTCACTATGCAGAATACACAGGAGTCAAATTAACTATACTTGTGGGACGAGACCATGGAGAAGCTCAATACCATCAGCCAAAACAAGGCCAGGGACAGACTGTGGAACAGACCATCGATTGCTCATATGAAAGTTCAAGCTCAAGCTGAAAAAAATGAAAACAAGTTCATGAGAATCAAAATATTCTCAACTGAATTTAGAAACAATTTTAAGAACAGATTTAATGCATTGGACACTAAAGACAGAAGACCAGAGGACTTGTAGGATGACATCAAGAATATCACACAAGAAGAAAGCAAAAGGTCATTAAAAAGACAGGTAAGAAACTAAAGACTAAAATGGATGTCAGAAGAGACTCTGAAACTTGCTCTCGAACATAGAGAAACTAAAACAACTGGAAGAAATGATAAGTAAATGTCAGCTTGAGAAGACCATTCATTTATAATGAAATGCGCAAACACCTGGAGTTAGAAAACCAAAAGTGAAGAACATGCTCAGCATTTCTCAAGCTAAAAGGGGAAAAAACTCAAGCCTTGTGTTACTATATTAAAGAATTCTATGGGCAAAGTATTGAATGATTCAGGAAGCATCAAAAGAAGATGGAAGAAATAAACAATCAGTGTACCAAAAAGAACTGGCTTATGTTCAACCATTTCAAAAGGTGCCATATAATTAAGAACCAATGATATTGAGGGAACAGGCCTAAGCTACATTGGAGGCATTGATGAGAAATAAAACTCCAGGAATTAATAAAATACAAATTGAAATATTTCAACAAACTGATGTAGTACTGGAGGTGCTCACTTGTCTATGCCAAGAACTTTGGAAGACAACTACTTGGCTAACTATTTAGAAGAGATCCATAGTTGTACTCATTCTGAAAAAAGGTGACTAAATAGAATGCAGAAATCATCGAACAATATCATTAATATCACACACAAGTAAAATTTGCGTGTGATAAGATTAAGACAATGGATTTATATGTGATAAGATTAAGACAAGACCCTTTTATAAAGGCTGAAGATTCCTGTTTGTACACACTTTGAAGATACATTAGCATCCACATGTAGGATTTGTTGTTACTTTATCTCTTGTCCAGTACTCAGTAGTTAAATCATCTGTTAATTATTCTTTTAATCAAGTATTTAGGGAGTACCTTCTATGCTCTCTTCAACAGAAGTGTGAAGGTGAGAGTTGGTTTTTACCTTCAAAGAACTCAGGATCAAAATTTGTGACTGTGTACGTTTTTGTGTAAGAGAGACATATGAAAGAAATAATGATGTAACAAAGTAACTGATACAATAGAAATATGAACATTTTTCTTGAACTATAACTTGAGCACAGGATATTATGTTTGGTAAGGTGGAGGGTCAGAGAAAAAGAGGAAGACCCCCAATGAGATGGATTGGCCAAGTGGCAGCATCAATGGACTCAAGCATGGCAACAGTAGTGAGACTGGCCCAGGATCAGGCAGTGTTTTGTTCTGCTGTGCATAAGGTCGCTATGAGTTGGTGCTGACTCAATGGCACCTAACAATAACAACAAATAACTTGATCACATCCCAAATGTCAAGTCCCTGTTTATATATTCTATTTACTGTTCTGATAAAAGTAATATTTTGAAATATCAATAGGGAAATCTTCACACTATATGGTATGAGGCTTTAGGATAAGCACTAGACTGCTAACCACAAGGTCAGTGGTTCAGACCCACCAGCAGGTCCTTGGAAACCCTATACAGGTTTAAACCCTAACAAGGTTACTATGAGTTAGAACAGATTTCGTTGTACTTGACAACAACATACTCTATAGTTTCCTACAAGAACAGAGTCAGTTTTTACACCTAAGCTTCCACATTCATCTGCCATAGACTAGTTTCATCCCCTTTTTACTGATTTCCAAGGATTGCAGGCCAGAAGTCATTAACACTTCAAATAATATGAACATGCTACATTTGGAAGATGTACTGATTATTTGTAGAGTGCTATCTGTTAGCCCAATCTAAAAGATTGCTTTTTTTGACTTTTACATTTTAGACTTTTGATGGCCCTGTTCTAATCAGTGATCCATGTGGAGGTGGTTGTTTTCTGTTGTAACTTGTGAAGACGCTTAGCTAATCAACTCATTAATTAGTCACCAATCCCTACTGCTATGTACCAACAACTGTTCTCACTAAGTGGTGGTGTTGCTAATTAATGGGGGATAATGAGCCCCTCCCTAATTACAGAGAAACAGTGCTCCTTACCCTCTGTAGACCATCCTTTGTAGATGAAGAGCCACTGAGGGAAAACCTGGATAGGCACAGGATGGCAGGGTCTAATTTGTTTTTAACTTGTTTTTAAGGAGTTGTTTAATTAATATTGGATCAACACAGTTGAAGGCTTGAACAGGTGCAAACACATGCTTGTAACCAGCTGTGTAATAGACAGAGGTACGACAAGCCAGGCCCGAGCACACAGACATCACAAATCTGAATCTCCTGCTTACCTCTACTAAAAAGTGTATATGAGGTCTGCTGTTTTTAGTGAGCTGATTCCCTAAGTCTGTCTGGAAGCATCATGGCTTTGAACCGGTTCATTTTGGTACCACTCCCTGTTGAGCATTTGCCTTCTACCCCAGATATACTGAATCAGCATCTGAAGTTCAACAAGATTCTCAGGTGTAGGTTCCTGGAAGTGTAGGTGCTGATTTAGTATATCTGGGATGAAAATGTAAATTCTCAGTGGGGGATCAAATTGGAATGAGCTGCTTTGAAGACCTGGTTGGAGTGAATTTAAATTCTTGGTCTTTAAACAAAAATGTGTTAATGAGTAGATCTCTATACACCAGAAACATTGCTGCTTCCTTTCCCCTCTCTCTTTCTTTCCTTCCTCCCTCCTTTTTCCTTTATTTTCCCTCCTTCCTTCTTTTTTTTTTTTTTTTTGCATAGACTTCTTAAAAGTCTGGGGATCATGTTGTTGTTGTATATCACCGTGGATAAATAGATCTCAATGTTCATTTCTCAGAGTCAAAAAATCTCAGTGTTTTAGGAGCTTATAGGGAACACTGTGACTTTGTAGAGTAAGCACTGGATTGTGAACCACATGATTGGCAGTTTGAGCTCACCAGTTACTCCTCAGGAAGAAGATGAGGCTTTCTGCTTCCATAAAGATTTATAGCCTCGGAAACCCTATATAGGGTTGCTATGCGTCAGAACCAATTTGATGGCACTTAACAACAACAACAACAAGTAGATTATAGGAACAGCTATCTGGTCCAAAGTGTTCAAGAGCAAAGATGTCAATTCGAGGACTAAGGTGCACCTGACCCAAGCCATGATATTTTCAATCGCTTCATATGCATGTGAAAGGTGAACAATGAATAAGGAATAGTATGGAGGAATTGATGCATTTGAGTTATAGCGTTGGAGAAGAATATTAAAAGTACCATGAAAGAAAAAAAAGAAGAAAAAGGAGAAAAAACAAAAAGAAAATAAACAAAAAGTACCATGGACTAACTACTAGAAGAACAAACAAATTAGTGTTGGAAGACGTACAACCAGAATCTTCTTAGAAGCCAGGATGATGAGACTTCATCTCTTATACTTTAGACAGATTATCAGGAGGGACCAGTCCCTGGACAGTGATCTCATGCTTGGTAAAGTGGAGGGTCAGTGGAAAAGAGGAGAACCCCCAACGAGATGGACTGACACAGTGGCAGCAGCCATAAGCTGAAGTGTAATCACGATTGTGAGGAGGGTGTAGGACCAGGCAGTGTTTTATTCTGGTTTGCATAGCGTTGACATGAATCAGAATCGACTTGACAGCATCTAACAACAGCATCAATCTAGTCCAAGGGTTGGCAAATTCATCTTGTGACCTGTTTTGTTGGAACACAGTCAAGTTTAATTGCTTATATATTGTCCATGGCTACTTTCTGCCTATGAAATCTGGACGTTGAAGAAAAGAAGACTTACTGGTCAGATAGAGACTGGTGGAATCCTGATACTATGATCCTTGGTCACCCTTCAGGTCTGTAATGAAAGTCATCCATGTGATTTAATTTTCAGTCAAGCAATAGATAGGTATATGGGTGTGTGTCAACAACCCTAATGAGGTAATCAACCTTAGAATGGTCAATCATTTGAGATCAAAAGGACGACATTTACCTAGGGAAAAACATTCAGGATACTGAGGAAAGAAGGAGAGATGGAAACAAGAACCACAGGGAGGAAGTGGGAAAAGTAATGTCACATGGACAGGACTGCAAATGAGATGAAACGACGTGTTTGATTTGTTGAATGTAAAACTGGTGATCTGCTCTGTAAATCAGTTCCCAATGCAAAGTTAAAAAAAAACCAAAACAAAGAGAGGATTGAAGAAGAATTGCTGCATTTGAATTGTGATGTTGAATATACTGTGAATTGCCAGAATAATGAACAAATCATTTTTGGGGGCAGTATCACCAAAATGCTCCTTATAAGCAAGAATAGAGTGACTTCGTTTTGGTACTTTGGACACTTCAGCAAGAAAGACCAATTGCTAGAAAAGGACTGCCTATTTACATTTAGTACAGTAAAGGGTCAATGAAAGTGAGGAAAATCCTCCAGGTGATGGATTAACATAATAACCACAAAATTGGCTTAAATATACTAATATTTGTGAGCATAGTGTAGGACTGACCGAGTGATGGTATGGATTAGAGCCAACTCAATTGCAAATAACAACAATGGCTGTGTTCATGTTATAATGGCAGAGTTGAGTAATTGTGACAGTAAAATGTACAAAGCTGAAGTTATGTCCTATCTGGTCTTTTTCAGAAGAAATTTGCTGATCTGTAATCTAATCCAATCTGTACTATGCTTTCCAGTTTTTGTTGTAAAATTACTCATCTCTTAAAAAGGGTGTTAAGTGTCAAATGAATGGGAAGATGTTCAGTTTCTAGTCCAGTTCTATTGTCACATGGAGTTGCTAAAAGTTGAAATCGACTCAATAGCATATAACAACAGTAGCAATAATATCATTCTAATATAAAGAAATATGAACATTTTGCTTGAACTGTCTTTTCTTCTATAGGTTAGGCACATTGCCCTTTTTCAATGTTCTCTGGTGGTTTAAATGCGCTGGACTGCAATGTCGGTTTAAACCTCAAGGTCAGTGGTTCAAGCTCACCAGTCGCTTCTCAGAAACCGTACAAAGGGTTGTTATGAGTTGGAACCGACTCAACGACATTTAACAACAGTTCTTCTTGGGATCCACAGTAGTCTGCCAATATTCCCTTTAAAAGAGTGGTCCTGTAGTCTCTGAAAATCTTAAAGAATGTGTGGATTTTTACTTTATGGGATAATTAAGGTTTAGTGTCAACTTGGTTGGGCCAGGATTCCCAATGGTTAAGCAGTTAAGATGTAGTAATCACCTCTGTGGACTGCAAAATTGTTTTGAACTGTAAAGTCAGCAGTTCAAGCTCACAAGCTGCTACTCAGAAAACCTAGGGTTGCTATGGGTCAGGACAGGAGCTGTGGTAGTGTACTCATTATAAGTCAGGCCGCTAACCTCAAGGTTGGCAGTTTGAAACTACCAGCCATTCGGTGGGAGAAAGATGAGGCTGTCTGCTCCCGTAAAGATTTATAGCCTTAGAAATCCCTATACAGGGTCACTATGAGTCGGAACCGACTCCAGAGCACACCACCACCACCATGGGTTGGAACCAACTCAATGGCACTTAATAACAACAACAACAATCACCTTCATGATGAGCTCAAACCCTCATAGATCTCTATAACCATCATAGATCTCTATAACACTCATGATGTGATCAGATGTGGTCAGGCCTGATCTGATGTGATTATCCTGTGTTGTACATCCTCACTTCTGTTAGGTTAATCAGGCCAGATATAATCGACAGGATGAGTTATATCTTTTTTTAAAAAAAATTTTATTGTGAATTATGTGGGTTTACATGGGAAAACATCAGTTTTACATTTATCCTATTGTATTTCATTTCATTGCAATGATTACAATCCCCTCCATGCATCATCAAACAACCAAAGGGTACACCCTACAGGCCTGCTCCCCAGCTGTCAGCACACAGCCCCTCTCCCTCCCTGAGTCCAGTGTCCTCAGCTGCTCCATCTGTCCAAGTCATTGTCTCTGCCTCCATTTCTGGTGTCACTGCTTCTCTGGGTAGGGTACCACACCTCGCTCTTCTAACTTGATGGTCCCAGGGGCCTCCACTCCTGGACTGCAAGATCAGTCACTCCCCTCCTTTTGTTACAAAACATCTACCTTTACATTTCCGACAATCAGTCCTGATGACAATTATTCACCATTGTACCAAATGAGTCTTATCCCCATCTCCTTTCATTAGCCCCGTTCCAACAAGTTGGACATAATTCAGTGGCGATCCTACCTTCCCCTGCTTGAAAACTTGTAAGCCAGTCACTTCTTACCTTTGTAGCCCACACATTTTGGGCAGCCAATGTCTAAGTTACCCATCTCTGTCAACCCTGTGTAACGATGGGGGTGGGGGGGTGGGAGTGATCCTTGCTGTAAAGATTTGCTCCCTTTTTTGAGCTACTGTTCTGCGGTGTATAAGGTTGCTATGAGTCGGTACCAACTCAATGGCACTTAACAACAACAACAACACATCCGTAAGTATAGGTAAATGGGTTACTCTTTTTTATCCTCTTCTTTCTTTTTCTAGTCGAGTTTTGATCATCCAGCCATTGAAGCCAGGTCTAGTGGGTACTGTCTGCAAGTATGGGCATTCTTTTTTTTTTCATTTTTATTAAATGTTTTTATTTTGGATTGAGTGAAAGTTTACAGGTACATCATCAGCTTCAGCTTCACATTCAACCATTCATATAGCTTGTTTCATTACATTGATTATTATCCCCTCCATATATCATCAGTTAACAGTGTTTCTCTCTATCTTCTTTAGCTTTTTTGGGGGTGGGTGGGGGGAACTTGCCTTTTTGGAATTTACAGTCTCGGCTTTTAGGGAAGGTTTTTACATTTGTCTGAGGATGTCCAGGGCTCATGTATGAGATTACTAACAAGCATTACTGAATAATCAGATGAGGGACAGTTTGCTATGTCTACTAGGTGGCTAAAGTCTGATCCTCAGAGCCTATGGTTTGGATGGTCAACAACGCTTGGGCCCACAGGGTCTTGACCTCCTGACCGGGTCTGCAGGGTCTGCATCAGATTCCCCCTTATTTATTGTTTGTTTAAGGGATGCTGCCTATCTTAGGTGGTCAGTGCGAATTCCTCTGTCTTACCCATCATCTAAACTCATTGCAGCATGGCAATGGCTCTGTCTTAGGTTGCCGAGGTTCCACGTGATCCTTACCCGTCTCTGGCCACACGTCCAGCATAAACAGCTGCCATCCGAGGAAGGCAGGAGATCGGCTGGGGACCCCATATGCAAGATGTTGCCAGCCCACCACCTGCTCTAAGGTGACCAAGCAGGATCACTATGCTGAGGTTCAATCAAGTTCTTAGGGGATATTACTCTCTAGCAGGGGTAGCAAATTAGTAGCCACTCAGTGCTCACTTTGAGAATTACTTATATCATAAATAAGTATGGGCATTCTTGTGCATCTCCTCTTACTTCATATCAGCTGGATGCTTCACTCTCTGCTCTAGTCTTCTGTGGCCATGTCACACCTCTGGGCCCAGGAGTCCCTGGGTCTTGCCATACTGCTGACCAACCAGGCCTCTACCCAGGTTCACAGGAGTCTATTGAATGTGGTCAGACTTAGCTCCCAACTTCATTGCTGTTTTTCACCCTCTTCCCCTTATCAGTGAGCAATGTGGTCACCAGCCAGACCACATGCCTGCTAGTGTATTCCCCTTGAGTCTTAGACTTGGAAAGGGGTTTGTCCTGAGGGGACCTGACTACTTGCCTTGATGGCTCCTGGGTGAACAGCTTGCTTGTTCTTGTAGTAGTCAATCAGACTGCCATTATTGTTCTTGATTTTTCCTGCCGGTCTTTCTTTCACGAAGTATTTTCTGTTCTTTTAGCTGCTCCAGACTAGTCTACTTGTCCTTTCAAGTAGAAATTTCCCACCTCAGACAATTCTGGATGGGGTTCAGGATTCCTAGGGTCTTATGCAATGCAAAGGCTCCACAGAAAGCCTCTTTCACTGGGCAACTTCTAGCCCCCTTTAAGCTATTACAATCAGTTATAGGCTGAAGACAGACTTACAAGCTTTCTATTGTGATGTTTCTGGTTATTCCTTTCTGTCCCCCTCAAGTGTCCTGTTGAGTTGTTATTTTTATGTGCAACTCTCTAAGGGCTAGTGATCATGAACATTTCTTTGTATGTTTGTTGGCTGCCTGGATCTCTTTTTTGGTGAAGTGTCTATTCATGTCCTGTGCCTATTTTTAAATTGGAGATGAGTTATACCTTGAGTCAATATCTTTTGAGATATAAAAAAGATTAAGTGAGCAAGCGTAGCTCATGGTGACCTAGTATCACCAAGGAAGAAGAGCCAGGAGTTGGATTGCATCCATTAGACCTGGGGTCCCTGTACTATGAAGCCTCTAGATCCAGGGAAAGACACCTGGAGATGCCAAGGAATGCTGCGGCTACACATTTTGAAAGCAGACAAGGACCTTTACCTCTGAGCCAGTTTCTAGCCCTGTAAACTATGAGAGAGTATATTTCTGTTGGTTAAAGCCATCTACTTGTGATATTTCTGTCAGAGCAGATAACTAAGACATTTAGAAAGCACACTGTGTCAAAACAAAATACTATATATAATTATGAGGTTTATAATTGTTTGAAGTAAATCTGTCAGTTTATTCTTGCTGAAGAGACTATATCTAAATGATGTCAGCCCGAACAAAATACAATATTTATCCCAGATAGATAAGAGTGATGGATCCCATAGCCTCCACCCATACCCACTGCCATTGAGTAATGTTCCTATAAGACAGAGTTGAACTGCCCCTTAGGGTTTTCCAGGCTGGACGTCTCTATAACAGCAGATAACTTTCTCCTGTAGAGCAGCTGGTGAGTTTCATCTACTGACCTAGCGGCTAGCAGCCCAATGTTTAACCTACTAAATCATCATGGATCGCACCACCATGCATGGGTAGGGACCATCAAGTTGGTTCAGACTCATAGCAACCCTATGCACAACAGAACAAAACACTGCCCGGTCCTATGCCATCTTCACAATTGTTGCTATGTTTCAGCCTATTGTTGCTGCCACTGGGTCATCTCTTTGGGGGGTCTTCCTGTTTTTTGTGTCCCTCCACTTTACTGAGTTTGATGTCCTTCTCCAAGGACTGGTCCCTCAAGATAACATGGCTGAAGTATGACAGATGAAGTCTCAACATCCTGGCTTCCACCAAACATTCTGGCTGTATTTCTT
>NW_006408558.1:8263920-8284392 GCF_000296735.1 Chrysochloris asiatica | reverse complement strand
TCTTCCTTTTTGGTTTTCTAATGCCAGGTCTTTACTTGACTTGTCTTCTTCTCAAGCTGTCCTTTGAAATTTTCTGTTCTGCTCTTTTACTTCCTCATTTCTTCCATTGGTTTTAGCATCTCTACCCTGAAAAGTAGGAGTCCTGGTATGGCGCTGTGGACTAATGTGTCAAACTGCAAAGTCGTTTGAACTGCAAGGTTGGTGGTTCAAGCTCACCAGCTGCTCCTTGGAAACCCTACAGAGGGTTGCTATGGGTCAGAATTGACTCGATGACACTTCACAACAACAACAACGCTGAAAAGTAAGTTTCATAGTCTCTTTTGACATCTATTATGGTGTTTTCTTTCTTTTCTCTCTTTTGAATGACCTGTTGTTTTATTCCTGTGTGATGTTTTTGATGTCATCGTACAGCTCTTCTGGTCTTCAGTCATTAGTGTCTAACGCATCATATCTATTCTTGAGATGGTATCTAGATTCAGGTGGGATATGTTCAAGGTCAGATTTGGCTCTGTGGACTTGTTTTAATTTTCTTCAGTTTCAGCCTGAACTTGCATATGATCAATTGATGGTCTGATCCACAGTTTACCCATGACCCTGTTTTGGATGATTTCTGATCATATTAAGCTTTTCTGATATCTTTGCCCACAGATTTAGTTAATAGTTGTTGTTGTTGTTAAGTGCTGTGGAGTTGGTTCTGACTCATAGTGCCTCTGTATAGTGTTTCTGAGATTTTAAATCTTGGGAGCAGAAAGCCTCATCTTTCTTCTGTAGAGAGATTGGTGGGCTCAAACCACAGACCTTGTGGTCTGCAGTCCAGTGATTACCTTATGGAACCACTGTGCTCTCAGTCAATACTAGACTTAACATAATTTAGCCTTAGAACATTTATATTATGTGGATTTTGCAGAAACTGAATCCAAATCTTATTACATATGGTGCTGATTCACCATTTTTTCCGATTTTACTCTGGCTGATGGAAATTTTAATATGAAGACAGAACTTAAATAGTTATTTTTATTAAAATGGCTCATTTCATTGTTTTATTCTGCTTTGATACTTTTTGAATATTAACTATAATCTAATGTATTTGTTTTTATTTTCTGAACTTTATCTATCATTTGCAAATTTGGTATGCATGTAATTTCTAATCTATCCAAATCATCAACAGCATTGCTGAATAAGAAAAAATTGTGCAGGGCTTGAATATGGCTGCAAAGATAGCTGCCAAGTTTGATGTGTTTCCACTAATTAGCTACTTTAATCATTATATCCAATTCACAGTGTTTTACTATGTTGCAAACTATCCTCTTATCAAATACTTTTCTGAAATAATAAATAAAAAATAAAAAAACGGTGAGTCGACAGCCTCCCCATTTTCTGTGATCTGATAACCGGGCTTCAAGCAAAGTGAATGAGCAAAACCAAGATGCCAAAAAAGAAAAGACGAGAGAGTATAGTTCATGTTGGCATTGGTTTTTGTTTGGAAACTTCTACTGGCTTTTATTTGATATCTCTTTCCTTTAAAAAATCCACTCAACAGACATCTATTGAAATGAACCAACACAAAGTACCTGTCAGAGTGCCAAGAGCAAGGCCAACTGCACAAGAGTAGTTTGTTTCCTTTCTTTTATTGTCACTTAGTTGTATATATGGTATTTCCCGAGTACAAGAATTCTTGTTTTCCTGGAGCTCACTTCATAGTGGGAAAGATGAATATTTAAACACCAAGAAAATGGCAGAGTATGCTAGAAAGATATTTAAAATTTGCTTCTGTTAGCCTCCCCTTCCCCACTCTACAACAAGTAGATTTGGATCTAGACTTAAATCTCTCAGTCTTTATCTCATTACTAGTTTTAATGGATCATGTTTTTGTTATTTTAGTTATTAGCTCCCTTACTGCAATGTAAGAGAGAAATTTTGCATTTTTTTTGGGCTCAAATCTGTGTTGGAAGTACAGTCAGAATATTTCTTAGAAGCCAGGATGGTGAGGCTTCATGTCTCATACTTTGGATGTAGTGTTAGTAGGGATGAGTCCCTGGAGAAGGATATCATTCTTGGTAAACTGGAAAGTCGGAGAAAAAGAGGAAGATCCCCAGGGAGATGGATTGGCACAGTGGCAGCAGCAATGGGCTCATAGTTAACAACGATTGTGAGGATGGTATAGGACTGGGCAGTATTTTGTTTTACTGACTCAACAGCACCTAATAACAACCTCAGTGTCTAGAATAGTAGTCTGGAATATACTAGATACTTAATAAACAATGTGTGTTATGAAATCTAAGAAGCCGTCAGTTATAAACTGTACCATTATTTTGTGTTACTAAGAATAACCATGCTTGAGCCCATTGATGCTGCCACTTTGCCAGTCTCTCTCACTGGGGGTCTTCTTCTTTTTCACTGACCCTCCACCTTACCAAACATGATATCCTTTTCCAGCGACTGGTCCCTCCTGACAATATGTCCCAAGTATGAGACACGAAGTTTGACCATCCTGGCCTCCAAGGAGCACTCTGGCTGCACTTCTTCCAAAATGGATCTATTGGTTCTTTTGGAAGCCCATGGCACTTTCAATATTCTCCTCCAACACTATAACTGAAAAGCATCAATTCTTCTATGGTCTTCCTTATTCACTGTCCAGCTTTCGCAAGCATATGAGGTTATTGTAAATACCACAGCTTGGGTCAGGTGCACCTTAGTCCTCAAGCTGACAGGGGCTCAAGTGTGGCAACAATTGTGAGGTTTGCCCAATACTGGGCAATGTTTCGTTCTGTTGTGCATAGGGTTGCTATGAGTTAGTACCAACTTGATGGCACCTAACAACAAAGAATAACCAGGTAAAAGGCAGGTGTAAAGACATCTTTTGAGAAGACAAGTAGTTAATATGAGCCAGGCAACATGCCATGAGACTACTGCTCATCTGTAAGTTTGTTGTACTGTGGTGACTTGAATGTTGCTGTGTTCCTGGAAGCTATGCCACTGGTATTTTAAATGACAGCTGGGTCACCCATGTTAGACAGGTTTCAAATGAGCTTCTAGACTAAGAAA
This sequence comes from Chrysochloris asiatica, assembly GCF_000296735.1. Classification (NCBI taxonomy): domain Eukaryota; kingdom Metazoa; phylum Chordata; class Mammalia; order Afrosoricida; family Chrysochloridae; genus Chrysochloris; species Chrysochloris asiatica. Next base: position 8,281,347 of record NW_006408558.1, on the reverse strand, counting down.
GGAAAAAGGATAGGCAGACTAGATCCGAATGTTTAGCCACTGAAAAACTTGATAAATAGCAGTGGAACACTGTCACACTTTGTTGTTGTTGTTGTTAGGTGCCCTCGAGTCGGTACTGACTCATAATGACCTCATGCACAAAAGCACGAAACACTGTCTGGTCTTTTGCTAACCTCACAATTGTTGCTACACTTGAGCTCATTACTGTTGCTGCTGTTCCAGTTCATCTTTTGTGGGGTTTTCTTCCTTTTTTTCTGGCCCTCCACATTACCAAGCATGATGTCCTTCTTCAGGAACTAGTTCTTCCTGATAATATGTCTGAAATATGAGAGATGAAGCTTGGCCATTGTGGCTTCTAAGGAGCATCCTGTCTATAATTCTTCCATCACAGATTTGTTTGCTCTTTTGATGGTCCAAAAGAACACGGTCACCAGAATATTGAATACTGAGACTTCATGAAGAGCACCAGAATATTGTTAGGTATAGTGCTAGAAGATGAGCCCATCAGGTTGGAAGGCACTCAAAATATGACTGGGGAACAGTTGTCTCCTCAAAGTAGAGTTGAACATGATGGCATGAATTGTGCTTTTGGGACCTTCATTTGCTGATGGGGTGCAACACAAAATAAGGAAAACCAGAAGCAAATATCCATTAATAATTGGAACATGGAATGTGCAAAGTTTAAATCTAGGAAAATTGGAAATTGTCAAAAGTGAAATGGAACACATAAACATTGCTATCCTAGTGAGCTGAAATGGACTGGTATTGGTCATTTTGAATCTGACAATTACATGGTTTATTATTCTGGGAATGAAAAATTGAAGAGGAACGACACCACATCCATCATCAACAAGAACATTTCAAGATTTTTCTTGAAGTATAATGCTGTCTGTGATAGGATAATATCCATATGCCTACCATTACTATTCCAATTTACACACCGACCACTAAAGTCAGTGATGATGAAACTGAAAAATTCTACTAGCTTCTTTGGTCTGAAATTGGTCAAAACATGCAATCAAGGTGCAGTGATAATTACTGGCAATTGGGATGCAAAGGTTGGAAACAAAGAGGAAGGATCAGAGCTAGAAAGCGTGGCCTTGATAATAGAAACAATGCAGGAGATTTCATGATAGAATTTTGCAAGATCAATGACTTCTTCATTGCAAATACCCTTTTTAAAGAACATAAATGATGGCTATTCGAGTCGGTTCTGACCCGATGGCACTTAACAACAACAACAATATACCTGGAACTCAACAGATGGAATACACAGAAATCAAATTGACTACATCTGTAGAAAAATGTGGAGTCCTGGTGTGTGGTGCTGCGGGTTAGTGCGCTAGATGGCAAAGTTGATTTGAACGGGAAGGTTGGTGGTTCAACTTCACCAGCTGCTCCTCGGAAACCCTATACAGGCTCACTGTGAGTCAGAACTGACTTAACAGCACTTAACAGCAACAGTGGAAAGATGTGGTGGACATTCTCCATATGATCAGCCAGGGCAGATTGTGGAACAGACCGTCGATTACTCATATGCAAATTCAAGCTGAAGCTGAAGAATATTAACAGTAGTCCATGAGAGCCAAAATATGACCTTGAACATATCCCACCTGGATTTACAGATCATCTCAAGAACAGATTTGACATATTACACACTGATGACCAAAACCCAGATGAGTTGTGGGTTGACATCAAGAACATCATTCAGGAAGAAAGCAAAACATCATTCAAAAGACAGGAATGAAAGAAAACATCAAAATGGATATCAGAAGAGACTCTGAAACTTGCTCTCCAGCTGAGAGATGCTAAAGGGAAAGGAATAAACGACAAGGTGAAAGAGCTGGATAGAAAATTTCAAAGGGCAGTTTGAGAAGACAAAGTCAAATATTGTAATGAAATATGCAAAGACCTGGAGTTAGAAAACCAAAAGTGAAGAACACGATCATTATTTCTCAAGCTGAAAAAACGGAGAAAAAAATTCAAGCCTTGACTGGCAATACTTGAAGATTCTATTGGCAAGATATTATATGATGCAGACAGCATAAAAAGAAGATGGAAGGAATCTATAGTCACCACACCAAAAAGAAATGGTTAGTGTTCAACCATTCAAAGTTAGCATATGATCAAGAGCCAGTGATCCTGAAGGAGGAAGTTCAAGGTGCATTGAAGGCATTGGCAAAACATATGGCACTGGTAATTGATGGAATACAAATAGAAATCTTTCAACAAACTGATGTGGCATTGGAGACACTTGCTCATTTCTGCAAACAAATCTGAAAGACAGCAACCTGTAGTATTATATCTTGGTGTGTAATATTAGGTGAATAATATTGAGATAGGAATTTAACTTAAAGCAAATTTGGTACTTTTCTTGATTTGGGAACATATGTTATATAACTCACAGTCCATAATATAGCAAATAAATGTTTTTATATTTAAAAAAATTAAACCAAAAATTCTCTAGTGGATTTTAAAGAAGATTTAAAGCTTCTGGAATTATTACAGGTTAGTGTGACACACTAATGCAGTGGCTCCATACGATAAGCAGTGGACTCTGAACCACAAACTCTGGGTTTGAACCTACCAGCTGATTCTCAGGAGAAAGATGAGGCCTTCTGCTCCCGCAAAGATTTAAAAGAAAAAAAAGTCTCCGAAATGATATAGAATCGCCATGAGTCAGAACTGACTCGACAGCACGTAACAACAAGTTTGAAACAATACATATTTAAGTAAAGATTTTAAAGGGAAACTTTAGCTTTTACTAAAGCCAAATGAAAGTTGGACAATGAATAACTTAGACCATAAAAGAACTGATGCGTTTGAGTTAGGGTTTTAGAGAAGAATATTAAAAGTGCCATGAACTGGCACAAGGACAAACAAATCTGTGTTGGGAGAAGTACAGCCAGAATGCTCCTTAAAAACCAGAATGGCCAGACTTCATCTCTCATATTTCAGACATATTATCAGGAGGGACCAGTTCCTGGAGAAGGCATCATGCTTGATAAAGTAGAGGGCTGGCAAAGAAAAGGAAGACCCACCAACAAGATGGACTGACACAGTGTCAGCAGCAATGGACTCAAGTGTAGCAACGATTGTGAGGCTGGCACAGGACCGGGCAGTGTTTCATTCTGTTGTGTATAGGTCAGTAAGACTTGGTACCGGCTTGACAGCACCTAACAACAACAGAGCCTAGTGGCAAGAACATGAAAGTTAGCATAATCTAGAGACACAGAAGTTTTGCTCCTTGGGTGGTTTGCAGAGAAGAAAATTAGAGGTAAACAGTAAATTAAGGAAACAAGATAATAAAAAGTGAGTAAACTTCGATGAGTTTTTTAAAAATGTATATTATAGCTTTTCAGATTTAGGAATTTATTTTGTTGAAATTTTATTTTTGAAGTAGACAGTACAAATAATAAAATTAACCCTTCAGCCTAATATTTAAAGATAATTTTGTTATTTTTGACAGTAAGAAACTATATTCTTTGCCATTTGACATTACAACTCAAAAATTTCATAAATTAACAAACTTTAACTGGCTAGCTAGAACTTTAATTATATTAAATGAATTAATATAATAATTTAATCTCTTAATTTTTTTGTCTTTATTATATATTCTTTATAGTACAACCCCTTTGGAGTGACAAAAAAAGAACATACTCATTACCAGACCCAAATATATATATATACTTTTCTGTGGCATAAAAGAGCCTATAAAATTTAATTATAATGATTATTCATTAACTCAATTTTGATACAATATTGTTGTACCTAAAAATCTCAGGAATTAATTTAAACTTATATATTATAAAATAATTATTATTGAAGTTAAATTTGTTTAAATAGTCTTTATTTTTTATTCAAACTTTATTATTATCTTATATTCTTGGTAATCAGTCATCTTTCTTTTTATTAATAAGAAATTATTTTCTTTAAATAAAACACAGTTCATGTAGTATCTAGCTTAAGTAACTTAGAAAGGTTTTGTTTTTAAATGTACCTTGTTGTTAAATGCTGTCGAGTGGATTCTGACCCATAGCGACCCTGTATAGGGTTTCCAAGGAGCAGGTGGTGAGCTTGAACCACTGACCTTGCGATTTAAGTGACTTTGCAGTCTGACGCATTAGCCCACAGCGCCATACCATATCTTAGTCAGAACAAAATTATTTTCATTAATTTCTGGGAATGTTAGGACTATTTAATTTATCTAAATGTCTATTTATTATTAAATTGGACTCCTGGTATGGCCCTGTAGGGTTAGCACTGGACCACAAACCACAAGGTTAGCAGTTCAAAGCCACCAGTTCAAAGCCATCAGAAACCTTATACAGGGTCACTATGAGTCAGAACTGACTTGATGGCATTTAAGAACAACTACATTATTGAACTGATTAAAGTAAGTTCTTTGAAAGAATATTATAATCTATTTAATAAAACTATTTGGAGGTAAGCTATTATTATATTTTATAAAATCTGTCTTTGCATGCTTTATAGGATCCCTTAGAGAAACTAATTCAAGCAATTTATCTTTTCAAGCCCTTGGTATATTTATCAAAATAAACAATTTTTAGTATAGGTACACTTTTAAAAACAGACCAATTTAGATGACATTTTCTTAAAGTAGCTGCTGCAAGCTGAATGCACAAGAGGCAGAAGAAGGTTTAAAACAAAAACAATGAAGACTGCCTCATGAAAGAAAAAACTCAGCAAATGGAAAATTGAGAGAAAGCCAGTCATGCCTTCCTAAAATAGTAGAAACGCAGACACAAAATGAAACAAAAAAGAAAATATAAATTCAACAATCTTATACAATGCTACATAAACAAGCAAACCAGTTTTTAGAATGTAAACAGTAATTCTTTTCAGAAGAATTAGGTCTTAGATATACTAACTAAATTTCCAAGTTCTCAAATGGAAGGATTTTATTCAGATCCTTCATCCCAAATTGATCATTAAGTAAACAGTCAAAAAGCTCTTAAGAAGAAGGCAAATAGGAACTCATTCTTAGACGGAAACCAAAAGTTTCATTATTTTTGAACTTATTTCATTCTGCTAGCTGGAGACCTAGTCTCTTTATTTTAACAAACCTTTTTAATGTGAATTGGATAAAGATTTATAGGGCTGATCAATTTTCCACTCAACAGTTTGCGCACATTTTGTTTCATCTCATTGATTGCAGTCCTCACAATGCTTTCTTGCCTTTTCCCTGTGATTCTTGTTTCCATTCCTCCTGCTTTCCTATCCCTTCTGAACTTTGTCTTTGGGTAAATACTATGCTCTTGATCTCAAATGGTTGATTATTCTAAGGTGTGTGTACCTGCCAAGGGTTACTGTTCCCCTTATAGGCCTGCCTCTTGTGTGGCTGAAAGTTGAACCATAAAGATCAGTTCACTTACAGACCTAAATGGCCACAGTTTTGGGGGTTTCACCAGTCTCCATTTAACCAGTAAGCCTGGTCTTTTTTAAAAAAATGATTTAGAGTTTTCATCCACATGGTTCTCTCACTCTATCCTGGTCCTTCTAACATGATCCCTTTCAGAGCAGTTAGTAGTGAGAGATGAACACCATTTAGTTCTTCTGGTCTTAGAATCATGGAGAGTAATGTTCTTGTGCTTCATTAGTTCACTGGAATAATTGTTTTCATGTGTCTTCTATGTTCATCACTTTTCTTTCCTTTGGACAGAGAGAAACCAGTTGTTGCCCCTTAGATGACTACTTGCTTATGAACTTTTAAGACCCCAGTTGATACTCACCGAAGTTGGATAAAGAACATTATCTTTGTGGATTATGTTATGCCAATTGACTTAATGTCCCCTGGCAGTTTCTTATGTTCTACTTAAAAAACAGATTGGTTTTTAAAATGGAAGGTACTTTAAAATGGCTATTGATTTTTTTTTAGAGGTCATAATATATTATTTTAAAGAAGAAAGGCATCCCATTTAATTTGTTTATTTGAGACCTGCTATTTTTCAATTTGTTACACAGGACAGGAAATTTAGAAAGATCGAGGGATCAATAAAATAACCACCAATTCTTCCATACTATCTTTATTAAAAGATTGCCAACCAGACAGAAAGGCATTCTGAAAACCAAAATGCTTATTCATAAATGGGTAAGTGTCCAAGAAGGAGGCTTCCCCTAGGCTACACTTGGAACTCACATTCCCCACGTCACAGACAAAGAGATGCAGAGCTTTTCCAAGACTTTTCACAGATGGATTGGGTTTCTTGAGAACTGGACAGCAACCTCTAGCAGCATCTGGAAGAATGTGCTCAAAGCTGATAAGCTAAAATTCTCAAGAAAATGGTAAACTAATATCATGCACTTTCAAGAATTAAAAAAAGTCTCATAGCTCTTACAAGAATTACAGTGACAGATAACAACACTTGCAGGAATTAAAGAACACATACACCTGCAAGAATTACAGGGAAACTGTGCACACAGAAATACTTAGAAGCTAGCTGTACGTTGTCATTACTTTTAGTTTTGCAGAGTAAGGCTGCTAAGGGTGTTGATTTTGTCTTGCTGAGAGCAAGTCCCAAAGACTCTAAGAAACCTTATCATAACCCACAATGCTGACTCTGAGATCCTCTAGAGCAACCCCTACAATAATCATTTTGTGCATCAAACCAAGATCAAACAGGAGAGCAAGAAAGAAAAACAAATAAGACAGTAAACTGGTAAGTCTCAACACAAGACATGGACGCTTGATCTGAAACGTCAGTCACCAAGGTGTTCCCCTAAATGCCATGAAGTTGGAGAACCCAAACAGTTCCACTGATCCTGCACGAATTCCCTGGAACCTCAGGGGATGCCATAGGGAATGTCTCTTCAGGGTCCATTTCTGGTACCAAACTATACTTGAGTTGACAAACACCAATGCTGTATGAAAGGTAAAATTGAAAAGCTTATTGTGAAAACCAAAGTACAAGTTAAACTGTGAAACACAAAACTGAAAACAATTCACTACAGGCTCTAGAGTTGCTTAGTTTCAGAGCTTTTTAAAAAACCCAAAAACCACAAGCAGAGGGCACAGCTAAACATTTGTGATTGGTTAATATTTACAGTTTAAAGTGGGTGGTAGTGATTAAAACTAAGGTTATGGAAAGTGCAAGACTTTGTAAGGACCCAGGCACAGGGTAGAAAAACATTTTTTATAGGGGAGCTGAGGGGTGCTTTCTGAGAATAAGCTGACCATTGAAGTCACATACTTAACTGAATTATCTATTTACATCAGCCATTTCTAACTGTAGCAAAACCCACATTTTCTGTAGAATTATTTGTTTCTAGGCCAAAGGTATAGTGGAAATTTTTACAGAAGCGATAGGTTGCATTGCATGACAGAGTATTTAAGAATCCAAAATGGAATCTCTTTAGGCAAGACTGGGTTTGGCTAGAAGAGCTTTAGTTTTGGAATGCTATTCTTCAATGGGAAACCGTATGTTCCTTAAAAGTCAGTAATTACAATGTCAAAAATGAAAATATGTATAAATGGTTGAAACGAGAACAAATTTGCTCTGTAAACTTTCACCCACATCACAACAAAAAGCTAAGAAAATAATATCAATAGATTATGGTAATTGTCAAAATGGTGGGAGAATTGATAACTTTATGATAATACTTCTTAAGGTTTGGTGCAACTTTCATCTCTTGTCCAATTAAAATCAAATCACAAACATGTTGAGGCCCTAGCTCCCATTTCTTGCGAATGTGTCTTTGTTTAGAAATAGGGTCTTTGAGGATGTTACTGATTAAATTAACATGTGGTCATACTGGAGTTGGAGAAGAGACACAAAGGGAAGATGGCAATGTGACAATTGAGTTATACTATTGATACTATTGTTACAAGCCAAGGGAAGCCTGGTACCATCAGAAATCAGGGGAGATGAGAAAAGATCTTCCATGGGGCCTTCGGGGAGAATATGGCCCTGCTAATACTCTGAATTTGGACTCCTAGCCTCCAGAATTGTGAGACAATACATTTCTGTTCTTCTAAATCCACCAATTTATGGTACTTTTTCATGGCAATCCTAGGAAATGAAAACACCCTTTTTAAAGAATTTAAATACTTGTCCACAGTCTCAGAGATATGAAAGCAAAACTGAAGAGCAAATTCAAGATCATTTGGTTCTAAAAATGTGCATATTTTTGTACTTTTTAACTATGTCACATTGTCTTTTATATATTTTTAGAGTATTTATTGTTTTAAAAAAACGTTTTCTTGTGAGTTGGATGAAGGTTTCCCAACAATTCATACACCATTTGTTGCAAGTCATTGATTACAATCCCTATATATAACATTAAGAGTCTCACTTCCTTCCTCTATTTCCTATTGCCATTCCTCCTTCTTTCCTAACCCTTCTGAACTTTGTCCTTGGGGAAATGCTGCCCTTTTGGTCTCAGATGGTTGGTTAGTCTAAGATTTGTGTACCTCACTAGAGGTATTGTTCCCCTTAAAGATTTGTCTAAAAATTGAGCCGTGGGGAAGAGTTCATTTCCAGACCTGAAGGGCAACTGAGAGTCATACTGTTGGTTTCATCTGTCTTTGTTTGACCAGTATACCTGGTGGTTTTTTGTTTTTGTGTGTGACAATTTTGAGTTTTGTTCTACATTTTCTCCTACTCTATCTAGGACCCTTTAATGTGATCCCTTTTATATCAGTTGGTAGTGATAGCGAGGCACCGTGTAGTTCTGTTCTCAGGGTCAAAACAGACTGATGTTAGTGTGGGCCACTGAAACAATCGTCTTCATGTGTCTTCAATATTCTTTACTCTTCTTTCCTCTAGACAGGGAGAGACCAATAGTTGCAACTTAGATGACTGCTTGCTCACGAACTTTTAAGACCTCCGTTGCTACTCACCAAAATAAGATGTAAAACTTATTGTCTTTTTGGATTGTGCTTTGACAGTTGACCATGATGTCCTTCAAGACCATGGTCCTGAGGCCCCAAAGCCCAGAGACTCACTCTCTCAAGGTGCTTGTCTAAGAAGGTTTCTAACTTTACCCCTGTATGCTCCACCACATTCATTAATATATTTGCAGCAACCAAATACCCAATCCAATGCCCACTGCTGTTGAGTTGATTCTGACTCATAGTGACCTTCTGTACGGTTTCTGAGGCTGTAAGTCTTTATGGGAATAGAAAGCCTCCTCTTTTTTCTGTGGAGCAACTGGTGGATTCAAACTGCTGATCTTGTGACGAGTAGCCCAGTGTGTAACCCAGTATGTCACCAGGGCTTCTAATTAACAGCAAAGGATGTACAACTATCCTCTGTCAAACCTAGTATGTATTTGTCGGTGTACTCTCACTCTCTGCCCCATACCCACACAACCTGCATGTCTATCCATGCTTCTACTGGTTGTTGTTGTTAAGTGCTGTTGAGTCGGCTCTGACTCATAGCGACCCCATATAGGGTTTCTGAGGAGCAACAGGTGAGTTTGAACTGCTGACCTTGTGGTTCAAACTGACCTTGAGGTTGAGTGCTTATCCTATGGCGCCACACCAGGACTCCATCTACTCATAGTTCACATACATATACTCCTTCAATGTTGTTGAGTGCCATCAAGTTGGTTCCGACCCATAGTAATCCTGCATAGGGTCTCCTAGGAGCAGCTGGTGAGTTGAATCACTGACCTTGCAGTTCAAGCCGACTTTGCAGTCCAGTGCATTAACCTACAGTGCCACACCAGGACTCCGTTATTGCAGTATTGTGGAATAACAGTATTTACCCCTGTTGCCTTTAATCATGCAAAGTTTGTGCTTTTATCTATTCCTAAACTTAACACTTTGGTGTTTCAACAGGAGTTAGTACATTTTAAATATTTCTAATTATACAATGAATGTTCATTGGAAAGTTAGTGGTAAAATAAAGAAAACAAAGGTCAGTCACTATCTTATATGTCATGACTTAAAATCACGATAGCCCTTATTTACAAAGCAACTTGGGCAAAAACATAATCTTAAATGTTCACTTAGAGATAGGTGCTTTGACGTAGATGAACTAATCAATTCCTTAGCATTTCCTCCCTGGACCAAAGTATTAGTTTTAAGCCTTCTGGTTGTGGGGTTTGTGTTTTGTTTTATTTTCTTTCCTAATGAGCATTTGGACAAAAGAGTCAGGGTTAATTATAACTGGAGTCCCTTTCTGTTTGTACATCAATGCAGACCTAATTGCAGGCTACTGGGGCTGGAATGGTCATTAGCTTGTGGATAGCGGACTGTTCTTGTCAACAAGGCCTCGTTAGACATTATGTTTCCATCAAATGGTAAGGGTTTGAACTTGTGGTTGAGGACACGCTGGGATCAGGATGCTAATGGGAGCATCTTGTGTAGTTATGCAACAGGATTAAGGGGGTGACCTGAAGGAAGGACTTCGGGCTCAGTCAAGTGATACTATCATTGAAAAACCTGATGTTCTTGGATGGTGCAAATAGTTAATATGTTTGGCAATAGCCAAAAGGTTGGCAGTTTTAGTCCATGCAGAGGCAACCCAAAAAGAAGAGCTTGGTGATTTACTTCTGAAACATCTGTCACTGAAAACCATACTCTGACACACACGGGGTTGCCATGACTCAGCATTGATTCTAGGCAACTGTTTGTACTTTTAGCACCAGGAACATAATGTGTTCACCTGAGAAGCAGCAGGTCGGCATTCTAGTCTCAGCTCTTACAGCTGTGTGACTGATTTTAAGGTATTCATTTGCCTTTTCTGTTCCTTAGTTTCCTCACTTGAAAATGAGAAAGTTTCACTCAATAATTAGTGAGATACTTGTTTGCCAGTTAAAAAATAATTTTGCATGGCACTTGTGCAGTTTTCATTGTTTTTGTTGTTGTTTTTTTTTAACAGGGATTTTATCTTTAGGTTATTCACTAGAGGGCAGTAGTATATTAATATTATCAACACTGAGTGCACTTGGACAGCACTCGTTAGATCGTAGGCATTTGGATCAGGAAGGGACGTTTTATACAAAAATACTGGAAGCTGCTCCGTCAGATCTCTGGTTGACATTCATTCCGACCTGTTTGCATCTTTTCAGTATTTGGAACTTACCTACTATATAAATTGGTCTTTTGTGAAATGCTATTGTGAAAAAGAGGTGTTAGATTTTTCTGTAATACAACAGGACTAGTGGTGAAAGTTGAAGGTAAGTAGGTTGTTTTTTAATTAAAGAAAGAATTTTCTGGTGTTACACTGGAGGATAAGTTCTGGACTGCTAACTGCAGACTTGGCAGTTTGAACCCATCAGCCAATTTTGAAAACCCTACATAGGGGCACAAAGAGTTGGAACCACCTCGATAGCACTTAACAACAACAACAATAGTATGTATCAGGCACTGTACCAGACATCTTATTTAAATTATTTTATTTATTCTCACAATAAACTTTGAGGGAGATTTTACCTTCTATTATCTTTATTTTATAGAGCTCCAGACCCAAATAATTTACCAATGAAATAGAGAAGGCAGGGCTAGAACCTTGGTCTGTCTGATTACAATCCCTGGCCTTGGTCACAACACATCCCTTTTTGAAGTGAAGGCTAAGCGTAATGGTTACAAATCAGGTTGCGAACTGCAAGGTCAGCAGTTCGAAACTACCAGCTGTTCCGTGGGAGAAAGATGAGGCTTTCTGCTCCCGTAAAGATGTACAGCCTCGGAAACCCTGTACAGGGTCACTGTGAGTTGGAACCAACTCCACGGCACATAACAACAACAACAACAATAATCAATTTGCCCCAGCTTACACAGCTAAATAGGAAAAGAATGGGAGCTACACTTTTGATATTTGGAAAACACATTCAGTTTTTCTTTCCGGCATTTATTGTTGTTGTAGGTGTTATGGAGTTGGTTTCAACTCATAGTGACCCTATATACATAATAGAACAAAACCCTCCCTGGTCCTGAGCCAATCCTCACAAATGTTGTTGTGTTTGAGCCCATCGTTGCTGCCACCATGCCAATCCATCTTGTTGGGGGTCGGGGGTCTTCCTCTTTTTCACTGACCATTAAACCATTCAGTGTCCTTGTTCTGTTTGAACGATTGCATCTTGGACTATGCACAGGTTCTTCATGAGTACAATTAAGTGTTGTGGAATACCCATTCTTCACAGTGGTATCCATAGTTGGTCATGATCCACACAATCAAAAGCATTTGCATCGTCAGTAAAGCACAGGCAAACATCTTTCTGGTATTCTCTGTATTCAGCCAAGATCCAGCTAATGTCAGCAATGATACTGCTAGTTTCTTATTCTCTTCTGAATCTAGCTTGGATTTCTGGCAGGTCCCTGCCGATGTATTATTGCAAATGTTTTTGAATTATCTTCAGCAAAATTTTACTTGCACACTATATCAACGATGCTGTTCTATGATTTCCATCCTCTGTTGGTGTCACCTCTCTTTGGAATGGGCACAAATATGTAACTGTTCCAATTTGTTGGTCAGGTAGCTGTCTTTCAAGTTCCTTGGCATAGATGAGTGAGCGCCTTCAGTGCTGCATCAGTATGTGGAAGATTTAAATTTCCTTCCGTCAATTCTTGGAGTCTTGTGTTGTTTTTTTTTGCCAATGCTTCCTGTGCAGTCTTTCCAATATGGAACAGTGCATTCAAGACCATTATCACTTTATGTTACATGTTCTAACTTCCCTTCATTGTTTTTCTGAAGCTTGCCTTGCTAGTCTGTCATATCCTCTGAGCATACTCTTAACTTGTCCCCATTTTTCTAAATTGTAAAATTCAGGATCCAAAACAACGATCTGTGTGAACAGCACAAAAGGGACAGAGGTATTGGACTAAATTTTCCTTAAGAGAGTCCAGAGAGGTGATTGTGGTTCTGTGGTAGATTATTCACTTTTTGTTTAGGAGATGGGTTGGATTTCCAGCTCATGCACAGCCACCGCCAATCTGTCAGTGGAAGTTTGTATGTTGCTGAGATGCTGAACTGGTTTTACTGGAGCTTCCAGACTAAGAAAGACCAGGAAGAAAGGCCTGGTGATCTACTTTGAAAAATAGTTCATGAAAACTCTGTGGAGTACAACAATCTAATACCATTGTACATGTGGTTGTAATGAATCAGGAGCCAATTAACAACAACAAGGTTGCACTGATATTTCAGTATAATGTTGACTTGTTTCCAGGGATTTGAACTAGTTCATTCTGGTTTGACATTTCCATCCTGAATATACTGAATCAGAATCTATATTTTAATAATATCCTCTGGTGATTGTTATAGATCCCCAAGTGATCTGGGGGCTATCTGGGATGGAAATGCAAATTTGCAACAGGGGCAGAGGTAGGAAAGGGGGGATCAAATCAGAATGAACTGCTTATTTTTAGTATAAACAGCACCCCTTGTTACTTTAAGATCAAGGCAAATTGATCCTATCACATTCTTATAGATAGAATTTTTTTTCTTTCTGGATTTGATGAGTCTTGTGAATGGATTTAAAAAACCCTATAGTAAATACCTCTTTTTAAAAAGAATGTTAGGTGCCCTCTAGTCAGTTTTGACTCATAGCAATCCTATGCAGAACAGAATGAAACATCTCCAGGTCCCACAATATCTTCACAATTATTGTTACGCTTAAGCCCATTGTTGCCACCACTGTTAATCCATCTCGTTGGGGTCTTCTTTTGTTTGCTGACCTTATACGTGACCAAGCAAGGTGTCTTTTTTCAGGGTGGGTCCCTTCTGATGATATGTACAAAGTATATGAGACTCAGTAGCTCCATTCTTGTTCAGAATGAACATTCTGGTTATATTTCTTTCCAGACAAATTTGTTTGTTCTTTTGGTAGTCCATTGGTACTTTCAATATTCTTTGCCAACACCATAATTCAAATGCATTGGTAATTCTTTTTAAAGATACTCAAGTGAAAATATTGCATTTTCCAGGGAAAATTATTGAATTCATGTTGTATAACAATCTCAGTATTTGTTTTTTGCTTTCCTGTCACATGGGGGTGGACATGCCGTTTTTTTTCCTGTACATTATCATTTACCATGGAATCCATGGGTAGTTTGAATAGTTATTGCTTTCTCTCCCTTGCTGAAGAAATGCATACAGATACACTTAGAAAAAATCAGCTATTGTAAACCCTGTGGAGCATAGCTCTACTCTAACTCATATGAAGTTGACTCCTTGGCATTTGTTACTGGTTTTGGCATGACCTTTGCACCTTTCTAAGAAGGCTGTGTGCAGCAAAAGAGGGACTGTTGATCAGGGGGTTTTGTCCTTTTCTAGAGATGGGTATGCAAAGTGATACTCTCACTCCTGGACTTGGACTCTTGAGTCAAGTGATATAGGATGGGACATGGTTGAGGCTCATTCATCCTGATGACACTCTCTCCTTTAAATCTTGCTGTTCTGATAATGTGGCCTGGCTTACTTTGATTTTGCAAGCTACTTCACATATCGTTCTAATAATATATATGCCAATACACCTCATGTGTGGGCTTGTGTGTTGCCATGATGCTCAACAGTGGAACTTCCAGACTAAGACAGACTAGGGAAAAGGTTTGGTGATTTACTTCCAAAAATCAGCTAATGAAAACCTTATGGGTCACAATGTTCTGATCTGCAACCATTCAATGGGATGGCTCAGGACAGGGCAGTGTTTTGTTCTATTGCTCATGGAGTCCAAATGAGTTGGGGGATTGCTAACAACAGCAGATTGTAGATATATACGTACATACAAACCAATTTCTGAGAGTTGTAAGAAAGATTCTAATCCATACACTGATCTTTGGATTATATTTGCTTTTTTGAAATAATGTGATTAGAAAATTCTGCTTTTCTGTGAAATAGTACAGTGGCAGACTTTTCTGATCCAGTACCACAAATATTATAGAAATTATTTGCCAACACATTTATGTTTGCCACATCTAATGCAATAGATGAGTTTTTTTTTTTAAATTTATTTAAACTAGTAATAAATGGAAAAATGAAGTTCTATAAATTGACTTCACAAAAATACGGTGACATCCAATGTTGGAATTTTTAGAATGTTAAGCATTCATCTGCTTTATAAATTTCAAAATCAGTGAATTCAGTTATTTTTTCCCAGGAGGAAAATGTTTTTATGTTTTCTGTTAGTAATCCATGTTTGAAACCTATTAGTATATAATCTCAGTGATAATACTGTGTCTCCATTAGGCAGTGTTTTCTATGCCATAGCCATAAACAACAAACAGCAACAGAAAGTTTAAAATTCTATGTCTTTTATTATTATTATTTATCTTACCAGTCATCTTTTTGGTGTGTAGGAAAATCCCAAATTCATTTATATTTTTATTCCTAACCTTTCTCCTGAATTTCAGATTCCCATTTTCAACTTTCTAGATGGAGGACTCATTTCCTTGTTCTATGGGCATACACATGTGACTTTGTCAATCCAAGATATTTATCTCAAAGGACATTATTGAGGACACTGTTTCCTACACTGTAGAATCTGTTCTTTGATGGTCCAAGGTGCACATTTCTTTCTGGTTTCAGTACAAAAATGGAATGGGCTTTTTCTAAGCAAGTGTCTTGCTTTGCTCTCATGAACTCTTTAACTCTGTCAGGGTTGAAATCCCAAGATGCTTAAAGCCAGATGAGTGGCGTCTTCTGCCTTATCCATGCCTTCAGTCTGCTGATTTTTTCCTACCTTGATTTTTCTCTGGTCATTTAAACAGTTTCTTATTTTTTTATGTATGCATTTCTGTAAGCTTCTATAAATTCTTTGTGCAGTTATATAGGGAAATAAATTCCTAAGTAGTACAAATGGTTAGTGTGGTAGGCTGTTAAACAAAAGGCTGGTAGTTTGAGGTACCTCAGAAGTAAGTTCTGGCAATCTGTTTAGAAAAATCAGCCTTGAGAGCTCAGAGGAGCACATGGGGCTGCAGAGAATCAGAATGGACTCATGTTTTCCATCTGCTCCTTCTCCTGCTATTCCTGGTCTTTTTGTTAAAGGACTCTTTAAACTGCCTTTCTTTGAAGCTTAAAACTTGGAGTCATTTTAAGTTCTCTCTACTCCTAATTCCCTGTATCTAATTCATTTCCAGAAGTTTTTGTTTGACCTCCACAATAGCTCTCACAAACTGGAGAAAAGAAGGGAAGATGAAAGAAAGAAAAATCATCATCACGTGTTTATGAAATTTGGGACAGAATTTGAAGAGATGCCAATGACCTCATGTATCTCTCAGGCCGCTGCCCCTTTTGGTAACATTGTTGTTGTTGAGCACCGTTGAGTTGCTTCAGATGCATAGCAACCCTGTATACACTTTCCAAGGAGCGACTGACTGGTGACCTTGAACCATCAACCTTGCAGTTCAAACCGATTTTGTGGTACAGTGCTTATCCTACAGTGCCACACCAGGACATTTTACTTCCGCCCCCATCATTTCTGTCCTTTATATTTCTTTTTGTTTTTCATTTTCAAATATTCACATTAAAATTTTTTTGAAATTCGAATTAAACATTTTTAACCTGTATAATTCAGTGGCAACAATTATACAGTGCAACCATCTCTGGTATGCGTTGCCAAGATTTGTCCTTTATAGTCTTACTACAATGATCTTACCTGCATTAACTATTCACTACCAGTCCTGGTGTGGCACTGTGGGCTAATGCATCAGACTGCAAAATCATTGAATTGCAAGGTCGGTGGTTCGAGCTCACCTTGGAAACCTATACAGGGTCACTATGAGTCAGAATCAACTCAGTGGCACTTAGCATCAACAACCAGTGATCTGGATATTTGAAATGATCTTTTAATTGGTTTCCTTGCCTCAAGGCTAGTGGGCTTCAAACTTGAAAAGGCATCAGAATGACAGGCTACTGGACTCCATTCCCAGAGTTCCTGATTCAGTAAATTGGTAATGGGACCTTCGAATCTACCGTTCTGACATGTTCCCAGGTGACATTAATACTGCTGATCTACTAACCACACTTTGAAAACCACTGTTCTAGACCATTTTCCTCATTTCCACTTCTCTCAAGATGCAGCTCTTTTGGGGGACATTTCTTTTCTCAAAAACCTTCAGTGATCTTTCATTGCTTCCAGAGTTTGGCTTCACATTCAGAGTCCTAGTGTGGTTCAGTGGTTGGATCGTGGCTTTGAGGCGGGGTCGACCAACTTAGAGACCCACAAGCACAGCCCAAAGCATCTCATTACAATCCTGTCGCCCCTGCTGCGCGACATCCGAGGACGGAAATCCCACCTTTGAGCTGGACTTAAGGGCCACAGCGCAAGGAGATTCGTGTTTAACAGTGACCACACAACCGCCACTCGTCTGTCTGTCGTGCTGTGATGGTTTGAATTGCTGTGATTCTGAGGGCTATGCCACCGATATTTTAAATAACCAGCAGGGTCACCCATGGTGGACAGGTTTCAGATAAGCTTCCAAACAAAGACAGACTAGGAAGAAAGAGTGACAAATTACTTCCGATT
>NW_006408558.1:8239621-8260843 GCF_000296735.1 Chrysochloris asiatica | reverse complement strand
ATGGTACCTGACAACAACAACAACAACAACAGTGTGGTACAGTAGGATAAGCCATGAACTGCTAACCACAGGTTGATGGTTCAAACTCTCCTCGGAAATGCTATACAGAGTTGGAACCAATCTGATGGCACTTAACAACAACAACCTGTTACTCAAGACCCTGAAAAACCTGGAAGCAACTTTTTTTCTTTAATTTTCCACTTTTTCTCCTTAATCATGCAATCCTCATCTTTCTTCCCTGATCTCTGTTTTATTATGCTCAACTCATTCCCAGCTAATGTTCAACTCAGGTTCTACTCAGATGACGTCCACTTTAGGAAGACTTACTTGATGTTCCCAGTTGTAACTGGATGCTAACCAGTTGTGGTTGAATTGATTCTGGCCCATGGAGACCCCATGTGTGTCAGAGGAGAACTGTACTCCATGGAGTTTTCAGTGGCTGATTTTTTTCTTCCTAAGTGCTTCTGGGTGGATTCAAACTTTTAACCTTTCAGTTAGCATCCCAGCTCAAAACTGAACTACGCAGGGATTCCAACCAAGCACTGCTGCTGCTGCATACTGTGGAGTCGGTTCTAACTCATAGGGATGCTGTATAGGGTTTCCAAGACTAAATCTTTACAAGACTAGAAAGCCTCATCTTTCTCCCTTGGAGTGATTGGTAAATTTGAACGGTTGATCTTGCTGTTAGCAACCAAACATGTAACCCACTAACCTACCAGGGCTCCTTAACAAAACACTAGTCCTTTTTGGAGTCCTGGTGTAGCACTATAGGATAAGCACTGCACTGCTAACCACAAGGCTGGACGTTCAAATCCACCAGCCTCTCCTTGGAAATCCTATACAGGGTTGCTTTAAATTGGAACTGACTCAAGGGCACTTACAACAACAAGCTTTCTTTTATTTTCTTAGGGAATTTGCAACATTATGCCCTTAATTATTTAATAGTTATCTGATCTCTTCTACTAAATTAAAAAAATTCTCAAACAAGGAGCAGGAATCCTCAATTTCTACTGCATACTTTTCACATGGATGGTCTTTCTTAAATTTCACTTGTTGAGCAAGTGAAAGAGATTTTGGGGGGATGGGGGCAGAGTGAGTGAATATTTTTTTAGAGAACATTTGTAGAATTTCTCCAAGACTATGCTGTTTGTGACAAAAATCATCATGCTTCCCACTTTCATTAACACAAATGAAATATTTCACAAAACATAAAATAAGCAATTAAGACATAAAGAACCCAAACGAGCACATTATACCATGGGATTTCAACTGAACAGTAATTTTTGCCTCATCTTGATTATTGCCAAGGTTTATTAATTAGATATTACGGCCAGCTTATGGACCAAATTATATAGATGACAGTCTGTCACAGAAGTACTCCCTACATTTGACAGTTTGTAAATAATCAGATGTTCTCTTTTGATATTGAAAAATGAACTATATTACAACAGTGTGACTACAAAGCACTGTTTCAGTATATTAACAAGTAATGCATGTATAAAGGAAATTGTCATCCAATACATTTAGAAAATTCTAGATCAAACCATATTTGATTTTTTTGGGCTAGGGGATTCTTCAAAGTCCATCATGTGTTAATGTGTGTGTGTGTGTTTTTAAGCTTTTATTGTGAATTGACTAATAGTTTACATGGGAGAACATTGGTTTTACATTCACTGTTTCATTGTAATAATTAAAATCCCCTCCATGCATCACCGTTCAACAGTATTTCCTTTTTTGGATGTACACAAAAACACTCAGGAATATATAATCATTTAAACAACCAAAGGGCACATTCTGCAAGCCTGACTCCTGGCTGCCAGCACACAGTCTTTCTCTTTCCATGAGTCTAGAGTCCTCAGCTGCTCTATCTCTCAATGTCCTTATCTCTGCCTCCATCTCTAGTGTCACTGTTTCTCGGGATAGGGTCCCATTTTCCTCTAGTGCTTTTCTCCCTTGATGGTCCTAGGGTCCTCTGTTTCTGGACTGTAAGATTAACTACTCCCCCTTTTTGTTACAAAACTTCTACCTTTACAGTTGTGACAATCACAATTAGTCATGATAACAGTTATGCACTATTGAATCATAAGAATCCTATCCCCATTTCCTTTCACCAAAGTATTCAGTGGAGGTGTTAATGTGTGTTATGAATCATTAAAATGGGACACAGAGTATTTAGTATTTTCCAAATTTATTTTTATGTTTTAATGATCTTAATAATATTTTATTTTAATTTACAAAATGGCTCACAGGAATAACTCCCCTTGTGTCACACTTTGGGACCTAGGCACAAAACTTCTGTATGTGTGTGTTTGGTAACGATACAATTGCTCTTCTAAAGACCTGAATTAAATGTGAAACTGGTTACTTTAACATTAGATATGTACCTACCTTCATCCAGTGATTAATGCGATGCCCAACAACTCTGAGTTCACCTGGAGTAGATTTCTTTGACAAATCACTAGGCGAGAATATTGTTGAGAAGGGGCCAGGATAGGTTGCTAGACACTTCATTTGGCTATGGTTAGCAATTTGGCCACCACCCATCTGTTTGTTTTACTGATAATATGGTAGCTTGCATGTTGCAGTGATACTGGAAGCTATGCCACTGATATTTCAAATGCCAGCAAGGTCTCTCATGGTGGACAGCTTTCAGTGGAGCTTCCAGACCAAGACAGACTGTGAAGAAAGGTCTCGTGGTCTACTTCTGAAAATTAGCTAACAAAACCCCTGTGAATGACAGAGTACTGTCTGAGACTTTGCCTTTCTCTGTACACATTATCAAGAGGGAATGATTATTGAAGAAGGGCATCATGGTTGGTTAAGTGGAGGGCCAACAAAGGTGATGGAAACCTGAAACTGACATAATGGCTGTAAGGATGAACTCAACATAGCAGTGATCATGTAGATTGCCCATACCAATGGCTGATCAATGTGTCCTTCTGTTATACATAAGGACACCAGGAGTTTCAGCAGTCTCAAAGGCAACAACAAACAACTCTTGCTGCTCATACTTAATTCTGATCATCTTCATTGCCGGAGCAGGATCCTATTTTTTGACGGAAATTCAGCAAGACATCTTTTACATCTCTCTCTCTCTGGAAAATACTGTCTTTAGATGTGTCGATATTTAAAGCCAACCATTAAGTTTGCAGAAAATCTGGTTTACTGACAACTCATACTTGCCATTTAATGTTGCAGAAATTTGCCTTCTCTTTGAAACAAGTAAAGCAACCTCTACTTGCAACAAATTCTTCCTCGCATTCACCTTCATTTGCGGCACATGCAACTTTTAAATATTTTTAAAGTCTTTGAGCCTTTTCTTGCATTCAAGTAAAGCTAATAAAACCATATGCATTTATTCCAATCTCCTGACAAATTTCAACTTAAAGACACAGTTAGGAAACTTGTTCATAACATGGATCAGCTTATATTGGTAATTATCAATGGTCACATCAAGGAATTGAAAAGTCAAGATTTTCTCTGCCATGCAATTTGTGAGGCCAAGTATGTTGTTCCATATGTCATTCTTTACATTACTTTGGGGAAATGGTGGTGATGTGGAGATAGCTCTGTGGATTGGTATTAATAGAATAGTAAGTGTCCCTAAGAGCACAGCCTTCGGTATGGATTACATCTCAATGTCAAGAAAACAAAAATCCTCACCACTGGACCAATCAACAACATTCTTATTAATGGAGAAGAGACTGAAGTTTTCAAGGACTTCATTCATCTTGGATCAACTATCAACACTCATGGAACCAGCAGTCAAGAAATCAAATGACATACTGCATTAGGCAAACCTGCTGTATAAGACCTTTTTAAAGTGTTGAAGAGCAAAGATGTCAGCTTGAGGACTAAGGTGCGGCTGACCCAAGCCATAGTATTTTCAATAACCTCATATGCATACAAAAGCTGGACAGTGAATAAGGAAGACAGTAGAAGAATAGATGCTTTTGAGTTATGGTGTTGGAGGAAAATATTGAAAGTGCCATGGGCTGCCAAAAGAACCAATAGATCCGTTTTGGAAAAAGGGCAGCCAGAGTGCTCCTTGGAGGCCAGGATGGCCAAACTTTGTGTCTTATACTTGGGACATATTGTCAGGAGGGACCAGTTGCTGGAGAAGGATATCATGTTTGGTGAGGTGGAGGCTCAGAGAAAACGAGGAATATCCCCAACAAGATGGATTGGCCAGTGGCAGCATCGATGGACTCAAGTGTGGCAACAGTAGTGAGGTTGGCCCAGGATCGGGCAGTGTTTCATTCTGCTGTGCGTAAGGTTGCTATGAGTTGGTACCGACTAGATGACACCTAACAACAACAACAAATAGCCGTATCTTACTGGTTTTCTGGACAATTATCAACTCTAAACTCATCCTAGTATAGCTTGTTGACTACTAATGACAAAAGGGATGTTCTTACAGTCTTGGTGAACATTTGATTAAAATGACAGTTGCTATTGTTAAGTGTCATTGAGTCAGTTCCAACCTACAGTGACCCTGTATAGGGTTTCCAAGCAGCGACTGGTGAGCTTGAACTGCTGACCTTGTGGTTCAAACTGACATTGCAGTCTGGTAAGAATATCACTTGGCGCTGCAATAAAGTTGGGTGGGGAAGTCACAAGGAAAAACTCTCATCTGGGCATAGATGAGGCTCCTTTCTTCCATGTAGGTCCCCAAGATTGCTGTATGAATAAGACATGGTCAAACTCTACCTCTGTCATTTGTCTTCTTAAGAATAGCAACAAAAACAGTGCTCAAGGGAAGTTACTTTCCATTGTAATCTGTATGAGTTGGTTTTTGGTCTTGATCCCTTTTGCATCTTTGCTTGGGAAAGCCTCCCTCTTGCTGGCTTTCTTCCAGATATAACCTGCTTCTCATGAAGGAGAAGGCAGTACTCCCCAGGGCCCTGACAGAGCAAGATGTCTTCCTTAGAGGAAAAACACAGGACAGTTGTTGTAGAAAATCTTCTGGGAACTTGGTGGGACAGAAGAGGTCTTTTAAAACTCAAGTCTGTCAATGAATGAGACACACTCTACAAGTTTGGGTCATAACCACATATCTTAGACACTTGCTTCCATTGGTGTCATGTGGTACGGAAAACCTCTTCTCTCTGCTGAAACATCCTAAAGAAAGTCAGCATCATCCTGGGGGTGGGGGAGGATGGGAGGAATGTCTCTGGCCAGGAGGCCGGAGGTGCCCCAGGAAGCTGTTTCCTCTGAATAGTTAAATGGCTGCCTCTCAACTTGCACAATGTCACATTGAATTTGAAACAGGGAACTTTTTATATTTTTCCCCTGATTGTGCTGGCACCTGGCAGATGCCTATTTACCACAGGCATCAATACACATAGTAATCAAAGGAAATCAGAGGCACAGATTAGCAACAGCTGCAAGTCATTAGTGACAGACACGGGAAAGCACAATTCTGCACCCAACTTTGAAATAACCAATATGAGTATTTCAGAGCATGAGGGTTACCGCGGGGCACTCGCTAACATGAGAGCAGCCAAACAATAGCTGGGCTTGTCTCTTAAGAGAGCCCCTTCTCAAAGGCTGTACCATATACTCCATACTAGGAGCCAATCAATCACACCATATTGGTCCATTGAGGGTTCACCCTTTGTAGGGAACATGGGCCGATCTTGTGATCTAAGGTTGTCTGAACCGAGAAATAACCTCTGCCTCTCAGGGAAACTTGTTATCTCTTATCATAATGTCAGTAGGGGGATCTGAGTGTACTTTTGAGGACTTGATTCTATTATTGACCTTGTTGGAAAGGGCATCTAGAAGGGGACATAAGATACTCCGGTTCCCCATTTAATCTCATTTCCCCCTCCATTTCTATTTGAAAATCAGCTCTGATTGATATTCTGTTTTCTCGATAGTTACATATTTTCACTGCCGGCACTAACCTTAGCCTACTCCAAAAAACAACAACAACAACAACAACAACAAAAACGCTATTCAGTTTTTAGCTTTTCCCTAATCAATTCATTCAGTGCCTCAGTGTAATACAAGTTGGTCATTTAAAAAATTCTAACTGTTGCCTGATATGTCCCAAAACACATTTAGCCTGCATGGGTTTCTATTTTAATCCATCTCTGGGAATGCAGATTTACTGTACAACTGTGTAATGGCTGAGAGATAAACAGATACTGTGAGCTTCCGTGTGATTAGTGGGACAGGGCAAAATGTCGTGTTGTGTGGATGCTGCAAGAATTGGGCTGTTGGACTATAGAGGAAGTTGGTTTCATCAGCACATGTGCTCTTTTCCCATTTACTTTATGCACAGATTGAATGATTCTGGTTTGTTCTTGACATTTCTCCTTCCCCCCAAAAAATACCTTCTGGAGGTTATTCTAAAAATACTTACAATAATTAGTAATCTGTTTAGGAGAGAAGAAGACAGGGGGAAGGGATATTTTCTTTTATTTAGTGCAGAGCCAACTATTAAGTATAATTTCTTTAATAATATGTATTACATTACAATTTTAGAAGAAAACTTTCAGAGAACACAGGCTCCCTGGGTACCTGGCATAGCATATATAGTCATATGCATACTATAGTCATAATATTGCTTTATCAACTCTTTGGGGAGATACATTATCATATCATACCTGACCAAATATCATGATTTCTAAATGTAGTGAGATTTGATTTCTTGGGGTCATTTTGAAAGAAAACAAAGGCATGGTATTAATTTTATGATTTTATTTGCTAATGACTTTGATATGTACTCATTGAGTTCTTCCTCTGTCTCAGGGACTATCTTAGGTGTTGGGTATACAGCAGCAAAATGAACAGATAACCTGGTGCTAATGTACTTACCTGATGGTAAAGATGAGGTGGCAGGTGGACTCTAATTCTTGACTGGATGCATCGTCTTCCTTCCTGCCTCTCTTCCTCTTTTCTTGCCCACCTCCCTCTCTCCTTGCCTTTCATCCTTTCTTCTTTCCCTCCCTTTCTCTTTCCTCCTCTGACCTTTAGCTTTGTTGTATGATTTAGGTCTTGAAGGGACAAGGACAAGTCTGGCTTGTCACACAGAATTAGTCAATTGAATAAAAACATTTTTTGAGTAATAATCCATATTCGTGAGCATTACATATTAAATTGGGCCCCTCTAAATATGTGTTCCATTTGAACCCTTATACCTATGGATAGAATCCTTGTTTGAAAATAGGATTTTCTTTGTTATGTTACATAGATCAGATCGAAATAGAGTAATCTCTAAATTTGTTCGTTCTGAGTTATAAAAAAGAGCAGATTAGACACAGAGATACACAAACACGGGGGAAGACAGAGGCCATGTGAAAATCATCTACAAACCAAAGAAGCAGGCAACACCCAAGACATTGACCAGGAAAAGATGGTGAGAAAATACACCTCTGCTCTTTAAAGTCACTCACTTATGGTGTTTCTGTTACAGCAACACAAGGAAACTAAATTTGTAGAACAAATAACTCCCCATGGCTCAGTGGCTTAACATAATAGAGGTTTATTTCTTGCTCATTTAACAGTCTATTGAAGGTGCCCTGGGTTGGTGGGAAGCTTCCCTCCATGTGATCATTCAAGGACTCAGGCTCCTTGGGTCTTGTATCCCTGCCACTCTCTCTGGTCTTGGAGTCTTCTGCTTCCAGCTGGTGGGAAGGGAGATAGATAGTGGAGAAGGCACATCCATGTTGTAACTGTCTTGGACTGAAAGAGAGACACATCACTTCTGCTCACATGTTATGAGGAGAACGCCTAGATGAAAGGGAGGCTTTTCTAGTGTTTAGCTGAACACATTGTTAGAGATTTCTGTTCCCTGCTATGGAAATGGGAGGACAGATTTGAGCAGACCTGCTCATATGTCAGGCACCATGCTAACTTACTTACGGCGGTATAAAGATGGGTAGGAGTCCTGTTGTAGGACAAGCACAACAAACCCACCAGCTGCTCCTGGAAACCTTTTCAGGGCTGCTATCAGTTGGAATCGACTCGATGACAATTAACAATAACAACAACAAAGATGAGTAAGCCATTATCCTTTAGGGTGGTAAGAGTCATGTCAACACCAAATTAATTAAATCATGGTATTCTGAGATTAATAAAGTCATAGCTGAATACAGATGCAGGGACAGATAACTCATTCAGGGGTGGATGCACAGAGGAGGAACTGTTGAAATGTTTAGGCCTTTTAGCACACAAGAGGAAGGAGGGTGTTAAGAAATGAACAAAGGCATAATACTGACAAGATGGCCAATCTGCCCAGAGAATATGCCAGATGTCCTGGAATATGGAAGTAACTGGGACCAGATTATTGCATAAGACACAGCCTACACTGTGTCTTATGCAATAAGCTCTAGAAGAGGAATGTGGATGAATGATGTAAGTTTGAGGCTTCAAACATAGGTCTTCTGATTCCATTCCTTTCTAGACCTCCATTTAAAAGTATAAAAAAATAATTATATAGTTAATTGCATATTTGCAAGAACACTGACTTGTAGCAGTTAAGAAGTCATAGGGGACTTTCTAAGAAGAAAGGTGGTTGGTTTCTATGCATGGAAGGAGTGTGTCATCTCACAAAAGAGGTACTTTAAAATGTGTTCATCCTCATCTGACTTCAAGGTTGACACTTTATCATTCATTCAACACTTGTAGTAGTTAATATGTTTTATAATGTCAGAGACAATTCAGAGTTCCAGGTACCAAAATAGAGCAAAATGATCTCAACTGTTGTGTGTAGAAAACATCCTGAAGCATTCTGAGTAAGCTTGGCTCATGAGATACGTTGGCATACTGGTGTGACACTGTAGGCATGGCACTGGATTGCTAATCAAGGCTGGCAGTTCAAACCCACCAGCCACTCTTTGGAAACCATATACAGTGTGGCTAAGAGTCAGAACCGACTCTACGGCACTAAACAACAACAGGAGACATGTTGCCTAAAGGATGAAATTATGAGGCCAGCAGCAAGGCATACATTACACTCCCCTCAATTTTTAGTAAGTGGAATCAGGAGACTGGAAAAAAAAGCCAAAGATTATTTTTCCATTTAAAAAATAATTATTTTTATTATTATTGAGAAAATACCCAGCATGTTGTATGTTCATATAACAATTCAACAATTTCTACATGTACAATTCAGTGACGTTCATTACATTCTTCAAGTTTTACAATCATTTTCACTCTCCTTTTCTAAATTGTTCCTCCTCATCAGCATAAATTCACTCCTCTCTAAGGTTTCTAGCTAATCGTATGGGTTGCTTTTGTCAATTTGATCTTCTTTACTAGTTAAACTAAACGAAACTATTGTTTGCTTATAAGAAGACTTCAGGGGGTATTTTTGGTTCAAAGTTTAAGGTTTAAAGATGATCTCAGAGCAATCCTTTCAGAAGTTCATGCAGCCTCTATGATTCCAGAAAGTCTGGATTCCATGAAAATTTGAGATTCTGTTCTGTGTTTTCTCAAACCTACAAGATTTCGATGTCCCTGTATCCATGGCTTATGTTTATGGCATAACCTTGTTAATTTCAGAATAGAGCTTTTCTTTAGCTACTTTCAAGCTAGGTAGCAAATCTGATCACTTCTTCTACATCCATTTTATGTTTTTGAACATTTTATTGTGCTTTAGGTGAAAGTTCATGTAACAAATTAGTTTTCCATTCAATAATTCATGCACAAATTGTTTGGTGATATTGGTTCCAATCCCCATTTCCATCCTGGGTTCCCAGTTTCCATTTGTCCAGTTGCCCTGCCCCTCCTCACCTTCTCATCTTTGCTTTTGGGCAGATGTTGCCTTTTGATTTCTTATAGTTGATTGTTCTAAGGCGTACACTCCTCCCATGTATTGTTTTATTTTATTTTATAGGTTAGTCTATTATTTGACTGAAAAGTAGTTTCCAATGTGGCTTCAGTGCCACATTAGAAGGTTGTCCTAGGACAATAGTCTCAGTGTTTCTCCCATCTTTGTTAGACTAGTAGGTCTGGTGTTTTTAAATGAATTTGAATCTTGTTCTACATTTTTCACACACCCTCACCATGATGTTCTACTGTGTTCCTTGTCAGAGTGATTGGTAGTGATAACCAACTAGTTCTACTTGTCACAAGCTCATGGAGGCTGTGGTTCATGTGGGCCATTGGTCCTTTGGACTGATTGTTTCTGTGAGTCTTCAATGTTCTTTACTCTTCTTTGCTCCAGACAGGAAGAGGCTGATAATTGTATCTTAGAAACTCTATAGTAGTCCTGGTGTGGCACTGTAGGGTAAACACTGGGCCACAAAGTCGGTTTGAACCACTAGGTTGGTGGTTCAAACTCACCAGCAGCTCTTCAGAAACCCTATATGGGGTTGCTATGAGTTGGAACTGATTCTATGTCATGTATTGTATGAACTAATCTATTAGGTTATTTAGTAAACAACAATGAGAAATTAATTAGATTGGATTCAATTTTATGTTAATTTAAACAGGTTTTTTGAATTACTTTTCTAGTATTAAGAATCTTTAAAAATCCTTTGCCTTAGACATGCAGGTATTGCTCTTACCCTTGTACAATGATCATTGTCGTTAATTGTCACTGAGTCCTCGCTGCTAGCTAATGGCTACCCTTGTATGCACAGTAGATCTGTTCCATAGGGTTTTCAAGGCTGGGAACTTTCAGAAGCAGATTGTCAGACCTGTCTTCTGAAGTGCCTCTGGGTGGGTTTGAACCCTCAATTTTTGGTTAGTAGTTGAGGGTCTGATTATTTGTCCCGCCCAGGGACTTCTATATTATTAATTACATGTGCTGTTGTTTGTAAGTGCTGTTGAGTTGGTTTCGACTCATAGTGACCCTGTATGATGTTTCTAAGGAATGGATGGTGGTTTGAATTGGCAACTTTGTGGTTCAAACCGGTCTTGTGGTCCAGTGCTTATCCTACAGTGTCATACCATGACTCCGTTTCATATGCAAAATATATTGTTCATAATCCTAGTATAGTTTATGATATGTTATATTTATATAAATCATGAAAAGTAATGATAACTATCAGTAAAAGTTTCTGAGAGGACAAGTGGGTAAATTTTTCTACAGTTTGAAGTCAATACACACTGTCCATTTGCTGTTGTTACTATAAAATACAGAATAGAAAATGCTAGACGGCTTTCTTTTAAGAACTTGTTCACTCACATATGAAAGTTATAAGAAATCTAGTTGAGTCTGGTTCCAGGATTTGCTGAAGTTTGTGGCTGTGTCAACAAAGATGATTTAAAGTAAGCATATTTTAGATCCTAAACAGAGCGGTCTCAGAGTCGGGAATAGAGAACTGCTTTAAAATACTTTAAAATGGGTTTTCTTTTTCTTTCCAGCTGTGCCTAGAGCTAGGGGAAGATAAACAGGCGTGTTCTTTATTTCATAGCAGCAACATATCCACCCAGGGAAGTGAGACACATTCGATTTTCAAACTGTGAAGTCCTTTCAATCTGTTGATAGTGGCATTGGGGAAAATGGATTGGGAGAAACTACATAACCATTCAATATGGCACTCCTACACCTGAAACATTGTAGCCAAATTCTCCAAAAGTAGTATTAGAGATCACACTGGCAAACTGGACTGATAAAATGAAGTGGTGATTAAAATACCCTTATTGACACTTAAAGAGTCCTGGACTGCTGCAGTTCAAATCCATCAGTCACTCCAAAGGAGAAAGATGAAACTTTCTGTTCCCATAAAGATGTATAGCCTCGGAAACCCTACAAAGGGTCTCAGTGAGTCAGAACTGACTCGATGGCAGTGGACTTGGTGTTTGGCTATTGGCATTTGCCTCTGCATAGTTTGGTCTGCTTTAAGAACAAAAACAAATATAAGAACCAATTGTCACTGAGTCAATTTTACTACTGGTGACCTTGTATAGCTCACAGTAGAACTGCGCTCCATAGGGTTTTCAATGGCTGATTTTTCAGAAGTGGATTGCCAAGACTTTCTTCCTAGGTTGCTGTGGGTGGATAAGAACCTTCAACCTTTCAGGTAGCAGTTGAGTGCACCACCCATGAATGCCTTTGTTCTATCTTTCTTTCTTGACGACTGCTATTTCTCTAACACTCTCCAGTGCATATCATTTTAATAGTGTGGAGAAGAGTATTAATATCCAGGTGAACTATGTAGTCTTAGTTTTATACCTTCTTGCCTTTATTTACAACACTCTACCTTTAAGGATCTCTGGTAGCATAGTGGGTATGAATCGGGCTGCGAGCCGTTTCCGTAAAGATTTACAGCCTCGGGAACACTGCACAGGAGTCGGAACCGACTCCACGGCACACAGCAACCTTTATAAAATAAGAATGATCATTATTTTATGTATTTGATCAGTTTCCGGGCCAGTTAGGACCAAATAACTTTTGGTAATCCAATATCCCTTTGTTATGCACCTATTTTCTTCTGATGTAAATTCAAATATCTCAAGACCGGTTGGGAATTTTGATCTTCTCTTCTTAAAATGCTTTGCAGATTTTGTGCTTAATAATGATCATAGCACAATGTCTTTTTTTAAAAAAATAAATTCAGATCTACTACTAGAAGTGCTTTATGTTAGTTTTCTCTCTTCATCTTTACAACTTGAATCAATGTGATTTTTTACAAAAGCATTAATGCTTTAAATCCACTTCTGGTCCTATAAGAGCAAAGCTTAAATTTCTGAGGGAAAGGATTTAAAAATATTATTAATATTAGGAAAACTTGTTACAATTAAAATCAAAGTTAATTTAACACAATTATATCTTACATTGCTTAGAGTTTTAACATTTCCAAATGTTTCCCCATCTGTGCCCTTTGTGAGGGCAGAGGTTCTGTCTAGTGTATCTAAAATGTGCCCAAATGTCTGCACAGACCCTGCTGTATAATAGATAAAAAATTTGCTGTAGATTTTGACAAATACATATATTTTCATGTTTAAGTATTGTAATTACCTTATGATCCTAGAGAAGCCATATTAATAGGCACTTATGATGTATATGGAAACTCCAGGAAAGATTTCCATATACAGAAAGGATTTTCTGGAACCATACAAGTAACCAATAGGGAAGTGGTGGTTAGTGGTAGGCTTCTTGCCTTCCATGAGGGAGACCCAAATCAATGCCCGATATGCCCAATGTCAGTGGAGGCTTGTGGGTTGCTAGGATGCAGAACAGATATCAGCAAAGTTTTAGATAAGATGGATTAGGAAGAAAAGCCTGGTGATTTATTTATGAAAATCAGCCAATGAAAACCCTGCGGATCACAATAGTCAGATCCCATTGCACATGGGATCACTGACTCAATGGCAGCTAACAAGACCAAGTGAGGAAAGATAGAAACTGACAATGACGAGGGAAGGACTGAAAGATGAGGACTAAGTTTAGGTGACTAGGATCATTAGAGAGCCCTCTGGAAAGTGGAGACACACGAATCTCTCAGAACTTCCATGTGATAAATGTCTTTGACCAGGTCACTCTGAAAGTAACAAACTCATGGTCAGTTGTGGGAAACATTGAAGGAAAGGGGCATGAGGATTGTTTTGGAGAACAAGGAAGCCTACAGGAGACTTTACAGTCTCTGTGTAAATACAATAAGTACTTGACTGCAAGGTCGGTTTAAATCACAAGTGCGGCTGTTCAAACTCACTAGCTGCTCCTTGAAAACTCTATACAGGGTCGCTATGAGTCAGGACTGACTTGATGGCACTTAACAACAATGACATTATATATAATCTATGTCTGTATTTATATCATAAGGAGCCCTGGTAGCTATGAGTTGAAACAGACATAGCCATATGAGTTGAAATAACACATAGTCAAAATAGTTATATAATATCTGTACTATATATATGTGTTTAATTTATATCATCTATGTATGGAGTCCTGATGTGTCACTGTGGGTTAATGTACCAGACTGCAAAGCTGTTTGAACTGCAAGGTTGGTAGTTCAAGCTCACCAGCTGCCCCTCAGAAACCCTAATCAGGGTTGCTATGGGTTGGAATCAACTTGATGGCATTAAACAACAACAAAATGTCTATGTCTATGTTTTCTGTATTCATGTCTATCTTGTTATATATTCTACGTCTATGTCTGCATCTGTATAATTTATGTCTGTATCTATATCCTCTATACAAAAAAATACCAAACTCATTACTAATAAGTAAATTCCCACTCACAGTAACCCCAAAAGACAGAGTAGAATTGTCCCATAGAGTTTCGAAGGCAGTAAATCTTTATGGAAGCAGATTGCCACATCTTTTTCCTACCGAGCAGCTATGGAGTTTGAACCACTCATCTGTGAGTTAGTAGCCAAGTGCTTAACCATCTACCAGAGCTCCTATATCTGTCTATGTCTGTCATCTATATCTATATTTGTATTATCTGTGTCTATATCTGCATTTAAGAGACTTTGAAACTTGCTCTCCAGCATGGTGGTGGTGGTGGTTATGTGCTGTGGAGTCAGTTGTGACTCATAGCAATCCTACTATCTAGGGTTTCCAAGGCTGTAAGTCTTTATGGGAACAGAAAGCCTCATCTTTCTCCCACATGACCACTGATAGTTTTGAAGTTCTGACCTTGAGGTTAGCTGCCCAACTCTAACCAAGGAGGGAGATGGGCCAGGCAGATGACATAGGTATTGGTAAGACCCAGTGAGGATAATTGCAGCTGAACCGAAAGCAGATCCTTAGGGAGGTTCTAGACCCCATTTCATGGTAGACATTAAAGGGAGGGTATGTTCAGACTGGAGTTGTCTGGGGCACAATTCCAGTTGTAGTCAAAAGTAGTCAGACATGCTCAGGAGTGGGAGTGGGAGTGTGATGGCCAATTTTATGTGTCAACTTGATGAGGTCATGGTTTCTAGTTGTTTGGTGGAACACTCATGTAGATGTTGCTGTGAAATTATTTTTTTGTAGATGTGATTAACATCTATAATCATTTGATTTTAAGTAAAGGAGGCTATCCTAGATAATCTGGGTAGGTCGTATCCAGTTGACGTCTTAAGCAAACCTTAAAGTTTTCTGTAGAAAAAAGTATTCTGTCTCAACACTGTAACATAGAAATCCTGCCTCCGTTTCCAGCCTGTCCTACAGATTTTGGACTTGCCAGTTTCTATGCTTGTGTGAGCCAATTCCTGAAAATAAATCTATGTATATAGTTCTTGTATGTCAGTTTGTCTTATTGTGGTGGCTTGCATGTTGCTGTGATTCTGGAAGCTAGGCCATGGGTATTTTGAATACCAATGGGGTCTCTCGTGGTGGACGGATTTCAGTTGAGCTTCCAAAGGAAGACAGACAATTTGTAAATACTTAGTCACTGAAAACCTTATGAACTTGCTTGCTGAAAGCCAAGAGGACTTAAAATACCTACTGATGATCCAAGACCACAGCCTTCATGTATGGGTTGCACCTCAATATAAAGAAAACAAAAATCCTCACCACTGGACCAATAAACCACATCCATATAAATGGAGAAAGGATTGAAGTTGTCAAAGACTTACTTTTGCTCAGATCAACATTTATGGAAGCAGCAGTCAAGAGATCAAATGATGTATTGCATTAGACACGTCCTCTGCACAAGACCTCTTTAATGTGTTGAGAGCAAAGATGTTTATTTGAAGACTAAACTGTGCCTGACCCAAGCCAAGCACATAACCTCACATATATGTGAAAGTTGAACAGGAAGTAAGGAAGACCATAGAGGAATTGATGCATTTGAGTTATGGTGTTGGAGGAGAATATTAAAAGTACCATGGACTACTAGAAGAACAAACAGATCTGTTTTGTGTTGGAAGAAGTATAGTCAGAGTTCTCCTTGGAAGCCAGGATGTCCAGACTTTGTCTCTCATACTTGGGACATATTATCAGGAAGGACCAGACCCTGGAGAAATATATTATGTTTGGTAAAATGGAGGGTCAGTGAAACAGAGGAAGACCCCCAATGAGATGAATTGGCACAGTGGCTGCACCAATGGGCTCAAACATAGCAATGATTGTAAGGTTGGTGCAGGACCAGACAGTGTTTCGTTCTGTTTTACATAGGATCATTATGAGTCAGTACGAACTTGATGACATCTAAGAACATCATCATCAACAACAACAACATGCCTATAACTCTGTCTATATCATCTATAGACAGAGAATGTGACAGGTGTCCAAGACTGTGGAGGTTAACTGGGACCAGATTATAGAGGAGCAGGTACTGCGTCTTTTCTGTCTGTATCTCCATCTAAATCTGTATCATATATCTTTATGTCAATATTTATATATATCCTATTGGTTCTGTTTCTCCAGAGAACCCTGATTGATTCATTAGTGGAGGGAAATTTGCCAACTTTTGCAAACAACTCAACTAAGGGTTTTATGTTGTTATGCTTAATATAATTCTGTGCTTTCCCTATTTTCAGAACGATTCTACAAGGCTGTGTACGTATAGGTGCATGTTTGGTAGGGAGTGAATATTAGGGGCTGCAGAAAGTGGAGGGAAACTGTCAATTAGAATATGCTGTAAACATATGCCCTGGGAGATGTGTTCAAAAGCATGGACGCCAGTGATGCAAAAATGTGAATCTTACCAAACAAAGAAGGAGAAGGGGCAAGATGATATAGGTATTGATAAGACCCATGGAGGATGGTTTCAGAGGAACAGAAAGTTACAACCTGGAGACATCTACCTCCTTGGGCACTCGTGTGAAGTCATTTTGAGAATGGAGTTTGTATCACAGAAGCAGTTGGTTTGAATCTACTTGGCAAAAACAAATCAATGTGGGAACTGATGTTTAGTGTGTTCAGTCTGCTAGATTATAACAGACTCACTCTTATTGGATATAGAGATTCAAAATATCTAATGATAGATACCAGAGAAAGTTGAGGTTTTCTGCTCCTGTAAAGACTTGTTGTTAAGTATTCTGGAGTCAGTTCTGACTCATAGTGAGCGTGCACAGGGTTTCCGAACAGCTCCGGAAATCCTACAAAGGGTTGCTATGAGTCAGAACCAACTATCACAACAATGATAGATAGGGGTGTGAGGACATTAAATTGAGATTTTATCTCACCCAAGATGGTCAGATTTATGTGAGAATAAGTTAACAGAACATCAAATAATATCTCTTTAGAGATTGAATGGTCTGCTGAACAAGGTTGACTTTGAAACTAAGCAAAAACGAAAACAACCCTGTCTGTGGTTAGGGTTCTAATTACTTTCCTAGGACGTTGTCCCATGCCATTAAATGGATGGATATCTGTGTTTCCTGCTCCTTCTTTGGTCTGACAGGATTAGCTCACTCATTCCCAACTGGTCATTTCTCTCAGTAGATGGGAAAATCAGTGCTAATTGATACTTTTTATATTTAATTACACTTCATTTTTTCTGTCTGGCTGCCCTGAAACCAAGACGAGGAAAACAGTGTTCTATATGCAAATCTTAGAACATAAACATTTCTTAATCTCATTTGCTTCAGCATTGGTCCAGATTTAGAAGCTTCAAGATAAAAACCATTTAAAGTGGTTTCTTATCTATATTTTGACACTGCCTTTTGAGCCTGCCTTTCTGAAAATCATGTCTGTGATTTCTGTGATGGCAATCTCCTCATTCTATATGCCCTAACACCCAGAGAAGCCCCTCATATCATGCTCATTGTTAATGCAATATTTGCCCCTCCTTTTGTTAGCTTGGTGGTGGTGGTGGTACCTAAGCTAATTCCATAACTCTTTGGTCCATCACGTCTCCTTTAACCATCAGCTACAGAACTCTGGCTGCAGTGTTTTGTCCAATGACTTTGATGAATCACCCCTCTTCAAAACCTGGATGTTTTCCACTTCTTTCTGGATAAAGCTCCCTATCTAATTTCAATGTACCATTCTTGATTTTCTACTGCTCCTTCATGTCAGTCAAATTATTTTCTTTATCCTCTCTCCAGTTGGTTTACCTATTTGTATTCCCTATCTAGAATAACCTTCTACATTTCTCTGCCTCTCTAATTCTGTTCATCATTGAAGAGGCAGAACTTAACTCTCCTGTTCTGGAATCTTGGCTACTCCAGTCTGATGAGATCGTTCCCTCCTATGGATTTTATTATCAAGTGCATTGATATAGCAATCAAAAGAATCAGCTTTGGAAATTAAATGAAATAGAAAGGAAGAATAAAAAAATGGACCCTAGCTACTTCCATTAAATGAGTTTAGATAAATCTATCATTCATCATTGGTTTCCATTGTTTTAATTACTAAAATACAGACAATTAAACATTTCTGTCTGTTCTCCTGCTGTCCTGGGGATTAATAAATATATGCAACTGTCCTTGTGACCTGTAAAGTTCCATACAAATGACCATATCGATTGTTAGATCTTCAATTTAAATGGACTTGTGATCAAAATACTCTATTGTTGTTTAATGCTTCCTATACTCTATACTCGATGGAGTCCTGGTGCGGCACTGCAGGATAATGCACTGGACTGTAAGTTTGGTTTGAACCACAGGCTCAGTGGTTCGAACTCACCGGCTGCTCCTCAGAAACCTTATACAGGGTCGCTATAAGTTGGAATCGACTCAATGGCACTTAACAATGACAACATACTTGATGGGAGCCCTAGTGAGGCACTGTAGGATAAACACTGGAATGCTAACCGCAAGTTAACAAGTTGGTGGTTCAAATTCAATTGCTCTTCAGAAACTCTGTACAGGGTTACCATGAGTCAGAACCAACTTGATGGTGCTTAACAACTTAACCATAGCAACATACTTTATTGAGTCCTAGTGTGGTGCTATAGGATAAGCACTGGACTTCTAACTACAAGTTCAGTGGTTCAAACCCACCACCTGCTTCTCAGAAACCCTATATGGAGTCTCTATGAGTTGGAACTGACTTGACAGCATTTAACAACAATTCTGCATGGCCGTGGGTTTGGCTTTGGTTATATCTGGGTATAGGAGCCCTGGTGGTACAGTGGGTTAAACTAGACACTCCTTGGGAGAAAGGCGTGCTTCTGGAAATATCTACAAAGGACTTCTGGTGTGGCACTGTGGATCAACACTGGAGTGTGAACCATAAAGTCTGCAGTTCAAATCAACCAGCTGCTCCTCAGAAACCCTATAGAGGGTTGCTGTGAGTCAGATCAGACTTGATGGCAATGAGGTGGTTTATTTATTTATTTATTTATTTATTTTTTATATCTATGTGTAGGATCTGTGTTGGAAGAAGAAGAGCCAGAGTGCTCATTGGAAGCCAAGATGGCCATACTTTGTCTCTCATACTTCAGAAAAAGTGTCAAGAGTGACCAGTCACTGGAGAAGGATATCATGTTTGGTAAAATGGAGAGTCAGAGTAAAAGAGGAAGACCCCCAAGGAGACAGATTAGCACAAGGGCAGCAGCAGTGGGCTCAGGCATAGCAACAATTGTGAGGTTGGCCGAGGACCGGACAGTGTTTTGTTCTGTTATACATAGTGTTGCTATGAGGTGGTACCCACTCAATAGCACCTAACAACAACAACATCTATGTGTAGACACTGTAGGATAAGCCCTG
The DNA here is from genome assembly GCF_000296735.1 of Chrysochloris asiatica. Taxonomy (NCBI): domain Eukaryota; kingdom Metazoa; phylum Chordata; class Mammalia; order Afrosoricida; family Chrysochloridae; genus Chrysochloris; species Chrysochloris asiatica. The sequence goes on along the minus strand of NW_006408558.1, from coordinate 8,241,355 downwards.
AACTGCTAACCACAAGGTTTGCAGTGCAAATCCACTCCTCAGAAACCCCATGTAGGGTCACTATGAGTTGGAACCTCCTCGTTGGCACATAACAACAACAACAAAATCTATGTGTATCCAGCGAGGATACACATAAAGTGACATTTCAAGTTAATTTTCTAGTGATTGCTTCTCGTATTGCTTGACCTGCTTCTCTCTCCTCCTCTTCCTTGTCTGTGGTGATTAGCAGAAAGTCTGTTACTTCCCTTTTAGAATCATCCAATCCTCTCCTCCTCTGATTGGTAAGGAATGTGAAGGTTTTTTCAGTTCAATAACAGCAAGTCTTGCCTCTAAAAGAAACACACAGAGAGAGAACTGAGGATACTAGTTAGTGCCTCCTCTACCAGGAGCCCAGAAGAACTGGATGGTTTTTGGCTACCATTACTGAACGTTCTGATCAAAGATTCTATAGAAGAATCCTGATGGAGAAGGGAAAATGCAGAACCGAATTTCAAATTCTCAATGGAATCCGTTTCAGGACAAATTAGGCTGAAAGGATCCCAGAAGGTATTGTGCTGTGATAATCTTTAAACCTTAAATGAAAACTATGCATTGAAATCTTCTTGGACCCATCCCTACTTAAAAAATAAAAGCTTATTTTAATCAGTAAATTATGTCTACTTTGAGCATTTTGCTCGTCTAAAGAATTATCTTTGTGAGATCACATTGACAACGGCAACTCAAAGGTTGGGTGGAAACCCTAACGGGCAGTGAGGTTAAGGTAGGAGTGGTGGAATATTGTAGGAAAGGATACGGAGAATGATAGTACAACTTCAAGAATGATGCCAATGTCACGAATGTGTATGTAGAATTGAACTGTAGAAATGGTGTATCTTTGTCCATATATACTTTGACCAGAACCGAAATTCAACAAAAAACAAAGAACCAGTAAATCCACTCTTGAGTGTTGGTCTTTCCTAGCCTGACATCTGCATTCTCATACCTTCTTTCCCATTCTCTCACCACAAATCTAAAGGTGCCACAGTAGAGGCTGCTAGCTGCCAAGGCACTATTCTACCAATGGCAGGTTTTCTTACAGGGAGCTCACCTTGTTCAGTATGACATTCTACCAGGTTAACTGGCTATATATGGAGCCCTGGTGATGCTGTGGGTTAGGCATTGGGCTGCTGACTGCAGGGCCAATGGTTTAAACCCATCAACTTCTGCAACAGAGAAAGATGAGGCTGTCTGCACCTGTAAAAATTTACAGTCTCAGAAACTCCATATAGGGTGTCTATGAGTTGGTATCAACTCAATGGCAGTGGGAGGAATATATATATATATATTCCTGGTGTGGCACTGTAGGATCAGCACTGGACTGCTAACCACAGAGTGTGTAATTCAAATGCACTAGCTGGTCCTTGGAAACCCTGTACAGGGTTGCTATGAGTCAGAAATGACTTGACGACACTTAACAACAATATATATATGAAGGTTCTTCAAAAAATTAATGGATAAATAGAATATATATATAGTCCCAGTGGAGCCCTGGAGATGGATATAAAAGAGATTGTCTGATGATTTCCGCATTCCATTGGGTCACCTCTCTTTGGAATGGGCACAAATATGGCTCTCTTCCAATCATTCAGCCAGATAGTTGTCTTCCAAATTTCTTGGCATTCATGAGTGAGTGCTTCCTGTGACGCCTCACTTTCTTGAAAGATTTCAATTTTGATTCCATCAATTCCTGGTGCC
>NW_006408558.1:8235757-8238143 GCF_000296735.1 Chrysochloris asiatica | reverse complement strand
AGTACGACAAACTGACAGATGAAGTTAATAGGATACAATTCATGATCAGAATATATACAGCCTTTTAGGTAAAGAGGGCCTCTTCTCAGCCATTCCACTGGCCACTGCTCTGCTCGGGCACATGTTCCAAAGCTTCTTTTTGTTAAGTACTGACTCATAGTGTCCTGCACAGTGTTTCTGAGGCTGTAAATCTTTACGGGAGCAGAATGCCTCATCTTTCTTCCACAGAATCGCTGGTAGTTTTGACCTTGAGGTTGGCAGCCCAACTCATAACCGTTATGCTACCAGAGCTGCTTAAAGCTCCTTTAGTGCTATTGATAAATGCCCAAAGGGCACCCTACTCCACAAACCAGTCTCCTACTTCAGACACTCAACTGGCCTAGGAAGCCTGTTGTTCTGTCTCTTGCTCTTAGTTCTGCTCTGCCGCCCTGCTCCTCTGGCAACACAGCCCTGTCACTTGGATTGAAGAGGTTCAGTGTAGGAATCTTGGAGTCTAAAGAATGCTTTGGCTCCTGGCTCTTCTTTTTTAATGATAGGGAGATTCCCCCTTTTCTGCTTCTTAGCTGACTCATTAAAAACCCAATGGGATGGCAAAACTGGCCAATCCATGTGCACTCCATTTGCATGGCCTCACACAGTCATTTGGTGGGAATTACAAAGACTGGCTAGAAGAGCCATATCAAGCAATTAACTCAGCTGCAACACACTAATTCTTCTCTGAAGAATTTCTGCAGTCTTTGATTTTACATTCCATTAAAATAGCAGTTTTAGCATCCTTTAAGCATGCAGATCAAGTTCCTTAGAAATGTTCTTTGAGTTTTGGGAACAAAAGGAAGTCTGAATGGGGCAAGATCAGAGCTTCAGGGTGGCTGAGGAACGTTTTCCCAACAAAATTCTCCTAGGACAGCTCTTGCTACCCCCGAAGAATGAGCAGAAGCACTGTTATGATAGAAAAAGTTCCTTGAATTAAATTTATTGACCGTTTTTTCACTACTGCAGTTTTTCATTTTCTTAAAACTCCTTAATAATAACCCCCTGTGGTTATCTTGTGTCCTTGGAGAAAAATCTATCAAGATTACCCCTTTGGAATCCCCCCAAACAGTCACCATACCCTTCTGAGGTGACCTCTCTGCCTTGAATTTTACTGGCCCAGCAGAGTTACCTCAGAAGCGATAGTTTTGATTGGATCTTGCCTTTGAAACCACTGTAATGAAGCTAAGGCAAGCATATTACTGAGAGAACTTGCCTGCGGCCATTCTTTGATCACAGAGACATAATTAAGTACTTTTTGTTTGGGATAAACCTGTGCCTTAAATGGGAACACCAGTAGCAAGACTTTTGTATTTACCCTTGCGGATGTGTTTATATGTGTATACATATATGCATATACTTATACATATGTATATCGTATAGTGCCTGGTGTGGCATTGTATGACAATCACTGGACTGCCAGCTAAAAAGTGGCAGTTCAAGCCCACCAGCTGCTCCTTGGAAACCTTATAAAGTGTTGCTAAGAGTTGGAACTGACTCAATTACACTTTACAACAACAACGACATTCATTGAGGGAGTCCCTGGGTGGTGCAGATGGTTAATATGCACTCAGTTGCTAACAGCAAGGTTAGAGATTTGAGTCCATCTAGAGTTATTTTGGAAGGAAGTTCTAGCAATCTACTTCTGGAAGATCAGCCCCTAAGAACCCCATGGTGTGCACTTCTACTCTGACACACACGGGGTTGCCATGGTTTGGAGTGAGCTCGATGGCAACTGTACAACTGGTGTTTATTCTGGACATTCTAGAACAACTCTGATTTTATTTAAAAGTATTTTCTCTAAGGCAAAGTGCTAAAATATTGCCTAAAATTTCGTCTTTTTTTTCTTTAACATGTGTCTGTGTAATATGTAACGTTTACATTTAAAAATGCTAAAACAAGTTAAAACCCTATGAAGCCCAAGGTAAGGAAATGCTGGTGTGCAGCTATGAACCCTGCTTAACTAACATTGCAAGTTTCTCACACACACAAAAAAAATTTGCAGTGATTTGGTGAATATTTCCACTTCTATCTTAACGATACAGTACCTGGCATGGTACTGCGGGCTAATGCGCTGGACTGCAAAGTCAGTTTGAACAGTGAGATTGGCAGTTGAAGCTTACTAGCTGCTCCTTGGAAACCCAGACAGAGTCACTATAAGTTGAAATGGATTAGATAGTACTTGACAACAACAACAACTAAAAGATTGGTTTTAACAACTCTGATAAGAATAGCCAACAATTGTTGGATTCTGGCTATTTTGTAGGGAGAGTAATAGGCACTTCCACCACTCGTCTGTCACTTTGTTGTACTGTGGTGGCTTGTGAGTTTCTGTGATTCTGGAAGCTATGCCACC
>NW_006408558.1:8185196-8210376 GCF_000296735.1 Chrysochloris asiatica | reverse complement strand
AATTTTGATTCTTTCTTCTTTTTGGATGTGCACATTTATTGCAATAAATTGTCCTCTCAGCACCACTTTTGCCATGTCCAAAAGATTTTGGTATGTTGTGTTTTTGTTCTCATTGGTTTTTAGGAACTTTCTGAATTCACCTTTAATACCTTCTATAATCCAGTCGCTCTTCAGCAGGATGTTATTCAGTCTCCATGTATTAAACTTTATTTTCTTGATCTTTTTATTGTTGATTTCTGATTTTATAGTATTGTGATTTGAGAAGATGCTTTGTAGTATTTTGATGCTTGTAAATTTATGGAGGCTTGCTTTGTGACCTAACACATAGTCAATTCTGGAGAATGTTCCATGTGCACTGAAAAAGAATGTATATTGTGCTGTTGTTGGGTTGAATACTCTGTACAGGTCTATGAGGTCAAGTTCGTTGATTGTGCTGTTTAGTTCTTCTGTAGTTTTGTCGAGTTACTTTCTGGTTGTTCTATCCCTTTTTGAAAGTGGCATATTAAAACCCTCCACTATAATTGTAGATTCTTTCTTTCTTCAATTCTAGTAGGGTTTGCTTTATATATCTCGGTGCTCTTTCATTTAGAGTGTAGATGTTAATTATGGTTGTGTTATCTTGCTCAACTGACCCTTTAATCATGAGATAATGTCCTTCTTTATCTCATATGGTGGTTTTTGCCTTAAAGTTTATTTTATCAGAGATTAGTATTGCCACTCCTGCTTGTTTTTTATTGCTGTTAGCTTGGTATATTTTTCCCCATCCTTTAACTTTTAGTCTGTTTTGTCTTTGTGTGTAAGGTGTGTCTCTTGCAGGCAGCATATTGAAGGATCTTGTTTTCTTACCCATTCAGCCACTCTCTGTCTCTTCACTGGTGCATTTAATCCATTAACTTTCAGTGTAATTATTGATAGGTTTGGAGTAACTGCTGTCATTATGTTAATTTTTTTTGTGGTGCTGTTTGTTCCTTTGTTCTACATGCCTTCTTGTGTTGTGTTCATTTTTCTTGTGCTATTTCTTGTCCGTTTCTTCTTTGTTTTAATGTTTCCTTGTTCTGCGTGGATCTTTATTTTCATGGTAAGTTGTGAAGTATCAATTTTCTTTGGGGTTACCCTATAGTCTGCTAAGTTTTCCCTGCATTTAAGACAGTCTTTTATATCCTTCCATCTACTCGACCTCCTCACCACCTGGTCCTCTGTTCCTATATTTTTCCCTTCTTTGATATTGGTAATATTTTGATCTTTGGTTGGTCTCACAGGTCCTCTGAATTCATTGCTGTAATTTTGTTCCATTCTGAACTCTGCTATCTCTTGACTGAGTTCCAGGTGGTGTTGCCACTTCTGTCAATCTCTGGTTGTTGTCTGTTCTTGCTGGTTTTCATTCCAAGAACTCCCTTTAGGATGTTTTGAAGTGCTGGATTGACTTTAACAAAATCTCTTAGCTTCTCTTTATCCTGGAATGTTTTTATTACACCATCATATTTGATTAACAGTTTTGCTGGATAGACGATTCTTAGTTGGCAGTATTTTTTTTTTCTTTTTCTTTTAGGGTTTTATATATATCTCCCCATTGCCTTCTTGCCTGCATGGTTTCTGCTGAGAAGGCAGAGCGTAGTTTGATTTGCTTGCCTTTGTAGGTGACACTTCTCTTTTCCCTGGCTGCTTTTAGGATTCTTTCCTTGTCTTTGATTTTGGAGAGCTTGATTATGATATGTCTCGATGATTTTCTTTTGGGGTCTATCCGTCCTGGGGGTTCTTTCAGCTTCTTGAATGTTTATCTTCTCATCCTTCAAGATGTTAGGAAAATTTTCTTCTAGAAGCTCTTCAACTATCTCTTCTGTGGACTTCTGTGATTCTTCCTATTCTGGAATGCCAATAATTCTTAAGTTATTCCTCTTCATGTGATCCAGCATGAATCTTAGACGCTCTTTAGATTTTTAATCCTTTTTTCTGCTTGCTATCCTATCTTAGCAGTATTGAGTGATTTGTCTTCCAGCTAACTGGTTCTGGCTTCTGTCTCTTCCATTTTGCTCCTTTGCCTTTTCAGTGTTTTGTCCATTTCTGATACTTTATTATTAAACATCTGGACTTCTTTTTTCAGGTTTGGATTGTTCCCAGTGCTGTATCTGTCTTGTTTGATTGCTCCTGTAGCACTTTCCTGACTTCTTCATTATTTTCTCCCACCCCTTTTCAGAGCATTTGAATTTATTTCCATACGATTCTTCTGAATTCCTTCTCAGGCAGATCCAAAGCCTGCTCTTCTACTGGAAAGTCTGTGTCTGCTTCCAGCTCATTTGTCTCATTTATTTTTTTCTGGTTTTAGACATGTGTTGATATCTTTAATTATGTTTCTTGGACATTTTCAACAGTTATGTGAAATGTCAACAGTTATATGAGTTTTTAATGCTTAAATCAATGTATGTTGCTTTGTTGTTAAGCTTGCTGACTGTCTCTTGGTGGATATGATCTGAAGATAGGCTTCTCTTTCATGTGTAATGCCTAGCATCTGGTTTTGGCTCTTGTCCAGATGGTGGGGTACTACAGGGTATGCTTGTAGCTTGGCTATATGGGCACAGTTGCTGTCTCTTCTTGGGTGAGGTAGGGGGAGAAAGCTCTGACCCCTGGGAGAAGAGTGAGGCCAAAAGGACCAAAGACAGAAACAATATAAAAGCAGAGACAGAAACCACCAATCAAAACCAAAAATAAAATTGTGATTGACACTGTCCACTGGCCTTTGCAGTGCAAAGGGTCCTTCTTAGGTTAACTATGGGGCTGGTTCCCAGGGTCATAACGTAATAAGAAGCAGTCTGTGGGTTTTCCTTTCTGTGCTATTGAAAAACTGTGGGTGCAATGCTGGACCCTTTTGGGGTGTGCTCCCACCCACCTGAAGGCATCTGGGCTGTGCAGTGAGGACACCATCAGGATGCAAAGGAGAGATACATGAAAAATGAAAAGTGAAAGATGAAAAATTGGTCACACCTCTCCATTCAGATGTGCAGCCCCATGGCTTCTAGCGCTGGGTCACTGCCTCCACTTGGCTTTGGCCCTGCCCTCTGGCCTGAAGACTTCTGATTGCTTGCTACTGTGGCTGGATCAATTCAGAAATCACTGTATTTTGCTTCCACTGGAAGATTTCTTCTCAATGGGCACGGGGAACTGGTGCCTGGAATCTTAAACAAGATCCAAAGCACCACAGTTTTTCTGCAGACCGCTCTTTCTTTGCTTGTTTTTAGGTTTTGTCAGTGAAGTTTTCACTGTCTGTCTCTGCTTTCCCCACCTCCTCTTTGATTATTGTGGACATTTTATGTAAATGGAATCATATTTATGCAATCTTTTGTAGCTTTCTTTTACTTAACACAATGTTTTCAAGGCTTATTCATATTATAGAACTAATACTTGGTTATTTTTATGACTGAATAACATTCATAGTATGGGTACTCCACATTTTACTTACCTGTTATCAGTTGATGGACATTTAGGTTCTTTCTACTTTTGGCTGTTATGGAAAAATATTGTTATATTATTTGTGTATACGGTACTGTGTTTTAAATTTTCTTGGGTGTAGGATTACTAGATCACATGTTAGCTCTGTGTCCAACTTTTTGAAGAATTGCCAGACTGTTTTCCAAAGTGCCTGTCCCATTGCATATTTCCACCAATAGCATATGAAGGTTCTAATTTCTATACATCTTCCTCAGCACTTTTTATTGTCTGTCTTTTTTCATTATAGCACACGACCCAAGTCATGTTATTGCCTAATTGCTTCATATGCATACAAAAGCTGGACAGTGAGCATGGATAACTGAAGAAGAATTGATGAATTTATAGTGTTGGACAAGAATATTACATATAACAAAAAAAGGATATTAAGTGTACCATGGACTGCCAGGGAAAAGAACATATCTGTGTTGGAAATAAGACAGACTGCTTCTTAGAAACAAGGAGGATGAGACTTCATCTCATATACTTTTTTTTTTTTTTTCATGCTACAACAGATAATTTTATTTCTCAATTATCTCATATCTTTGGACATGTTATCAGGAGGGACCAGTTCAGTTCCTGGAGAAGGATATCATGCTTGGCAAAGTAGAGGATAGCTAAAAATGGAAAGACCCTCAATGAGATGGATTGACACAGTGGCTACAATAATAGACTCAAACACAGAAACAGTTGTGAAGATGGCTCAGAACAGTGTTTTGTTCTGTTGTACATAGTTTTGTTGCTGTGAGTTGGAACCAAATTGATGGCATCTAGCAAAAAGAAAAAAAATGGACAGAAGTGATATTTCTTTGTGGTTTTGATTTGCATTTCCCTAATAGCTAATGTGGTACTATGGGTTAATGTGCTGAACTGCAAGGTCAGTTTGAACTGCAAGGTCAGTGGTTCAAGCTCATCATCACTCCTTGGAAACCCTGTACAGGGTTGCTATGGGTCAGAACCGACTCGATGACACTTAAGAACAACAACAACAATAACTAGTGTGGGGCTGAAGGATAAACACTGGATTGCTAACACTAGCACTGGATTGCAAGGTCGGCGATTCAGACTCACCAGCTATTCCTTGGAAACCCTAAACAGGGTGGCGATGAGTGGGAACCGACTTGATGGCACTTTAACAACAACAACCACAAAGACTATGATGTTGAACATCTTTCCATGTGCCATTTGTGCATCTTCTTTGGAGAAATATATATTCCTATTTTTGTTTTTAAAAACTTTTTATTGTTAATTAAGTGAAGGTTTATGGAGAAGATCATCAGTTTTACATTCAACAGATCACACACTTTGTTTCATCTCAATGGTTGCAATCCCCTTCATGTGTGTGTATTGTGCTGTTGTTGGGTTGACTACTCTGTATAAATCTTTGAGGTCATGTTGGTTGATTGTGTTGTTTAGTTCTACATCTTTACTGAGTTTCTTTCTGGTTGTAATATTCTTCTTCAAAAGCGATGTGTTAAAATCTCCTACTATTAATGGGGAGTCCTGGTGTGGTGCTGCGGGTTAATGTGCTGGACTGCAAGGTTGGTTTGAACCTCAAGGTCATTGGTTCAAGCTCACCAAAGGTTCATTGGAAAACCTATACAAGGTTGCTATGAGTTGGAACTGACTTGATGGCACTTAGTAACAATACTAACAAAAATTAATGTAGAGTTGTCTATTTCTTTCTTCAGTTCTAGCAGATTTTGATTTATGCACTTTAAGGTTCTTTCATTGGGAGTCCTGATGTGGCACTGTGGGCTAATGTGTCAGACTGCAAACTTGTTTGAACTGCAAGGTCGGTGGTTCAAGCTCACCAGCTGCTCCTTGGAAACTCTATACAGGGTCACTGTGGGTTGGAATTGACTCAACAGCACTTAACAACAACAAACAACATTAATGTAGAGTTGTATATTTCTTTCTGAAGTTCTAGTAGATTTTGATTTATGCACTTTAAGATTCTTTCATTGGGAACATAGATATTTATTATGGCTGAAAATTGTGGCTCCTGGTGTGACTGACCTTGTTTTTAGCAGTCCAATATTTATCCTACAGTGATGTACCAGATATATATATATATGTATGTGGCACTGTAGGATAAGTACTGGTTGGTTATAAGCACTTGTGATTCCACTAACCACAAGGTTGGCAGAAAACCTATGCAGGGTCATTATGAGTCAGAATCTACTCAATGGCGCTTAACAGCAAGTGTTATTAACTAGATGGCACTTAACAACAACAACAGTACATATATCCCTTATGAATATTAATACAAGATCTTCAACAAAATACTAGCAAACAACAGAAATTAACAATAAAAAAGGATCATACACCATGACCAAGAATGCAAGGTTGGTTCAACATTCAAAAATCAGTCAATATAATACACTATGCTAGTAGAATAATGGAATGCACATATTCCTTTCTTCTTCTTCTTCTTTTTTTTTTTTTTTTTGAGATATGTTTATCTGGTTTTGGTATTAGAATAATTTTGACTTAATAGAATACATTAGGAGGTATTCCTTCCTCTTCTTCTTTTGGGAAGAGTTATATAAATTCTTCTTTAAACATTTGGTAGAATTCACTAGCAAGTACTTTTTTCCATGGGAATATTGTCATAAAATATATATGACATGAAATTTGCTATTTTAGCCATCTTTAAGTTTTCAACTCAGTGGAATAAGTTGTACTCACAATATTGTGTATACAGCACCAATATCTATTTCTAAAACTTTTCTTTATCTCCGTGGAAAGTTTTGATTACTAATTTAATTTAATTATTTGTTTTTAGTGTATTTATATTTTCTATTTCTTCTAGAGACATTTTAGTAGTTTGTGTGTTTCTAGGAATTTGCTAATTTTATCTGTTATTTAAAATTTTCACATACAATTGTTCATTGTATTTCTCTATAATTTCTTTCATTCCCGAAAGATTGGTGGTAATGTCTCCTTTATCATTCCTAATTTTAGCATATTGAATTTTCTCTCTGTTTTTCTTGATCACGCTAGTTAAAGGTTTGACATTTTTGCTGGTCTTTAAAACAAACAAATGACTGTCCATTTAGTTAATTTTGTGTGATATCCAATTCCTCATTTCATTTATGTTTGGTCTAATCTTTATTTTTTGTCTTTCTTTGGATTTGCTTTGCTTTTCTGTTTTCTAGTTTCTTAAAGATAGAAGGTTAGAGTTGAGATATTAAAAAATATAGCTGTTACAGCAATACAGTTGTCTCTACACACTAGTTTAGCTGTATCTCATGAATTTTGATATGCTTTATTTACATTTTCTTTCATTTGACAATCTTTATAATTTCTCTAGTTATTTCTTCTTTAATTAATTTGTTATTTAGAAGTGTCTTGTTTAATTTTCACATATTCATGAATTTCCAAAATTCTCTTTTATTATTGATTTCTAATTTCACTCCATTTTGAGCAGAGAAAATATTTTATATGATTGCAAGCCTATTTAATACGTTGAGATTTGTTTTATGGCCTTATGAATGCCTATTCATAATGTTCTATGTGGATTTAAGAAGAATGTATATGCTGTTATTGGGTAGATGTTTTATAGATGTTTGCTAGATTGGATTGATTTATAGTTCATTTAAGTTCATTCTTTTCTTGCTCATTTACTGTCTAGTTGTTCTATTCATTGTTGAAAATATTGTATTTAAATCTCCAATTGTTATTGTTGAATTGTCTTTCTCTGTTTTCAATTCTGTTAGATTGGATTTTGGGGCTATGCATATGTAAAAAGGTACATACTTTTAAAATAATTTTTGTATTTATTGTTTGAGTCACCTACTTATAATGATATACAATTCCTCCTTTTCTTTAGTAACAGTTTTGATTTTAAAGTATATTTAGGACAGTCACTTCATCTCTTTATTGGTTGCTGCTCATAAGTCATAACCTTTCCCTCCTTTTACTTTCAATCTGTGTCTTTGAACCTAAATTGTGGTTTTGTGTGTAGCATATAGTTGGATCACACACACACGTATATGTATATATACACATGTATATATTGTTGTTAAGTTCTGTTGAGTTGGTTCCGATCCATAGCAACCTTGTATAGGGTTTCTGAGGAGTGACTGGTGATCTTGAACTGCCGACCTTCTGGTTCAAACTACTATGTCATCTGGTGCATTAACCTATAGTGCCACACCAGGAACTTGGTATATCTATCTGTCTGTCTGTCTATCTATCTATCTATCTATTGTGTTTTATCTATATATCTATATTTAAAATCCATCTTATCAATCTCTATCTTTTGACTGGAGCATGGTGGCTCTGTAAGATAAGCACTGGACTGCTAACCCCAAGGCTGGTGACTTTAGCCTACCATCTTCAGGAGAAATTTGTGTCTTTCTGCTCCCATGAAGCTTTGTAGTTTCAGAAATTTGATATAAGGTTGCTATAAGTCAGAATCTACTCGACAGCACCTAATAGCAACAGCAACAGTTCTTTGATGGGAATGTTTAGTTCATTTACATTTAATGCAATGATAGATAAGGTAACATTATATCTGTCATTTTTCTATTTGTTTTCTAAATATCTTACTTGTTTTTGTTTTTCTTTTCTTCAATTACTGCCTTCTTTTTTGCTAAAAAATTGTACTATTTTAAAATACTTTCTTTCTTAAATCTGGAAACTAGAGGTAACAATAAGAGATGAAATTGGTGTAAAGTATATGAAGAAAAGACAACAGATTCAATTTTGAGGTGTAAATGTATAACCAGGTTTTGATTTTTGTTTCCTTGTAGTTTGCCTTTTATATATCTTTGTACTTCTTTCTGGGATGAAATAGTAAGTTGCCTTTGACAATTGTCACTACATTAGTCCCTTTAGTTAACCTTTATGGATAAGATCATGTGGTCTTTCTTCCTTGTGATCCATGTGTGCCCCTTCTGAAGCTGTATATTTTATTGAAAAGGATGGTTTTCAGTGCTCCTACGAATATGCAGATGAATAGTTTGACATACCAGTCAACCTTGGCCATGCCTTCGTCTATCTGTTAGTACTTTTGCCCTTTCTTCACCCCAGTGTTCAGTATCCCTATGTAAACTGTTGGCTGCCTAAAGCTCAATGTTGTGAAGCTTCACACAGTCTTCTCCTTCCTTAACATGCTTCAAGCTCTGCATTTCATCATTTCCTGCTCCTCAAGATTTATGTTGCAATTTCCCTTCCCTTGTAAAAAATGAATTGATGTTTGTTAATTATTCTCTCTGTCTTATCACAGTGTTTGACTTCTATAATTAAAGGACTTATATTCTATCTAGCTTGAGTCAAAGTTTACTTACATAAAACAATCACAAAAAAGCAATTAGGAGTTAAATTGTATTCTACCAGTCATAGACATAATTATTTAGAGATGAAAGGGATCAGTAAGGACCTCAACACTAGTTAGAGAAAGGGACACAGAACCCAAATGTACCAATATTTGGATATGAAGATTTGATATTTTGTTTTCTTATTGTATAACTTATTGGAAGATATGGAAATTGGGCAAGAAAGATTTCTGGTAGTTTAGGGAATTATCTTAGGTCAAGGCAACATGTATCCCTCAAGTCACTTGGTTTCAAACATGGTACACATTTTGCCTATAAGCTGAAGGCTTGCAACTCCAAATTTTATCTTATTCATAGGTTTTCATGCATCAACCAAGATCAAACATGCCTGAGCCTCTGTAAAATCTCCAAGAGAATTGACTGAAGATGAAGATGATTTCCGTGATGTCACACTAACCATTGAGTCTTTGGATGTATTGTGTCTGTAATTTAAAAAGGAACTATTGGTAACATTTTTCAAATGCTTGGAGCTTCTCCAGTTTAATAGCCTTCTAGAGATATGTGGTGGTGTTGGTGGTGATGGTGTGCCTTGGAGCCAGTTCCGATTCACAGAGACCCTGCATAGGGTTTCTGTCTGAGGCTGTACATCTTTACGGGAGCAGAAAGCCTCATCTTTCTCCCATGAATGGCTGGTAGTTTCGAACTGCTGACCTTGAGGTTAGCAGCCTGACTCATAACCACTACACTACTAGATCTCCTTCTCCTATACTATAGGCACTCAGGAATAGTTGATGTGGGCTGTTCTATGTGGGGTTTTATTACATGGTGTGCTTATTCTGAGCATCACAGTCTTAACTGCTGAGTTTATTTGGCCAAGAAATTCAACTTGGAGCTCTATGAAGACAATTGAAAATATCTAGTGAGTGCTAAAGAAATATGGTTGCAGCTTGATTTTATATTCTCCCAAGTTTCCTCTTTGAATTTATACAGAACAAGAAGTTGAGTTAAAGAAAAGTTCATAAACACCATTTTCAATGAAACTCAGAGGTCCAGAAAACTCTTAAACTAGAAATTCTCAATATGTGCTGCACAAAGGAACTGAGGTCAGTGGAAAGAGGCAAGATGGTAACAGATGGAAACAGGCGGTATAGTAAATGGCATTGGGCAATGGGAAGGATGATGAGTGTGCTTCTGTTTTGGTGAGTCTCCAGAAATACCATATGTGCTCATTTCCACAAGGTGAGTGCTCCATCATAAGTGGCAACTGTGGTGAGTCTGGATGAATTCAGGGGGATCAGTTCATCCCAATTTGCCTGGGGCTCCCTGTTCTAGCTTTCAAAGTCCCATCTCCTAGGAACCCTGCTAATCTTTGACAAACTGGGATAGCTGGTTACCCTAGATAAGACACATCAGGGTATGGGCATTGTGGGGAGTTTGGAGATGCCTAGAGGCCACAAGGGTGGCCAAGCCCTCAAACCAAACTCATTGTCATGGAGTTGAATTCCAACTCATAGTAAACTCATAGGACTGACTACAACTATCCCAAAGGGTTTCCAAGACTGTAAATCTTTATGGAAGCAGACTGCCTCACCTTTCTCCTGGAGAATGACTCGTAGGTTCAAACCACCAATATTTGGATTAGCAGCTAAGAGTTTAACTACTGTACCACAGACAGAGTTGGCATTTACAGAAAGTACATACAAAAATATATCAACAAAACATGAGGCTTTTACTTATTACTGAATGTGTTCCTTGATGGCAACGGCTCTTGAAACTAGAGGATCTTGTGGGTAGAAGACATTCTGAATCTTAAAGGTAAAGGAAGCATGTTTGCAAAGAAGGATCATTAAAAAAAAATCTGCTACAAAAGAGGAGGAAGCCTTTCAGCTGTGGAGTTAGAAAGACTGGCAGTTCTCAGTCCTTCCCTTCTGTCCTCTAGTAACCTTCTGTGAATAGCCAGCCCAGGAAAATCAAACTCATTCAAATATGAGTAACAAAAAATGAGTTAGCTTAGCATTTATACAGAAATACTACTAAACCATGGAAAAGAAATGGAAAAGTTTCCTATAGGCCAGAAAACTGTTGCCAAGAAGCAGATAAAAATTGTAATAAAAGATGCCATGAATTAAAAAACAAACAAAAAACCTAATGTAGTAATAACAGCTATTAATGGACTTATACAAAGCAAAAATACAAAGACTCAGGACTGGACAGCAAGAGAGGTTGATCACATGACAAGAGAAGGCAAAATGGGAATTGGCAGAAATTGTGAAAGAAATAAAAGAAAAAGACAACATTATTTCAGAAGTAAAGACTAACTAAGTTGGAGCACAAGGAATTTTAGACACAACTGAAGACACTGCAAGGAGTTAGACACGAGAGAATTGGATGAAATGAACAAGAAATAAAGAGGTAAAGAAGCGACAAAATTATGGGAATAAAACTTAAGTGAGAAAAAAGCAAGTATGTTTATAGAGTCTCCTACAAAGAAAAAAAAGTAGAAGAGAAAAAAAAATTTAGAAATATAATTTAAGGAAACATTTCTAGAGAGAAAATGTTTTGAATCTGCATATTTGAAGGACTTTCCATGGACCAGGGGAAACTGATCTCAAAATGTCAATGCCAAGACATACCTTAAAATTATTGGAATAAAGGCAGACTATCTGTGTTGGAAGAATTACAGCTAGAGTGTTCCTTGGAGGCCAGGATGGCCAACCTTCATCTCTCATAATTTGGACATATTGTCAAGAGGGACCAGTTGCTGGAGAAGGATATCTTGTTTGGTAAGGTGGAGGGTCAGAGAAAAAGAGGAAGATCCCAGTGAGATGGATTGGCCAAGTGGCAGCATCAATGGGCTCAAACGTGGCATCAATAGTGAGGATGGCCCAGGATTGGGCAGTGTTTCGTTCTGCTGTGCATAAGGTCACTATGAGTTGGTATTGACTTGATGGCACCTAACAACAATAACAACATTTTGGATACGGAGATAGAAATATCAGTCACTTATTATGGAAAGAAATTAGACAAAGTTCAAACTTCTCTGAAGATATAAATCAACTCCAGAAGACAGTGGGACAACTCTTATGAAATATTCCAGAAAAGAAACATAAGCTAAAGATTTAACATAGGGATATATCTGTCATGTCTAGAAGAATACAGAAAAGCAATTTGGACTTGCAAAACATATAGGAACGATTATTCTGTATTTAATAACAAACAGCAATAAACTCCTATTTAACTATAGGAGTTGCTGGATGGTGCAAATGATTAATGTGCTTGACTGTTGACTGAAAGACTGGAGATTTAAGTCCACCCGAGGGCATCTCAGAAGAAAGTTCCGGCAATTTACTTCAGGAAAATCAGCCACTGGAAACTCTACACACCATATTTCTGTTTTGACAATAAGAGCTTGCCATGAGTCAGCATCAACTTGATGGCAAATTGAAGTCTAACACAAAGAGGAAATAATGATGAATCAATAGCAAGGCAAGATAACCTAAGGGGTCAAGTTTTAAAGCAGGGTTGGAAGTTGTTGTTGTTAAGTGCCGTGGGTGGAGTCAGTTCTGACTCACTCATAGAAACCTTACAGAGGATATCTGAGGAGCTGGTAGGTTTGAACCATTGACTTTGTGGTTAATAGTTTAGTGCTTTTCCTACAGCACCAGACGAGGACTCCAGGGTCTGAGGTAGTATCCAGCATATATTTAAAAGAGGTGAGATGGTGCTTTCACTGTGTAAAAGGAAGAAGGCAAAGCTGTTTTTGATGCAGGAGGATGCTTTCTATTTTTTTCTGAGAAGTAAAAGTCAACTCCATCCACTGAGAACAGGGACCTAGGACTGGGGTAAGTATTAGCAGAAGGAGGAAAAAAATACAAAAGATATAACATGATCAGGATGGGAACTCAAAGTTCCAGAGAATCCTAGTAGAAATATTTATAAGAAGAGTTAGCTGTTTAAAGAAAACCTGCAATGAGTCTTTTAGTTAGAGGCAATTAATTATTATGAGGTACCTGACTTTATTTTTCTGTAAACTGAATGTTTAATAGTACACAGAAGTTTAGGATAAGGTTTCATATTAGTTTTCATTTGTGGACATATGGCTTTGCGTGTTCCTTATGCAAATCCATTCACTTCCTCTCATTTCTCTTCTACATTATGACTCATTAAGGGCAAAGGATATTTTCCTATGGCATCTTCCTCAGTACACTACACACTTCAGGCATCTGTTCAGTAAAGATTTGATAAATTAAGAAATGAAACACACCTAGCATATTACATTCTGCTTAATATTTATTTTTTAAAAAACTACCCTTCTAATAGGCTGTACTTTTCAGGCTCGGAGAAAGTAATGTATAAACTTGCAGATCCTTGTGAAACATAGAATAAAAATTATGATGAAATTTATAAATACCAAACAGTACACATTTCTAACTTAATAGGTCAAAGTGTAATATGTACCTCAACATCTCCAATCTAGAGAGTCAAGCAAATATAGAAGACAATATGTAATACTGTGCTCACAAATCATGGTCCAGATGGGCCATTCAGATCAGGATTCAATGTTGTTGTTACTGATGTTATTAAATGCCATTGAATTGGTTCTGGCTCATGATGACCCAGCATAGGGCTTCTGAGGAACGGTTGGTGGATTTGAACTGCTGACCTTGCATTTCAAACTGACCTTGCCGTTCAGTGCTTACTCTACAGCACCATACCAGGACTCCAGGATTCAATGTTATTGTTAAGTGCCACCAAGTCGGTTCCGACTCATAGTAAACCTGTATAGCATTTCCAAGGAACAACTGGCGAGTTTGAATAACCAACCTTAGGGTTCAAACTGACCTTGCAGTCCAGTGCATTATCCTACAGTGCCACACCAGGATTCAATAGCGGGCATGAATTAAAAGTGGCAATTAGCCTGGTCATTTCAGGATCGTTAAACAATCAAGTACCATAAAACTATTGTTGTTGTTGTTGTTAAGTACCATGGAGTAGGTTCCAACTCATAGCGACCCTGCACAGGGTTTCCTAGGCTGTAAATCTTTACGGGAGCAGAAAGCCTCATCTTTCTCCCATGGAACAGCTGGTAGTTTCAAACTGCTGACCTTGTGGTTCGCAGCCCAATTTGTAACCACTATGCACTGTAGGATTATATTAATCAAGGGTGGGACTAAGAATTATTTTCTCCTGGAGCTTTAAATGAACAATGGTTGAATTGTTTGCTTACTAGTATGGCCAAGACAGCATTTTCAAGTCTTCCTTAGCTGTTTCCCACCGAAATTTGAGAAGTATACATTTTACTTTATGGTTAATTTATTGTGAAAATGTTCCTCTTTACAATTTCATGTGAAAGAGAGAAATCTAAGGATTAACTATATCAAAGATGACTTATGGTTACCAAATCATTACATACGTAGATAACAGAAAGACTGAGAAGAGAAAAAGTAAGAAAAATAGGTAAGACCTTGAGAGTTCTGATGCACTAATGATCCCTCCTGGTGCCGTGGTTAAGTGCTCAGCTGCTAACCAAAGGGTCAGTGGTCTGAGCTCACAGTTGCACCAGGGGGAAAAGACCTGGTAATCTTCCTCTGTACAGATTCTATCCAAGGAAACCCTATGGGGCTGATCTGCTTTGTTATGTATGGTCACTATGAGTCAGAATGGACTCAACAGAACATAACAGCAATAACAACATATATTATATAATTTATCTCATTGTTGTTATTGTTGTGAAGTGCTGCTGAGTCGATTCTGTATAACGACCCTGTATATGGTTTCCGAGGAGCAGCTGGTGAGCTCCAACCGCTGACCTTGCAGTTCAAATGGCTTTGCAGTCCAGCACATTAACCCACAGCGCCACACTAGGACTCCATTTATCTCATTAAGTAAGGACAATTTCAGAATATCGATAATAATAACTGTGTCTTGGTTTGGAATAAGTCTAAGACAAAGGGTAATAGCAAAATCGAATTTAGCAGTCCTTTTTTGGCACTGCAGGTTAATGAGCTGGACTACAAGGTTGGTTTGAACTACAGAGTCAGTGGTTCAAGTTCACTAGCTGCTTCTCAGAAAAACCCTATACAGGGTTGCAATGAGTCAGAACTGATTCAATGACATTTACAACAACAATTTAACATGAAGGAGTCAAATCTACTAGTTTTCTCTTTAGAAAATGTTCCAGCTAAAATAGTTACAGGACTATCAACTGTATGTGTTGCAGGACAGAATTGTGATGTTGCTGAAAGATCATACACTTTGGGAGAGTATGTCTAAAGCATGTCTACACTGTGCTCTTTTAAAGAATTCTCTCTGTGAGAACAAATTGACAATAGCAACTCAATGTTTAGATGAGAAGCTTAGGAGTCGTGATTATAATAAGTCAATGATGGTGAATACTTCTGAAAAGATTGGTGAGAATGTATACCTCAAAGAAAGTAACAAGGTCACTGAGTTCTACATGGAGAAATTGATGACATGCTCTTCAATAGTATGTTGTTGTTGTTGTTGTTGTTAGGTGCTCTTGAGTTGGTTTTGACTTTTATGCACAACATAACAAAGCATTGCCCAGTCCTGTGCCATCCTTACAACTGCTACATTTGAGCCCATTGCTAATGAAACTTTGTCAATCCATCTCCTTGGGTGTCTTCTTTTTTGCTGACCCTTCACTTTACCAAGCATGGTATCCTTCTCCTGGGACTCCTGCCAACATGCCCAAAGTACAAGATACAAAGTCTCACCGTCCTGGCTTCTTAGGAGCATTCTGGCTGTACTCCTTCCAACACAGATTTATTTGTTTTTCTGGCAGTCCATGGTATCTTCAATATTCTTCTGTAACACCGTAACTCATAAGCATCAATTCTTCTCTGGTCTTCCTTATCCATCCACCAACTTTCACATGCTTATGAGGCTATTGAATAGTCCTAAAACTGATGATTGCTCTGGAACATGTGAACATCAGTTTCCATGACCCTGAGACCAGAAGAACTAGATGGTGCCCAGCTACCATTCCTAACTGTTCTGAGAGGGATCACATTAGAAGGTCCCAGATAGAAAGGCAGAACATGTAGAACAAAACTCAAAACTATGAGGGGAAAAAAAAGGCAGGGCTTACTGGTCAGGAAAAGACTGGAGGAAACTGAGACTAAGGCCCTCGATTACCCTTCAGGTCTGGAAAGGAATTCACCCTCATGGCCCACCTTTCAGTCAAGCAGTAGATAAACATAGGAGGAAAGACAGCACTAGCAAGGTATGCTGTCTATGAATGATGGAACGGCCAATCATTCCAAATCATAGGGCAACATGTACCTAAGGACAAAGTTGAGAAGGATGGGAATGTGGGTGGAATGGAGGTAGGAACCACAGGGAGGAAGCAGGATAAATGTTGTTTCATGGAGGGGACTGCAATGATTAAATGAAGAAAAGTGTGCTATTTGTTGAATGTAAAACTGATGATCTTGTCTGTAAACCTTCACTCAATTCACAATAAAAAGTTAAAAAATAAATAAAGGAGGCCTTGAGCAGCATATTTACACAATGCAATATGTCTTTGATTTCTTGACTGCTGCTTCCATGAGTACTGATGGCTGATCCAAGCAAAACAAAGTATTGACAAATTCATTCTTTTCTTGTTTGTTGCCTTTACACTGAGGTGCAATCCACACTAAAGGCTGTAGTCTTTGATCTTCATCCTCTTCATTTCAACCAAGCAAGGTTGTATCATCTGCATATTACAGGTGTTAAAGAGTCTTCCTCCAATCCTGATGTCACATTCTTCATCATACATACTCCAGCTTCTTGATTTATTTGCTGAGGATACGTATGGTGAAAAGATACAACTCTGGTGCACTCTTTTTCTGATTTTAAACCATTCAGTGTTCCCATGTTCTGTTCCAACGGCTGCCTCTTGGTCTATGTACAGGTTCCTCATGAGCACAATGAAATGTTCTGGAATACTCATTCTTAACAATGTTATCCGTATCTTGTCATGATCCACATAGTCAAAAGCCTTTGCACAGTCAATAAAGCACAAACAAAAATCTTTCTGGTATTCTCTGCTTTCAGTCAAGGTCCATCTGACATCAACAATGATATCCCTAGTTCCATGTCCTCTTCTGAATCTGGCTTGAATTTCTTCAGTTCTCTGTGGAAGTACTGTTGTAGCCATTTAAAAATTATCTGCAAGAAAATTTTACTGTATATAGTTTCACCTAAAGAAAAAGCACACACTTTGGAGCCAGGCAGAACGGGGTCCAGATCCCTACTGCAGTATATATTGACTGTGCCATCAGAATATAATCCTACTTTCTTTGTTGTTGTTAAGTGCACTTGAGATGATTCAGTTCTGACTCACAGTGACCCTGTATAAGGTTCCCAAAACTTTTCAAATCTTTTTGAGAACAGAAAGTCTCATCTTTCTCCCAGGGAGCAGCTGGTGGATTCAAATCACTGACCTTATGATTTGCAGTCCTGTGCTTATCTTAGAGATCCACCATGCTCCCATACTTTCTTTATAGGATTGTTATTAAGTATAAACAATGATGAGAGGAAAATGCTTAGCATAGTGGTAGGCATATAGCATGGACTTGATGATTGGTAACTATTTATTATTACTATTTCATAGCAAGAAATATTATTAGGGCTAGAAAATCTCAGAGTAACAAAACATCCACAAGTCTCAGACAGTTATCTGTTTTAAGCATCTTTCATACTATGAAACTAGCTCAAAGAAATGACTGGGATCTCCTCTCAAATTTTCCCATAATGAGATTTGTCTGCACCAGAGAAAAGACATCAATGATCTAATTGTCAAATGGGATGGCCTGTTTTCAGTCATCTTCTTATTTAGCCTCTCTGTGTACTGAATAGTCTTGTCTTCATTCATTTGTTTGGATTCCCCAACAATGGTCTCTCCGAGTTCTTCTGTATTTCAGACTCCTTTCCTGGTGTTGAGATTTTGAAGGGGAATTTTTTCCATTTCCTCTTTTGTGAAGACTCCTCTGAAGTTCTCCAAGGCAAGGCCAACACAGTTCACTCAAACTTACTCAGTATATTCTATCCAGAGTAGGGATGCAATCACCCAGAGAGAAGACAGAGTGTGAAGTGTGAGCTGAAGACATCTTATTTTAAGTTAAAGAGTTGTAAGAAAACACCAGAAATCAAAGAGAGGGGACAGATTAGTCCTGAATAGGAGAAGGGGCAGCTTCATATATTCAGTCTGGATGGGGCCAGATGGAAAAGCACAAGCAGAGACTGTTTAGTAGCTGTTGTTGTTGTTGTTAAGTGTCTTCAAGTCATTTCAGACTCATAACGACCCTGAATAGGGTTTCCAAGGAGCAACTGGTGGGTTTGAATCTCCAGCCTTGTGGTTAACACTCCGATGCTTTTCCTACAGTGCCACACCAGGCCTTCGGTTAGTAGGTATTGTGGTCCAAACTTTGAGGGAATTCAACCTCACATGTTCTTGGTGAAGTTGGAGGCATTGTTTTCTGCTATGAAGCAGGAGTTGGCAGACTTATTCTGTAACATTCAGATAGGCAGCACTTTAGGCTCTGTGAGCAATGGGGTTCCTGTCTTAGCGACTCAAGGAACCATAGACATTTTCCTAAGTGAATGCCCATAGTTATGTTTCTATAAAACTGTATTTGCTAAATAGGAGGATTCTGGTCTGTGATCCAGAGGTTTCTGATCCTGGTCTTTGAATTACATTGAATTGGGTTGAGTTTGGGCTGAAGGTTTGGAGGGATTTTTGGACTTGTCTTTGTGGGGAAAGAGAGTGAGTGAGTGTTGTTTAGGAACAGGTAGCAGATATGAAGAGCTGAGTGTCCAACGGACGTTACAACAATGTCTTGGCTGCAGCTCCATTTGCTTTGTATTGTGGGTCTCTGACAATTAGGAATTGCCCCATCCCCTGTGCTTCCAGAGCTTTGCTTACGTTTCTAACTGATCACAGGCATCGCTCTCACAAGGCTGTGGACAGTTTGGGGCCAAAGCCCATGGTTTACTTACTTTGGATATGCTTTCTTTCCCACCTCCTCCTTTTCTGGTGGACCCCATGTTCTCTTTTTGTTGCTGGGGTAGTCATCTACCCCTTCTTCATGGCAGCGCAAGGTGCGCCCTCCTCGGGATGCCAGGTGTGTCTCACTTCACGGTGAATCCACCAGGGGCCAGTTTCAGCCTGTGAGGGCTGGTGACTAATGTGGTGGCTGTTAGCAGGTCAAAGAAGCTGAAGTCATGCAGCAATTAGGGCACCACATGTGCGCGCGCGCGCGCGCGCACACACACACACACACACACACATGCACGCACTGCTTTATCCGTCCTCCCCACCTTCATCCCATCTTCCTGTCTCTGGAACCCAAAAATTCTCTGACTTCACATGGTCAACACAGCTGTCCAACTGGCTGAAAACACAGGCATGAATGAAGTCAGCGAAAGGATGAGTCATTGCACAGCAGTTTCAGTTAGACGTGCCTGTCCCTCCGCCCAACATGTGGTTTACTGCTGGGGAAGCAGCACTTTGGCCATTATCTCCAAAAGGCAATGTGCAAGGAAGAGCCTTTTTGTAGCAGGAAGTAGCTCGCTTGGCAATCCTGGTCCACCTAGTGTAGTAAGACTATTTGGATCAAATGAGGAGATGGGAGAGTTTATAGGGTCCAGAAAGATTAAAGCCTAGGAAACCCTGTGGGACAGTTCTACTCTGTCATATAATGTTACTATGAGTCACAGTAGACTTGACCACATGTAACAACAACAACAACAAAGAAGACAAGAGTCTCAGTGACTTGGTGGTATTTTGAATACTTTCTAGAAACAAGACACAAACATGCAAGCCAAGACCTAAATCCATACAATTTAGGTGTAGACTGGGTCAAGAGGTGGAATGAACATATTACTAGAAAAACTCATAGGAACCCATACTAAAATTATTCCTCGGCACCCTTGCTTATGATAATTCATGGTAAATCAGGAAAGTGTTAATACCATTCTCAGGTCGGTTGGTACTGATGAGAATCTAATCTTAGGGTATTTCTTTTTATCATGATGATTTTAATTAGAACAATGTCAGTATGGATTAGGTCCCTGGGTTATCAGTGCTTGACTACTTACTGAACCCACCCAACTGCTCTGCAGGATAAAAGACCTAAATAATCCACTGAAAGGTGGATTTGAATCTCAAGATTAGCGGTTGAAACTCACCAGCTGTTCCTCAGAAACCCTATACAGGGTCACTATGACTCGGAACCAACTCCATGGCACTTAACAACAACAACCCACTTTCATAAAGATTACAGCCTAGGAAACCTGATGCTGCAGTTCTACTAAGAAGTCTAGGGTCATAATGAGTTGGAATTGTCTTGACGGCACACAACAATAATGACCTGAAAGTTTGGGAGTTGGAACCCATTCAAAGGCACTGCAGAAGAAAAACCTGGTAATCTGCTTCAATAAAGATTGCTTCCAGGAAAACTCTATAGGGTAGTTGTACTCAGTAACACATGGACTCACCACATGCTAGAATTCACTCAATGACAACAGATTGGTTTGGTGTTTTTTTGTTTGCATGAAATAATAATCCATGAAACCACATCAGCAATAATAATATTGCCAGTGAAATGATGTACACTTGTCTTTCTGTGATTAATTCCTTTGCTTTACACCTTGAGGATGCTGCCATACAGGATGTCGAACATTCAGGCTGATGGAAATGTGTCCAACTTCAATGTTGATCATGTTTGCTGCTTTTCCAAGTCTGCAATCAAGTTTCTGTGCTGGTCTTGTGTCTTCCTCTTTCAAACTTCATTCTCCTCATTGGAACCTGCTTCTCAGGGGATGAACTTGGATTCTCAGATTGAAGAGGAGAGAGATAGACAAGACTGAAGCTGGAGGAGCAGCTGCTGGTACGCCTCGCTGCCAAGACTTGGCAACGGGTTCCTGGGGAAGCAGTAGACACCTGGTTCACACAGGACTGGGATAGTGGGGCCCAGCTTTTGATGGGCAGAGTGTGGCTTCCTTCGTCACCAAAGCAACTGGTCCTCTGATCTTACTACAGCCTGCTGAAACCGAGAGGGACACGCTGCAGGCGGGTCCTTCAGAGGAGCAGGTGCAAGTCATATTTCACTAATGAACAATGGGCATTTTGCACACAGGGAGGCTTTGATTCGAGCGCCAAAAAGCCCCTCTGTTGGGCAGGATGTTGGCTCATACAGATAGCAGTAAGAAGTATTGGGAAGGATTCTTTTCTAAGAAAGTCAGTGCAAGAGCTATTATCAAATAATATTATTTGCAGAGTCAAACTATTTCCATTTTCAAGGACTTCTTGGGAGAAAGCAATGGCTTTGTGGAAGTAAATTATTCATCACATCATAGATCCTCATATTGGCATGTGTAGTCCAAATTCTACCCTTACCATCTCCCACCACATCAATGCTACTTGGTTACTGGTCCAGAGGCTCTGTAGGTGAGAACTGGAGATCTGCTACTGTAAAGATTACAGCTTTGGTAACCCTATGAGGCAGTTCTACTCTGTCCTATTGAGTCGCTATGACTTGGATTTGAATCAATGGCATACAGCAAGAAGTACATGTTTGATACAGCCAATGATAGTCAAACGAAGGGCACAAACACTGTTGGAATGATTGATGAGTCAGGAGATAAACCTGAGAAAGAAACTGGTTCAAGTAAATGATTGCATAAAAGCTGGGCATGTCAGGTGCTAGGTTGGTCAACGTGGTTGTAGACAGAGGAAAGGAACATGTAGGTACCTCAATGGGCATGTACATATGAGAGAAGGTTGGAAAGCATCAAAGCTTGCAAGGAATGAGATATATGAAAATGCATTGGGGAATAGGTAGCATGACATATCTCATAGACCAATGTGGACAGGCATTGATCTATGGTGTCAGCAGGGGTCCTTTGTACCTGTATTGCCATTCTCAAGTTAGGTTCTGAGCAAGTAGGAATACAATGTTTCAGAGAGATAAATACCATTGTCTTCAAATCATTACTGTTGGTCTTGGACTAGAAGTTTGTTTAGGTAAATACAGCAAAGTAACTAATTCCTGAGCCCTGGTTGTTGTTGTTGTTAAGTGTCATCGAGTCAGTTCCAACCCATCGTGATCCTGAATAGACTTTCCGAGGAGCAGCTTGAACTGCTGACCTTGTGGTTCAAATGGACTTTGCAGTCCAGCGCATTAACCCACAACGCCATACCAGCTGTAGTAGAGCAATGATTAAATGCTCAACTGCTAACTAGAAAGTTGGTGGCTTGAACTCACCCAGTGGTTTTACAAGAGAAACGCCTGGAGAGCTGATGCCGTACAGCTCACAGCCTAGAAACCCCTGTGGGGCAGTTGTATTCTGTTACTTGGGATCACTGTGAATCAGACATGATGACACACAACAAGAACAACAATGCTGCCGGAGGGGAATCCACACCTCATATATTTCTGGCAAGTAATGGTTCAGAGCCAAACATGGAATGAGCTGACCTTTATGAAGTCAGGTGAACAGGGCTAAGCAAGATGAGACTACTGGGGCAGATAATGTTTTGCATTTTCCTCCTCTTCTCCTTCTCTTACAT
The DNA here is from genome assembly GCF_000296735.1 of Chrysochloris asiatica. Lineage (NCBI taxonomy): Eukaryota > Metazoa > Chordata > Mammalia > Afrosoricida > Chrysochloridae > Chrysochloris > Chrysochloris asiatica. The sequence goes on along the minus strand of NW_006408558.1, from coordinate 8,188,032 downwards.
TACCAGAATTGATCCATCCCATGTACCATAGTCTCTGGCCCCCATGATTTGCTAAGGAACTGATCAGTGATTTCTGCAGGACCATTACTGGCAAATGGAAGTATATTGCCATTATCAGAAAACATTTGGCATAGGTGTGAGAATGGTCAAGACAAGCGAGTTTACTCAAAGGAATATGTGTATGAGTAAACAGATAATGGAAAAATTGTGTGTGTGTGTGTGTGTGTACACATGTGTGTGGTGTGTGTGTGAGAGAGGGCGCGAGAGCAAGAGCAAGAGAGACAATGAATCAACTTGAGAAAAACCATGCCTCCACAAGATCAGGAGTTAAAAAACTGAGAATACTGAACCAATTCCTCTAAATTCTTCCAAGTTCCTTTGGTTCTCTTTAACACCATTGAAAATGATCATCCTCCAAAGCTCTGCCATTCTAATAGTTTTCGCATTTGCTAAGGGTCTTTTATCTTCAGGGTCTTGTATTACAAGGAAAGGAATGCTGATGGCACAACAGTGAAGTGCTCAGCTGCTAACTGAAAGATTGTCTGTTTGAGCACACCAGTCTTTCTGCTGGAGAAAGCTATGTCAGTCTTCTGTAAAGATTTACAGTCATGGAAACCTTACTTCTCCTGTGCCCTATATGGACTCAAAGAATTAGAACGGACTCCAGGGCAACGAGTTTTAGAAGCTCTGGAGGTAACATAGCTAAGTGCTCAGGATCGAACCTACCGGTCACTCTGCTGGACAAAGCCGTGGCAGTGTGCTTCCATAAAGACTTAGAGCCATGGGACTTCTATGGGGACATTTCCACCACTTCCTATAGAGTCCCCGTGAGCCAGAATTGACCGCACCAGCCTATTATCAAGGTCCTGAGGTGCTGTGGGTTAATGTGCTGGACTGCAAGGTCATTTGAACCACAATGTCGGTAGTTCAAACTCACCAGTTGCTCCTTGGAAACTCTATTACAGGGTCGCTGTGTGTCGGAACCGACTTGATGGGACGTAACAACAACAACCACCTTATTTTTCACAATCAGTTACATTAGATTTAGGGGATTACATTTTCCTTTCTAAACCTATAGTCCAAGTGTTATAATAGACTTTTGTGCTTGATTTTAATGGTTCTGGTTCAGAAGGGGCACACGTGGACCACAAATTTGTATTTTGAATTCAGTTAGTATTTGCTTCCCTTAACAAAGTATTTTTTCTTTAAGAATGTAACCCTCCCTTTGCTATTTTTAACACTTAAAAAATATGTCGTTGATTAGTAGAGATAGCCCAGCTTTGCTGATTCCACCTATTTGTCATTCAAAACCTTAGATGGGTCGTTGTTGTGTTGTTAAGTGCAGCTGAGTCGACTCTAACATGTAGCGACCTTGTATAGTGTTTCCAAGGAGCGCTGGTGAGCTTGAACCACCAACCTTGCAGTTCAAACGACTTTGCAGTCTGATGTATTAGCCCACAGCGCCACACTAGGACTCCTGGATTGTTGTTATTGTTGTTGTGATGTGCTGTCGAGTCGGTTCTGACCCATAGCTACCCTTTATAGGGTTTCCGAGGAGCAGCTGGTGAGCTTGAACCGCTGACCTTGCAGTTCAAACGGCTTTGAAGTCTGGCGCATTAACCCACAGCATCACACCAGGACTCCAGACTCCTGGATTAGAGCCTTTTATATCGTGAATGTTTTTGTTTTTCTACCTACCAGTGGGTCACAACCTTGAGTTTTAAGACTCTTAGTTTGTGTATGTCAATTCTTTTTCTCAGAGTTTGGGAGGGCGGTTAGTCTGTGTTCAGAACTGCCCCTGACCTTCGTTGCTTCCTCTAACATTTCCATTTCAGTCCTCCCCCTACAGACATCACATTTGCCTTGTTCTTATCCCTTTGACTTGTTCACAATTATTTTATTTGCCTTTCTTTCCTGTGGTTGGAAAGTTTGCACTGACATCTTAACTTCTCCCTCCCCATGCTTCGCAATTTGCATTTTTGTTTTGAGTTTTGTTGCAATTCCAAATTGCACAAAAGCCTATTACACCAGTTGGAGTGTAGGTTTAGAAACCATTTGTAGTGGTTGTTATTTGTTCAGCTCAACTCATGACCACCCCATGTGTAACAACAAAACATTGTCTGGTCCTGCGTCATCCTCATTAGCATTGCTATACCAAATTCATGGTTGTGGGCACTGTGTATTCTGAGTGCCTTCTAACTTAAGGAGGTCATCTTCCAGTACTATATTGGACAAGTTTCTGTTTTTGTCCACAGAGTTTCCACTGTCTGATCTTCAAAAGTAGATTGCTAGGCCTTGTTTCTTAGTCTGTCAGCTGTCCACCATGGGTTCCCTAGATGGTATCTGAAATACCAGTGAAATCGCTTCCAACATCACAGCATCCCATAAAGCCAGTACAGTAAAGTGACAGAAAAGTGATAGACTAAGAAAAAAATGACCGACAGCATGTGTGGCACAGGCAAGCCTGAGTTCATTCAATGTACCCTTCTGAAATTTAAAGAGTAACTTTCAGGGCAAGACAGAGCTAAATGGATTTGATGTGAAATTTAAATAAGAAGTGATCATGGTTGGAACCAGACAAATAATAAATTACCCTCGAAGTCTTGTTTATTTTTTTCTAGTCAAAATTCCTACTTTAGATGAAATGTTTTAAACCCTTGAGATTTACAGAAGCAATTTTTTGGAGGGGGGGTTCAGGGAAAAGAACATTAAAATAAAAACCAAAGATGCCCTTAATTTTTCAGTGGTCTCATTATGTCCAAACATTGCATCTAGGCATTTTTAAGTTCTCAAGATTAAGTAATTTAAAAAGTTCTCAAGTGAAAAACAATATATA
>NW_006408558.1:8174327-8185096 GCF_000296735.1 Chrysochloris asiatica | reverse complement strand
GTTTGGTACTTTATTTTGCTAGTGGACGATGCTTTCATTCTCTTTCCAACCCTGGGTGTGTTCATGCAGAATTAATCAATGGCATTACTAAGTTATAAGCATCCTCATTATAATTAGAGAAAAGGCTGGATAGAAAAATTGGGTCTTGACCTTGTGCCCCAAGGACCAATAAAGTTCCGCTCATTTAGAGATCGCTCCAGAGGCAGAGGTTCCCCATTTGAAATGCCCACTTCTAGTTCTTCAGAGTTCTACTTAGTATCATTAACTGAATCTTCCTGGTACATCTCAGGAGACACAAGCTAGCTCTTAAGTAGCATTTGTCCTAATTACCTTGTTTGTTTTAATGTCCCTGGAACTTTAATTTAACTTGTTTGGAAAGGTTCATTTTTCTTTGTTCTGCCTCTAGCTCTCTGAATGATTTCCTTGCACCAGCAGTGTGGGGTCCCTTCTGGAACTGGCTGTTCACTGCAACCTTACATTTCAGAGATCTAAGCTGTGGCTGTAGAGCACCATAAAAATGGATTGAACACATCAGTTTGTCTTTTAGACTTGCTGTTGTTAAGTGCCATGGAGTTGGTTCCGACTCATAACGACTCTATACAGGGTTTTCGAGGCTGTAAATCTTTGCAGGAGCAGAAAGCCTCATCTTTCTCCCGAGGAGCTACTGGTGGGCTCAAGCTGCTAACCTTGTGGTTTTCCTACAGAACCACTGCATTCCCATTCCCATTCCCATCTCTCATTACTTCCTTTCAAGTGGTACTATTTGCTCCATCTGTGTCGTGAGGATTCTCACTTCTGGGACTTGCTTGGTCTTAGCAATTGTGGTCAAGTGATTGTGACTCATGAGCCCATCAGAGTAGAATGGTGTTCATGAGGTTTTTAAAGCCTGGTTGTTTGGAAGTAGATCTTCAAGCCTTTCTTTTGAGGTGCTCCTGGGTGGATTCCAAACTGCTAACCTTTTCGTTGGTATCTGCACAATCCAGGGATTCTAACTTTGGGCCTGTCTAGAGAGTCCTGGTGTGGTGCTGTGGGTTAATGCGCTAGACAACAAAGCCATTTCAACTGCAAGGTTGGTGGTTCAAGCTCACCAGCTGCTCCTTGGAAACCCTATACAGGGTCGCTATGGGTTGGAACCGACTCTCTGGCACTTGACAACAACAGAAGGTATTCTGTCCAGGTACCATATTAAAATTTCTAATCATTCTTCAGTGGCAGCTAGCATCTCACCCTCTCCACGAAATTCTTCTTTATTCTTGTCGCTGCAGATATTCGCTCTCTTCTCTGCCTTCCTGCAGCTATCCCATGACTCTCTCCCATGGCTGCCATTGCCGGGTTCTGCAGGAATTACCCTTACGTGTGTCTATGGTGTTAATCTCCTAGGCTGTAAGAATTTTAAGAGATAATGCTCTGTTCCCTCAATTTTAAAAGGCAGGACTCTGTAACCTTCTCTAAAGAAGTTGGTTGAAATGTTTATTGAGTGATTACATGCATGTATCTTGGAGTGAAATGATCTACTTATCAGACTAATTTTGTTTGTTTTTTTAATCTGGATTTTGAAATGACATAGACACAGCCAACTGTCTAATGCAAAATATTTTCACTTATTTCTAAGATAGCACACATGAAAACATCAGCATCATAGGTATAAAGAAGCACAAGGGTGATTGTAGGTACACATCAATGCTTTGGGGAAGTCTAAGTTGAAGTTTTGGCAAACTGATTAAAAAATATAATAACCTTGGAGTGTGTGTGTCCTATTATTTAATGCAAAGGATTTGGTATCCTGGGAATGGTTGTCATGCTGTTGGCTGTAACCTGGGGAGATAGATCACCTCTCTAGGCTTGGCTTTCATTCAAATTTCCTAGAGTTACACCTCCGTCCGTCCCGCAGGAACTGACTCACAACCACTGTTGACGCTTCTTAAGTTTTCTGGCTCTGTCTCGTGCAGTGGGACTTTTGTGTGTGTGTCTCTAAAGAGTATCCAGTCAGATCAGAGAACTTTCCTAAACTTTTTGCCCCTCAGTACTCACAAATTCTATAAGGAGCTCTGGTAGCATAATGGTTATGAATCGGGTTGCGAACCTTGGGGACAGCAGTTTGAAACTACCAGCTGCTCTGCGGGAGAAAGATGAGGCTTTCTGCTCCCGTCAAGATTTACAGCCTCGGAAACCCTGTACAGCGTCGCTAAGGGTCGGAACCGACTCGACGGCACTTAACAACAACAACAACTCACAAATTCTATTGTACTTTTATAGCTGAAGGAAACAGTTCTACACCCTCAGAGATCAATTTGATTTTTATTCCATAAACTGTCAATGAAACTCTGTTTTCCTCCTTGAGAAATAAGTGATCTTTCTAACACAAAGTCTTCCTAGTGATTAATAAAATTTCTGTAGTAAATTCAGATATAAAGAAACAAATCTATTCATAGAAGCTATGCAACTGCACATACTAAAATGATTTATAACAAGAAAATACTGAGAAATAAAGCACAGAATCTGCCCTCAAGGGACCAAAGACAGTAACTACGACAGATACTAAAAAATGAAGACATAGTACAGTGTCGAAAGTTGTATAATAAAGGTATTTATAAAGGGGAGAAAAACTGAGATGTGCAATTCTGGCACATTTGTTGAGATAATGTGTTTTAAAACTGGAGATACCCTGTTGAAAGTGAGCAGTTCTGTTGAGATGGGGCTATCAATGGCTCACTGGGGTTTACTCATAGGTTTATTGTGTGGAAAATAAATGAATGGGAATAAGACCTTTAGAATACTGTCTGATACATGTTAAGCAGTCATTATATGTTGGTTATTTTCGATGATCTTTCCTCATCACTATAAGATATTTCAAAACCCTTTACAAAGGCCTATTATGTAAATGCTGTTTTGTCACCATTTCTTAAAGAGGGTGGTGGAAACTGTCAATAGTCCACTCCAAGTTTGTAAAAAACATTCAACCAAGGCCAGGCAGCAGGCAGTCCCAGAGTTATGAATGAGATCTGTTTCTAAGTGTGTCTTTAAGTTGAATTTGTGGGTAAGTCAGAACATGTGCATAGAGTTCTTACTTAGCCTGACTTCAGTGCAAGAAAGGCGTTCAGGTGGTGTACTGGGTTACATGTTGGGGTGCTAACTGCAAGGTCAGCAATTTGAGCCCATCAGCTGCTCTGTGGGAGAAAGATGAGTCTGTCTGCTTCTGTCCTCTGTCCTATAGGGTCACTGTGACTCAGAAGCAACTGTATGGAATTGGGGTTAATGTAAGAAAAGGCTAGAAGCCTTTTCAATTATTTAAAGCTTCATGTGCAGCAAGTGAAAATAGTAGGCATCAGTACAGTCGTTTCATAGCTAGGATAACTTTACATACAATTAAAGGGCAAGTGTGAGTTGTCTGTGAGGTGGACTTTCTAACTCAGGAATTTACTGAATGACATGCAATAGACTTATCACTTTTAAGAAAAAGAACAGTTCTTGAAGCCTTCCTTGTCTGTTCACATCCATTCAGCACAAAGACGAGAGGCCTTTCATATTAGCAGCCACGTAGTCCACACACAAAAATTGTCTGATGGATTTTCAAAGATTTGTATAATTTAAATATCTTTTCTTGGATGATTTGGAAGATTCACAATACCAAATTTGTCCAACTGATTTCCAGGCCTCTTCATAAATTGTCATGTAACTTTGGTCCGAAATGTCTCTAGAACAGCCAAAGGAGTGAACAATAAACTAAGCATGTTATTTATTGCCATGTCAACACAATAAAATAAAATGATCGAATAATTTGAGTTTTTGGTTATGTTGGTGATAACTAATGAAGGCACACTATCAGTCATTCTCCATTCACTACAGCTGTATCAGATAGAAGCCTGGGGGTCTAGTGAAAGACTCCAGATGGGAAACCTTGGGCCAGCTGGTACTAACTTTGGGCATCAGTTTGCTGTTGTTAGTTGTTATTCTGGTGCCAAGTTGGCCCCACTCATGATGACCTCATACACAACGGAGCAAAACACTGCCTAGTCCCGTGCTAGCCCCATGACGTAAACGGGTCAGACCATTGTGATCCATAGGGTTTTCATTGGCTGATTTGGAAAAGTAGAAAGCCAGCCCTTTTTTCCTGGTCTATTGTAGTCTGAGAGGTGTGCAGAAACTTGTTCAGTATCACAACTAATATACAAGCATCCATTGATGGATACAATGTGGCTGTGTATGAGTTGCACTGTCTGGGAATCAAACCTGTGTCTTCTGCATGGAAGGCAAGAATTATACCACTGCATCATCAATGACTTGTGTGTGTGTGTGTGTGTCACTGATGGATAATGTATTGCAGGAGAATATGCTGGCCTATAAGGCAAGTTTGAACCACAGGGTTGGTGATTCAAACCCACCAGCTGCTCCTCAGAAACCCTATACAGCATGGCTATGGGATGGAACCAACTCAACAGCACTTAACAACAACAACAACAACCATCAATGCCTTGTAGACATCACTTTGTTGATATTATGCTCCATTGAGTCAATCTCAACTCATAGAGACCCTGTATATGATTTCCAAGGAATGACTCGTGAGTTTGCACTGTCAACGTTGTTGTTGTTGTTAAGGGCCGTGGAGCTGGTTCTGACTCATAGCGACCCTGTACAGGGTTTCCGGGGCTGTAAATTGGGAGCAGAAAGCCTCATCTTTCTCCCACGGAACAGCTGGTAGTTTTGAACTGCTGACCCTGAGGTTAGCAGCCCAATTAGTAAGCACTACGCTACCAGACTGCAAAGTTGTTTGAACTGCAAGGTCGGTGGTTCAAGCTCACCAGCTGCTCCTTGGAAACCCTATACAGGGTCGCTATGGGTCGGAATCGACTCAATGGCACTTGACAACAATAACAACAACAACAACAACAACAACAACAACGCTACCAGAGCTCCTTACTGTCAACGTTAGGTCTATGTAAAATTGGGTGTATTTCTATTTTCTTGATCAGATTGCTACAGCTGTATCAGATAGAAGCATTGTATGAGTACTATAGTAAAATGGTTTGGCATTCATTTGAATGTTTCTTTTGAAAAGAGTAGTTTGAAGCATGTGTATAACAAAGTGCAGAGCATGGCTCAATGTTGGTTTGTCAAAAGATTACAGTTTAGCTCTTGAAATAAACGTTTCCCAAAATAACAGCATTTGGGAAACTTTGAGCTCTGTTTCAGTCCTTTCACAGGAACTAAGAGGTCTTTCACATTCTGAGGGTGGACGACTGAGTAATAGAAGAAACAAGAAGTCCTCAGTCTTCATCACTCTGCCTGGGGACCTACTGGACTATTATTAGCATGGGATACAAAATAGAATTGGTAAACATTGGAAAAGTCTTGCCATGCTGCGTCTCAAAGACATATGGTCTTTTGTATGTGCCATGATCATTATAAACAAGCAAGATGTTCTAATTAAAAAGAAGTCTTTGTAAGGAAACTTGTTTTATAATTTAGGACTGAGGATGCAAAACAGACGGGCAGAACTTTGGGGGTTGGGTAACCCTCATCCTTCCAAACACTTAAAGGTTGAAGCAGAGAGCTGCCATCTTCACTCTTAACACTAGAGGGAGGGCGACTACGTAGAATTACTCAGTCAGGAGGTGATTTCTGCAGTCCACAGTTCCCCTTCCATGCTCTTTACCACGAATGAACAAGCCATAAGAATTGATCTTCTTTAGCTTTTTGAGGGGGTGGGGATGTAGGGAATGCATTGCATCAAGACTTATGAACCCCATCTTTTAATTCAGTGGGGTTATTGTGGAGATACAATTTTTAAGTTTTGCAAACCTCAGTTAACACAGCACAGATATAGATGAATGGCTGAATGAAGGAACAAGTGACCATTCTTCTAATCTGTCCTGCCTTGTGCCTAGATTTTCCGCTACTGGATTATCTCTTTTGGTTTAAGGTATTGAATCTTTGTAACTTTTTCATGGGACTTCAAACTGGTTCCAACCAGTTCAGTCATGACCAATGCAGCAGAATTGGAACAGACCTAAATTTGTAAAATGAGGGTGTCCTGAAAAGATATGTTGACCCACAAGTTTACTTATTCAGGTTACTGAACAAGTAAACTTGTGGGTCAAAGCCCTGAAATGGGAGACTCGGAAGAGGTATGCGACTCTTCAACAGCCTGATGTGGGAGATTGGATTATTGCAGGACCTGAGGAGGTCAACATATGCAAAGTGGGTTGTTGGTCACCATCTTTGAGCAGAGCACTGTTGTTGCCTACTCTGCCAATCAAGAGATTTGGTTGCTATGCAGCGTACACACTGCCCTTGTTTTCTAAGAGGGAAATTATATTCTAGCAGGGTGCTGGTGGTGGTGGTTATGAGCCGTGGAGTTGGTTCCAATTCAGAGCCACCCTGCATAGGGTTTCCGAGGCTGCAAATTTTTATGGGAGCAGAAAGTGTCATCGTTCTCCTGCTTGTAGCAGGGTTGTTGTTGTGTGTTGTGGAGTAGGTTCTGACCCTGTACAGGGTTTCGGAGGCTTTAAATCTTTATGGGAGCAGAAAGCCTCATCTTTCTCCTGCGGAACAGCTGGCAGTTTCGAACTGCTGACGGTGAGATTACCAGCCTGGTTCGTAATTTTTCTTGTTCCAGTTCTTAACCAGTACACTCACATTTTACAAATTTGAATTCTTTCTGGTTTTGCTTCATCAGGCCTGACTAAACCAGGAAGAACTGGTTCAAAGTGCTGTTTTTTTTTTTTTTTTTAAATCAAGTAGAGGTTGGATGAAAAAAACTTTGATAACTCTCTCAACAGTGTAATTCTATGATTCCGTGTCTCTCCAACTGAAGTATTAATTTCTCCAGAGGGAAAGAAACCACTATGGTTTAGATATTCCAAGACTGATCCTTTAGTAGATGCACATAAAAAAAAAATTCACTGATTAAAAGAATGGGTTGATTTACAGTATTTTCACATATAATGTGTCCATGCAAGCAATGCATTTAACACGTGTATAGGAAATACATGCATGATAGAGTTGTGTGTTTTGTAAGAAACCTGATAATGCATCTAGATGTACCCATAAAAGAATGACATCGTTTTGATTCTCAAAGCATGTTGACTGTATATCCTCAATATTTTTTTAAACCTGTTGAAACTCAAGACTGGAGTGCTCATAAGCTATACTATTTTTCTCCTTTCTGTAACCACCTCACACACACTACATACAAATGCAGTCAAACCTTTGAAAGCTGGAACCCAAGTAAGGTGAAAACCTGTCAGAGAAGTAAAGTGAAACTATTTCCTACCAATTGAAATAGACAAGTGGTCAGACTGCACTTTGTCAGAGTCGGAAAACTTGTTAGACCCAGAAAAACCAGGCAGTCCAGTTGAGTTCTGGCTCTTACAGGTTTTATGGTATAGACCTATCGTACAAACACATACCCCAAAAATCAAACACACATTCATTCAGGTTCTAAGGCAAAATCTTGACCAAATGACATTTTGCTAGATAACTAGCAATAAAAGTCTTTCTTATCCCCATACAATGATAACAAGAACTAAATATATGTGAAAAAAGCACTGTTTATGGGCTGCTAAATGCGTCAGACTGCCAAGCCATTTGAACTGCAAGGTTGGCCGTTCAAGCTCACCAGCTACTCCTTGGAAACCCTACACAGGGTCGCTGTGGGTCGGAATTGACTCGAAGGCACTTCACAACAACAACAACAACCTCACAGTCAGCAGTTCTGCGGGCGAAAGATGAGGCTTTCTGCTCCCGTAAAGATTTACAGCCTCGGAAACCCTGTACAGGGTCGCTATGGGTCGGAACCAACTCCATGGCATATAACCACAACAATAAGGTGTGGTGGAGTCCTGGTATGGTGCTGTGGATTAATGCGGCAGACTGCAAAGTCATTTGAACTGCAGGTCAGTGGTTCAAGCTCACCAGCTGCTCCTTGGAAACCCTATACAGGGTTGCTATGGGTCGGAATCAACTTGACGGCACTTAACAACAACAACAACAATAAGGTGTAGTGCTGTGGGCTAATGTGCTGGACTGCAAAGTCAGTTTAAACCACAAGATTGGCAGTTCAAGCTCACCAGCTGCTCCTAGGAAACCCTATGCAGGGTCACTATGAGTCAGAACCGACTTGACAGCACTTAAGAACACAAAAACAACAATAAGGAGCCCTAGTGGCACAGTGGTTAAGTGCTCAGCTATTAACCAATAGGCCAGTGGTTAAAGCCACCAGCTACTGTGTGGGAGATGGCTGTGGCAGTGTGCTTCTGTAAAGATTGTTGTTGTTAAGTGCCTTGGGAACCTTCTGGAACACTTCTTCTCTTCCCTACAGAGTGATTCGAAGGCAGAATCTACCTGAGGACAATGGGGTTTTGGTTTGCAGTGAGAGATATATTTCAAGAGGTCTTTAAAAACATATAATTATAATCATAAGAGCTAGAGACTCAGAAAATGTTGAGAAATGATAGCGATGCTAGAAATCAACCAGCCCAATTTGCCTTTTTTCTTTTCTTTTCTTTTCCTTTTTTTCAACCATGGAAGAAACTGACATTGAGAAGTCACATAGGTGGTTACTGGTAAGCTGGACCAGAGTCAGATCTCTTGGCTCTGAATCTGTTCTGTTACCGTTAGCAGTAGGAATACCACTAGAAGCTATCCCTAGCATTTGTGTTGTTGTAAAGTGCTGTTGAGTTGGTTCTGACTCATAGCGACTCTGTGTAGGGTTTCCAGGTGTGACTGGTGAGTTTGAATCGCCAACCTTGTGATTCAGTCCTTATCCTACAGTGCCACGCCACTAGAAGTTGATGTTTTTACATATTCCAAAGCCAAGCTATGTAAGCAGTTGTTGTTGTGTTGTTGTGAAGTGCCTTCGAGTTGGTCCCGACCCATAGCGACCCTGTACAGGGTTTCCGAGGGTGTAAATCCTTACGGGAGTAGAAAGCCTCATCTTTCTCCCGCGGAGTGGCTGGTAGTTTCGAACCACTGACCTTAAGGTTTGCAGCCCGATTCGTAACCACTACGCTACCAGAACTCCTTATGTAAGCAGTTAGGATCTGGAAAAGAAGTACTGTTAGAAAATATTCCAAAATAAAAATGCACTTGTTATTAAGTGCCATTGAGTTGGTTCCAATTCATAGTGACCATATATATGATTTCCAAGGGGGCAGCTGGTGGGTTTGAACCTTGCAGTTAACAGTTCAGATCTTATCCTATAGTGCCACAGAGGTGGTGGTGGTTGCATGCTGTTGAGCCAGTTACAGCTTTTAGTGACCTTGTATAGGGTTTCTGAGCCCTGGTGTGATGCTGTAGGATCAGCACTGCAAGTGCACTTTGAACCACAAGGCCGGCAGTTCAAACTCACCAGCTGCTCCTTGGAAACCCTATACAGGGTCTCTATGAGTCAGAACTGACTCAATGACACTTAACAACAACAACAACAAATCTTTACAGGAGCAGAAAGCCTCATTTTTCTCTCATGGAGCATCTGGTATATTTGATCTGCTGGCCTTGTAGTTACCAGCCCAAAACATGAAAATAAACATTATGAGGACTGGGTATTCCAGAACACTTAATTATGCTCACAAGGAACCTATACATGAACCAAGAGGCAGGCTTTAGAACAGAACATGGAATACTGAATGTTTTAAGATCAGGGTAGGTGCGTGCCTGGGTTGTATCCTCTCACCATAATTATTCAATGTGTATGCTGAGCACGTAATTTGAGAAGCTGGATTATATGAAGAACTTTGCATCAAGATTGGAGGAAGATTCATTAACAACCTGTGATATACAGATGATGCTGAAAGTGAAGAGAACGTAAAATATTTACTAATAAAGATGAAAGACTTTTGATCTTCAGTATGGATTGCACCTCAGTGTAAAGAAAACAAAAATCCTCACCACTGGCCCAGTAAATAGCATCAAGATTAGTGGAGAAAAGCTTGAAATTTTCAAAGACTTCATTTTGCTTGGATTCACAATCAACACTCATGGAAGCAGCAGTCAAGAAATCAAATGATGTATTATTGCATTAGGTAAATCTGCCACAAAAGACCTCTTGAAAGTGTTCAAAAGCAATAATATCAGTTTGAGGACTAAAGTGCTCCTGACCCAAGTCATTTTCAATTTTCAATTGCCTCAAATGTGTGTGAAAGTTGGACAATGAATAAGGAAGACCGTGTAAGTAGGACAATGAATAAGGAAGACCATAGTAGAATCAATGCATTTGAATTATGGTGTTGGAGAAGAATATTAAAAGTACCATGGACTGCCAAAAGAAAAAAACAGGCCTGTGTTGGAAAAAGTACAGCTAGTATGCTCCTTAGATGCAAGGACGGACGGAGAGGCTTCATGTCTCATACTTTGGGTGTGTTGCTAGGGGTGACCCGTCCCTGAAGAATGGCATCACACTTGGAAAAGTGGAGGGTGAGTGAAAAAGATGGATTGACACAGTGGCAACAACAATGGGCTCAAATGTACTAATAATTGTATGGATGGGGCAGTGTTGTGTTCTGTTGTGCATAGGGTAGCTATGAGTTGGAACTGATGAATTAGCACCCATCAACATCAGCATGAAATAGTAGAATTCTAATCAAAAATAAAAATCTCTAAAAATAAACTATAGAGACTTCCGTAAACCTGGAGATGAGAGAGGGGAAGGGCTGGTTGGTCTGAAGTGTAGTGAGACCTGGGGACACCTGAGCTCATGGACAAGGACATAGCCACAGAGGGCTAGAGCTGAGAGTGAAGCATTCAGCTGATATGAAGTGAGGGAAGATGCA
>NW_006408558.1:8161746-8173927 GCF_000296735.1 Chrysochloris asiatica | reverse complement strand
GATAAGATTCTTATGATTCAATAGTAAGTAATTGTTATCATGACTAATTACGACTGTCACAACAGTAGAGGTAGAAGTTCTGTAACATAAAGGGGGGAGTAGTTAATCTTACAGTCCAGAAATATCAAGGGAGAAAAGCACAAGTGGAATGTGGGACCCTATCCAGAGAAGCAGTGATACCAGAGAATGGAGGCAGAGGTGATGTCATGGAGAAATAAAGCAGTGGAGGACTCTAGACTCATGGAAAGAGAAAGGCTGTGTGTTTGCAGCCAAGAGGCAGGCTTGCAGAATGTGCCCTTTGGTTGTTTAAATGATTATATATTCCTGAATGTTTTTGTGTATATCCTCTCAAAATACAAAAACAAAAAACAGAGGGAATAGAAGCAAATATTGTTGAATGATGATGCACGGAGGAGATTGTAATTATTGCAATGAAACGATGAGCGTAAAACAGATGTAAACTATCACTTACTTCACAATAAAAACTTAAAAAAATAAAATAAAACATGGAACTAGGAGACTTTGTTGCTACTTAATTTGGAACCATTCGTAACAGTGATGTGTTGTTGTATTATTAAGCGCAGTCGCGTTGGTTCCTATTCATAGCATAGGGTTTCAGAGGCTGTGAATCTTTTCTGGAGCAGAAAGCCTCATCTTTCTCAAGAGGGTTGGCTACTGAGCTCATGGTGCTCAGTCCAGTGCTTATCCTACTAAATAATTAACAACAGCTGCAACAACAAACCTACCAAAAAACTAACAAAATCCAAAGTCATTGCTATTAAGTTGATTCCCACTCATGCCAACCCTGTGTGTTACAGAGTAGAACTGCTTCATAGGGGTTTCTTGGCTGTAATCTTTACAGTGACAAATTGCCAGGTCTTTCTTCTGTGGTGCCACTTTTTGAGGTAGCAACAGAGCCCACCCCATTTGTGCCATCCAGGGCCATGGGATGTATTCTGTTGTTGAAGGAACCACAGGAAGCACGCTGAATAAGGACAAATGGATAGAATTGGAGTTGACATATGCTTAATTTGACACTGCCCCTTTAATGTGAAGAACGTGGAAAAATTAAAACCTACCTTAATAATTTCAATACTAATAAGACAGTTGCTGTCTCTGTTTGGTGAGACTACAAATTCAATTAATTCCCATACAGGTTCCAGTAAGCTCTTTATGAATCTAAAGGGATTATTAACATTGCAAAGTTTGAAAGATTGAATCACAATAACAATTTCTTGCAAGATTTTTGAGGCTTTGAACAGGTTTTCTTTCAAGAAGTTAATCATCTGTTACCCTAAAGCTGTAGAAGGAGTAAGCTGGGAAGAGAGGGAGCAACGTGGTGAGGGATAAAAGGTAGGGAGGAGCACTGCATGCCGGATTCTTACTCAGCTCCCAGTGAAAGTCCCAGTTCCATGCCAAGATCAGCTTTCAATTTTTCTAGCTGTCTCCAAATGAGAACTTCTATTTATTGTTGTGGTGGCATGCCCTCAAGTCACATCTGGCTCATCCTGACTCCACAGGAAAGTAAAACTGCCCTGGAGAGTTTCCCATGATGAAATCTTTACTGAACTACATTACCATTGTTTTCCCCCCATGGAGAGTGGTCGGTGGGTTTGACCTGGAAACCTTTTGGTTTAGCAGCCAAGTGCTATAACCATAGCACCACCAGTATTCCTTAACTTCCGTTTGTTGTTAATTGCCGTCGAGTTGATTCCGACTCATAGAGACCATGTAAAGCATTTCCGAGGAGTGGCTGGTGAGTTTGAACAGTCGACCTTGTGGTTCAAGGCAACCTTGCAGTTCAAACCGGCCTTGAAGTCCAGTGCTTTATCCCACAGCTCCATACCAGGATTCTGTTTAGGACCTAATATTTAGGACTGGAAAATTTGCCGAGACTGTGTGCGCAATTGCTAGAGTCCTGGAATGGTGCAAATGAAGATTCTCACTACTATCCAAAAGTTGAAGATTCAAGTCCTCTCAGAAGGAAGGCCTGGCCACCTATCTCCCAGTATGGAACACTGAAAACCCTATGGAGCATAGTTCTATTCTGACACACATCTGGACACCATGAGGCAGAGCCGACTCCACAGTAACTACTGGTGCTACCACTGTAGAGAAATGGACTGAAACAGTCTCTACTTAGCTCCTAAGATTGAGCATTTGTGTCTGATTGGTAGACACGGTGGTGTTGGTGGTGCTGGTTGAAAAGACTGAAAAGTAATAGCAAAATCTGTTGTTGTTGTTGTTAGGTGCCATCGAGTCACTACCAACTCATAGTGACCCTATGCACAGGAGAACGAAACGCTGCCCGATCCTAGGCCAACCTCACAATTGTTGCCATACTTGAGCCCATTGATGCTGTCACTTGGCCAATCCATCTTGCTGGGGGTCTTCCTCTTTTTCTCTGACCCTTCACCTTACCAAACATGATATCCTACTCCAGCGACTGGTCCCTTCTGACAACATGTCTGAAGTATGAGAGACGAACTCTAGCCATCCTGGCCTCCAAGGAGCACTCTGGCTGCACGTCTTCCAACACAGATCTGTTGGTTCTTTTGGCAGTCCATGCCACTTATCTGTAAATGTTCTAATTTCATCATTGTATTTGAAGGACAATTTTTCTGGGTATATGATTTTTGGTTGGTTATTTTTTTCCTGTTATTGTTGTCATTAGCTGCTGTCAAGCCAGTTCTGACTCATAGTGACACTATACACAGCAGATCAAAACACTGCCTAATCCTGTGACATCCTCACAATTATTTTTACATTTGAGACTCTATCAATTTGCTGCTTTCATTGTTATCAATCCATACACTTGGGGGGGGGGTCGTACTTTTTTTCTGCTGATCCTCCACTTTGCCAAAAGTGATGTACTTCTCCAAGGACTGGTCCCTCCTAATTGTATGTCCAAATTATTAGGGACACAATCTTGTCATCCTGGCTTCTAAGGAGCAGTCTGGTTGCACTTCTTCCAAAACAGATTTGTTTGTTCTTCTGGCAGTCCATGGTGGTTTTTTTTTCATGGTGTTTTTAATATTCTCCTCCAACACCGTAAGTCAAGTGCATCAATTATTCTACAGTCTTCCTTATTCATTGTTCAACTTTCACATGCATATAAGACAATTGAAAATTGAAAATGGCTTGGGTCAGGTGCACCTTAGTCCTCAATCTAATATCTTTGCTCTTGAAGACTTTAAACAGGTCTTATTTAAGCAGACTTGCCCAAGAATATATGTCTTTTGATTTTTGACTGCTGCTTCCATAAGTGTTGATTGTGAATCCAAGCAAAACAAAGTCTTGGAAAACTCTAACCTTTTCTCCATTAACCGTAATGTTAATTACTTGTCCAGTAGTGAAGATTTTTTTTCCCTTTATATTGAAATGCGCTCCATACTGAAAGCTGTAGTCTTTGATCTTTATCAGTAAGAATTTTGTGTCCATGTTCTTTGCTTCCAGCAAGCAAGGTTGTATCATCTGCATATTGCAGGTTGTTAATGAGAATTTCTCCAATCCTGATGCATGTTCTTCTCCATATAATCCAGTTTCTTGGATTATTTGCTCAGCATACAGATAGAATAACCATGGTGAAAGATACAACACTGATGCACACCTTTCCTGATTTTAAACTGTCAGTTCCCCCTTGTTCTGTTAGAACAACTGTCTTTTGGTCTATGTACAGGCTCTTCATGAGCACAATTAAGCGTTCTGGAATTCTCATTCTTTACAATGTTATCCATAGTTTATGATCCTTACAGTTGAAAACCATTGTATAGTCAATGAAGCACAAGTAAACATCTTTCTGGTTTTGCCTATTTTCAGCTAAGTTTTATCTGACATCAGCAATGATGCCATAGCCCCCATTCCCTGTTCCAAGTCCTCTCCTGAATCCAACTGGAATTTATAACAGTTCCCTGTCAATGTATTGCTGCAACTGTTTTTGAATTATCTTCAGCACTATTTTATTTGCATGTGATATTAATGATATTGTTCAATGATTTCTGCATTCCATTCAGTTACCTTTCTTTGGAAAAGGCACAACTATGGATCTTTTCTAATCAATTGATCAGGTGGCTGTCTTCCAAATTTGATGGCATAGAGGACTGAGTGCCTCCAGTGCTGTATCAGTTTGTTGAAACATTTCAATTTGTATTCTGTCAATTCCTGAAGCCTTGGGTTTTTTTTTTTTTTTTTTTTTTGTCACTGCTGCATTTCTTCCTTTAACACCATTGGTTCTTAATCATCTGTTACCTCTTGAAATGGTTGAACAGTGACCACTTCTTTTAATTACAGTGACTGTGTGTCTCTTCCATGTGTCTCTTCCTTTTGACGTTTCCTGCATCATTCAGTATTTGTCCATAGAATCCTTAAATATTGCAAGTGAGGCTTGAATTTTCTCTTCATTTCTTTTAGTTTGAGAAATGCCAAGCAAGTTCTTCTGTTTTCTCTATGCCTTTGCACACGAGTTTCTCTTTGAGATTTTTGTCTGTCAGTTTGTTGTAGTGTAATGGCTTGGGTATTTCTATGATGTTGGAAGCTATGCCACAGGTATTTAAAATACTCATGGTGGGCAAGTTCTAATGGAGCTTCCAGAGTAAGACAGGCTTGGATGAAGGTTCTAATTGATCTATTTCTAACAGAATTGGCCAGTTAAATTGTATGATTAACAGTGAAACATTTTCTGAAATCATGTCAGAGATAAGCTCCTCAGGTTGGAAGTTACTCAAAATACAACCGGGGAAGAGCTGCTGTCTTCAAAGTACAGAAGTAATGATATGGATGGAGCAAACCTTTGAGACCACCATGCACTAATGTTGCACATCCCAAACTTAGAAGAAACATCTACAGTCAATAACAATGAGAAGGAGGAGTTCATTAAATATGAGTTTAGAAAAATTGGAAATTGTAAAAAATGAAATGGAATGCTAGAAGATGGATCTCCTAGACACTGGTGAGCTGGAAAGGACTACTACTGGCCAGTTTAAATTGGACAGTCATGTGGTCTAATATGACGGAATGACACATTGCAGAGGAACAGCAGTGCATTCTTTGTCCGAAAGACCATTTCAAGATCTGTCCTGAAGTAGTACAATGCTGCCCATGAGAGCAGGGAAACCTGTTATTATTAATTTATGCACCAAAACAAACACCAGAGATAAAAATAATGATGATTTTCACCAACTACTGCAATATGAAATTAATCAAATATGTAAGTTAGGTGCATTGATAATTACTGGTGACTGGAATATAAAAGCTGGAAACAAAGAAGAAGTTGGAAAACATGGATTTGGTGACAGAATTGATGCAGGAGATTGCATGATAGAATTTTGCAAGACCAAAGACCTGTTCATTGGATATATCTTTTCCAGAAACAAGACCAGAGCTCTCACCAGATGGAATGCACAGGAACCAGATCAACTACATTTGTGGAAAGAGACAATGGAGAAGTTTAGTATCATTAGCCAGAACAAGGCCAGGGACTGACTGGTACAGACTATCAGGTGTTCATATGCAAGTTCAAGTTGAAGGTGAAGACAATTAAAACAAGTCCATAAGAGTTATAGTATGACATTGAGTACATCCCATCTGAATTTAGAATCCATTTCAAGACCAGATTTGATACATTGACATTGGGACACTAATGACTAAGGACCAGATAAGTTGTGGGGTAATGTCAAGAACAAAAGACCCAGGGACAGCATATCTCCAGCATCTCATTACATGAGGATTGTTCTATTCTTGCTATAGGAACATTTTGCCACCCATGTTGTCACATTTCCTTCTCTGAGCCTTTGCAGATTTACTTATCACATTATCTTAGGCTGGAATGGGTTTCCTCTTGCACTGCCCTTATACAAGTATGACGTGTTTCTTGGGTCATCTGGTCCCAAGGACAGGCCTCATGAGTGGCCTTTATCATGGCTAATTGATTACATAGTTACTGGAAACGCCTCTCTTTCCTGGGCTCGTTAACTCCAAGACATCACTACTAGTTTGACTGATTTCCCACACACGGATTAGCCAAGGCTTAGAGCCAGAGGCTGTGATGACATCTTTCTCTTGTAATGTTTCTTATTGATAGACTTCACTGTCACCCCTGACTAGTCTGTTTCTCAGAACCCAGGAAATGACTGGCTATTCCCTCCATAGTTAGGACCCCGGACTGTGCAAACAGCTTGTGCTGAACTACTAACCCAAAGGCTGGCAGTTCAAAGCCATCCAGTGACACTGTAGAAAATCTGGTGATCTTCCCTAAAGTTTACAACTAAGCAAATCCTGTGGAACTCAGTTCTACTCAGTAACACAAGGGGTCACTGTGAGTTAGAATCAACTGGATCTCAGTGGTTTCTTTAAATTTAAATTTTAAATTTAGGAACGGGAAGGCAGAGCCTCCAGGCAGAGAGTTATTAGAATGACCATGTCTTACATACAATCAAGTCTTTCTTTAATGTCTTTTCCTGTTTCCCTGCTTCCCAAATATCCCTGTTGTATAAGTATCCACATTCAAGTGGAGCCTGAGGCACTTCCAAGACTGTAGACTGTGTGAGGAAAAGGTTGAGGGCTTTGAGAACTCTGTTGCTCCACCCTCCACTCTGCCCAGTACTTGTGGGTTACACAGCCCACTAGCATTACTGTATTTTCATTTTCATAAAGTCTGCTTTCTTCCTGAAGTGGGATAGTCACGAAGCTGGGTGGATTGGCCCGAATAGTAGGGAAGTCTTCTGGAGTATGGAACCACTTTCTGACATTGGCCTTATTGTGAGTTGTAGGGATAGCAATGTGGGTTAAAATGAGCACTGTCCTTTGTAATATAGAAATGTTACATGGGCAAGATAGATGAACAATGAGAAGAAAAAAAATGGGAGTGGAGATGATATGAAAATAGGTTTCTTGATTGTAGAGTAGGGTAGTTAGATCAACATGCTCCACCAGACTGTGGGGTTTTCCCCTGGTGTCCTTTACCATGTCTTTTCTGGTTCCTGGAATCAGAGAAGAGAAAATGACAACTCACTTTGCCAGGCCAGCTCCCTGTTTTCATTAGGAAATAGGTATTGGAACAATTTCGCCCTTTCCTGAATTGTGTTGTTCTTTCTAGGATCAGGAAAGAGAAGAGGGGAGGAATAAGGA
Organism: Chrysochloris asiatica; assembly: GCF_000296735.1. Lineage (NCBI taxonomy): Eukaryota > Metazoa > Chordata > Mammalia > Afrosoricida > Chrysochloridae > Chrysochloris > Chrysochloris asiatica. The sequence goes on along the minus strand of NW_006408558.1, from coordinate 8,166,802 downwards.
ACCAGGGAAAGAGGAGTTCAGGCAATCTCAGAGCATCCCTTCCCAAGGAATCACCACAGACACTTGAGGGCTGTATTCTAGACAATACCACTAAGTTGACAGGTCCCTGAGTTTAGAAGATCCAAAGATCATGACTGTTGGGAGAAATCTGAAGGCTTAAAATGTGCAGTAGACCAGACAAATGTGTAATGCTACGTGACAAATGTAATCAAGAGGCAGAGAATAGTATGTTGTTCAGACTGTCACCGAAACCCACAGTCAGCAAAAGGGCTACCGAGAATGTCTGACTACACAGCATCTTTCCAACTGGTCATGAGCTGGGACTCGTCCCAGTCAGTCAGAGAAGTAAATAACCTTGGTTTTGGGTAAGAAGAGAAGTTGTTTATTTGGTTTAGCCTGACTTGGATAGCTCCAGTGGCTAGGAGGACATGATAGAGTCTGGGAGAGACGATGAGGACGGAGGAAGGAAGGGAAGCCAGGAAGACGATTCTGGCGACGGAGCAACTGGCAGGCTCCCTTCCTGGAGACTGGCCTGCCCAGGAGGATCCTAATTACTGCACAACTGGTGCCTCCATAGTCACCATGACAGGAGCAACGTGGGCCAGAAGGAGACGTGAGATGGAGCGGGTGCTGCCTAAGGGAATGCTGGACTCTCTGCTCTCAGCCAGCTGTCAGCTAAAATGGAATCAGCTGCCACTAGAATAGAAGCCAGTCCCTTCCTGCTGTATTTCTTGAGACCCCACCCGGCAGTGCCCTCTCTGGGCCTTTCAGCTGATTGAGAGGGAAGGTTGCCCAGTTATTTAGACCTTTCGAAGAGTTCCCTTTATGGGAGGGCTAGAGCCAGGATCTAAAAGTATAGTTTAAGATGAGAAAGCTAAATGGGAAACAAACCCAGGTTAATAAACCAAGCATATACTTTCCTTTGCAATGATCCCCAGACGTAAGCAAAAGATTATGAAATTTGTCATTTGGAGGTAATGGTTAAGGTATCTATTTGATTTAAACAATCAAGGAACAATAAAAGAATTTCTTCCATCCTTAGCTCTCTCATTCACACCTTAAAAAAATTTTAATTCCTCCCCCACCAACAAGCTCCCAGGTTTAGGGGTAAACGATAATCACTCAGAGGGTAACATAAATAGCATTGTAGAGGCCTACTTTCCAAGGAAGTGTGGGCATTAGCTGGGGGGCTTTAGTTTATTTGTGAAGTGATTCAGAAGACACAAAGTCTGATGCTGTGGTGCTGATTCTGTCTCAGAGCACCCCGCTGTGTTGCAGAATAGAACTGAGTTACTAGGGTTTTCTGAACTATAATCTTTACAGAGGCATCCTGGTGTGGTGCTGCAGGATAAGCACTGGACTGCAAGATCACTTTGAACCACAATGTCGGCAGTTCAAACTCACCAGTTGTTTCTTGGAAACCCTATAGTAAATGGAGAAAAGACTGAAGTTGTCAAGGGTTTAATTTTATTTGGATCCACAATCAAGACTCATGGAAGCAGCAATCAAGAAATCAAATGACTTATTGCACTAGGCAAATCTGCTGCAAAAGACCTCTTCACAGTGTTCAAGAGCAAAGATGTCACTTGAGAGGACTAAGAAGCACCAGACTCAAGCCATTGTGGTTTCAGTTGTTTCATATGTATGTGGAAGCTGGACAAAGAATAAGGAAAAGGAAAGAAGAATTGATGCCATTGAATTACAGTGTTGAGAAAGGATTTTGGATATACCATGGACTGCCAAAAAAGCCAAAACAAATCTGTCTTGAAAGAAGTATAGTCAGAATGCCCCTTGGAAGCACTGAAATGCTCCTTGGAAGACTTTGTCTCATGCATGTCTATTGTCTTTTCATTCCATTTCCCCACAGACTTGTTCTTACTCTCAGGTGCCATAAAGTCAATTCTGACACATAGCGACTCTATGTACAGAACACTGTCCAGTTCTGCACCTTCCTCACAATTGTTTGTTATGTTTGAGCCCATTGTTGCAATCACACTGCCTATTCATCTTGTTCTTTTTCAATGATCCTCTGTTTTAGCAAGCATGATGGTCTTCTCCAGGAACTGGTCTCTTCCTCCTAGCAAGAGAAAAAACAGAACCATCATGACCTTCTTGAAGCTCCCTTTGTGTGTGTACACACACACACAGACACACAGACACACAGGCACATGAGAGAGTAAGTGAAAAAATATTGCTACAAGTCATGGACATTTTAATTAAACAAAAATATCAAAATGTGAAGCTACTGATTCTCAGCATATCTTTCATCTAGGTCTATACATTTCTGAAATGTATAGCTCTCTAATCTTCCTCCAGTAGAGTCCTGGTGTGGTGCTGTAGAATAAAGCACTGGACTGCAAGGTCACCTTGAACCACTAGGTCAATAGCTCAAACCCATCAGCCTTTCCTCGGAAACCATATACAAACTCGCTGTGAGTCAGAACTGACTTGATAGTACTTAACAGCAACACTCTTTTCCCAAAGAATTTTGTACTCTTCAGTTTGTACCACATCAAAACGGTACTTTTGGCAAGCTTGAGGAACTCAAAGCATGTTCTTTTGAACTGGTCGTTGAGTTTTGGGAACAAGAAAGAAGTCCAAAGGAGCAAGATCAGGCTGTGGGGTGGATTGGGAAAGGTTTCTCAACAAAATTCTCATAGAACAGCCTTTGAAATCCTTCAAGAATGAGCAGGTACATTGTTGTGAGTGAAAATTAGTGCTTGGCATGACTTTCCTGGCTTTTCCCCACCAATATAGTTTTAAATTTTCTTAAGATTCTTCATAATAAGCCTCCATGATTGTTCTATGTCCTTCTAGAAAATCTATCAAGATTGCCCCTTTGGAGTCCACCTCCCCGCCCCCCCCCACCACCACCCCTGCAATTGTCTCCATAACCTTCATAAATTCAAGGCTGACCTCTGCCTTGAGTTTAACTGGCCCAGCAGATTCCCTCAGGTGCTTTAGTGGCATAGTGGGTTATGTGTTGGGTGGCTAACCACAAGGTCAGCAGCTCAAATCCATCAACTGCTCCCTGGGAGAAAAATGGCCTTTCTGCTTCCATAAACATTTATAGCCCCGGAAACCCTATGCAGGCTTGCTATGAGTCAGAGCTGACTTGATGGCACACGCCAACAACAAACAGGTTCCCTTAGAAGCCACTTTTAATTTTCCATTTAAAAATAATTTTAGTATTAGCATCATCTTTCCATTTAGCCAAGTGTCTATCATGTATAACGAATGTAAATTTTCCATTTGAAGCCTCTTTGTACGTATTTCCAACAATAAATAAATTCTGAATTCACATAAAAATGTTAAACTTAAGTCATATTTCCTTCGCTTGTGATAGGTATCTATTGGTAAAATATAAATATTCTTGGAACCAAGCTTTATTCCAAGTGAGGACAGGGATTCATCACATGGTACACTTATTAACAATAAAACCAGGAAATTGTCAGTTGGTGTCATGGCTAAGACTGGTACTGACGTGGGAAACAAGATGATTCACATTTGGTATTTGGACTTTTTTTTTGAAGGCACCCTAACATGACTAAGACAAGTGTATTATTGAGAGAACTTTCTCTGCAGCCGCCCACTGATCACATGCACATTTTTAAACACATTTTGTTTGGATTCAATCTGTGCATGTGTATAAGAGCTCTGATGGCACAGTGAGTTAAGCACTGGGCTGCTAACCCAAAGGTTGGCAGAACTCATCACTCACTCCGTGGGAGAAAGATGAGGCAGTCTGCTGCCATAAAGATTTGCAGCCTTGGGAAACCTATGGAGAAAGCGACTCTTTCCTATAAAGACAATGTGAATCATACAGGTATGTATAAATAGGAACCTTAGAAGCAATACTTTTTGACTTGCTTTCATGTAAGTAAGTTCTCACATATGAGGGAACTTAAAAAATATTCATGGAAAAATTCCATTACCTTTTTTTAAACTTTTTACTGTGAATTGAGTGAAGGTTTACAGAGCAGATCATCAGTTTGACATTCAACAAGTCACACCCCTTTGTTTCATTTCAATGATTGCAATTCCTTCAATGTAATCCACTTATCCCACTTTCTCCCCGTGTTTCTTGTTTCTATTCCTCTGTCTTTCCCAACCCTTCTGAATTTTGTCCTTGGGTAAATGCTGCTCTTTTGATTTCAAATGGTTGACCATTTGATGGTGTACATATTAGTGTTGCCCCCACTATATGCCTATCTATTGCTTGGATGAAATTAAGCCATGAGTGGTAGTTCAGTTCCAAACCTGAAAGGCCCTAGTCTTAGGGTTTCACGAGCCTCCTTCTTACTAGTAATCCTGACCTTTAAAAAGACTTTGAGTTTTGTACCATATTTCCCCCTACTCTATCCAGGACCTTTTAATAATGTAATCCTTTCCAGAGCAGTTGATAATGGTAGTCAGATATTGTCTAGTTCTTCTGGTTTCAGGTCCAGAGACTGATGTTCCTGTGGCCCGTTAGTTTATTGGACTGATTATGTCCTAGTGACTTCAATTTCCCCTACTCTTCTTTCTCTCAGACAGGGCGAGACCAATGGTTGCACCTTAGATGGTTGCTAATGAACTTTTAAGATCCTAGTTATTACTCATCAAAGAAGGATGTAGAACATTGCTTGCATGGACTATGTTATGCCAGTTGATTGTGGTGTCTCCCAAGACTATGGTCCTGAGACCCCAGGACAAGCAACTCATTTCCTTAAGTTGTTTGATTAGGTCTGAGAAGTTTTCATAACTTTGCACCCTGTATGCTTCCCCATAGACTCCTGGTATAGCACTGTAGATTCAGCAAGATCAGCAGTTCAAACCCACCAACTGCTTCTCAGAGACACTACATAGGGTTGCTATGAGTTAGAATTGACTTGAATCATGCTTCATTATATACTCCTCATAACTCTGGTAGCGTAGTGGTTACGAATCGGGCTGCGAACCTCAGGGTCAGCAGTTCGAAACTACCAGCTGTTCCGCAGGAGAAAGATGAGGCGTTCTGCTCCCGTAAAGATTTACAGTCTCAGAAAACCTGTATAGGGTCGCTATGAGTCGGAAT
>NW_006408558.1:8158951-8161395 GCF_000296735.1 Chrysochloris asiatica | reverse complement strand
GTTTTTGCCTTGTTTTGATATAAGGATTATGCTCACTTCATAAAATGAATTTGGCTGTTTTTCCATCCTTTTCTGTGTTCTGGAATAGTTTGAGTAGAATTGGTGTCAGCTGTTCTCTGAGTGTTTGGTAGAATTCAATGGTACTTTTCTGGGCCTGGATATTTTTTCAGTGAGAGTTTTTTAATGACCTAACCAATTTTTTCTCTTGTTATAGGCCTGTTCAACTTTTCTATTTCAGTCTGTGTTAATTAAGGTAGATAGTGTATTTCTTGAAATTTGTCCATTTCTTGTAGGTTTTCAAAATTGTTTGAGTATGGCCATTCATGTTGTATTTAAATGCTGTGAAGTCAGGTTCATCTCAAAGAAACCCTGTTTAAGGCATCCAGGGACTTAAATCGTTTGCAGGAGCAGACACCCTCATCTTTCTCCCTTGGAGTGGCTGGTGGGCTCTAACAACAGATCTTGTGAAGTCCTGTTCTTCATCATAGTCTGTTATGATTTCAGTTGGTTCTGTTGTGACCCCACCCACTTAGTTTATTTGTGTTATTTGCATCTTCTCATTCTTTTGTTTTGTTTGATTTGCCAGTGGCTTTTAGATGTTATTAATCTTTTCAAAGAACCAACTCCTTGTCTTGTTTATTCTTTCTATTGTTTCTCTATTATTGTTGTTTAATTTATATATCTGCTCTAATCTTTATTGTTTCTTTTCTCTGGCTGCTACAGGCTTTCTTTGCTACTCTTTTTCTAATTGTTGATGTTGGGTTAAGGTGCTGCTTTTGTTTTTTTTTTTTACTTCCTTTTGGATGTGTGCGTTTATTGCTGTAATTTGCATTTTGCTCTGAGCATTGTTTTTGCTGTGCTGCAAAAATTTTGGTACCGTTGTGTTTTCATTCTCATTTGATTCAAGGAATTTTAACATTTTTTTATATCCAGGTGTGGCACTATAGGATAAACATTGGACTGCTAACCACCAGGTCAGTGGTGAAAGCTCTCCAATTGCTCCTTGGAAACCTTATGAGGGTTACCATGAGTCAGAATTAACTCAACGGAACGCAACAATAAGAACACTACCCAGTAGTTTTAAAGCATTTGCCAAGTATTTGATTTTTTCCCCCTTGATCTTTCTACTATTGATCTTTAATTTTGCAGTGTTGCTATCTGAAAAGATCCTTTGTTGTATTTCTATGTTTTAAAATTGATTGAGGCTTACTTTGTGGCCTCACATATGGTCTGTTCTGGAGAACGTTCTGTGTGCCCTGGAAAATAATATATATTGTGCTGTTACTGGTGAAGTGCTCTGAATACGTCTATGAGGTCAAGTTGGGTGATTGTGTTGTTTAGTTCTGTGTCTTTGAGTTTCTTTCTAGTTGTTATGTCCTTAATTGAAAGTAGTTTACTAAAATCTGCTATTATTGTAGAGTTGTCTATTTCTTTCTTTGATTCTGTTAGAGTTTGATTAATATTTGTTCAGACTCTTTCATTGAGAGCATAGATATTCATTATAGTTATGTCCTCTTGTTCAATCAATTCTTTAATCATTACGCAATGTCCTTCTTTGTCTCTTATGTTGGTTTTTGCCTTAAGGTTTATTTTACTAGAAATGAAGATTGCTACTCCTGCTCTTTTTTGACTGCTGTTAGCTTGATAATTGTTTTTCATCCTTTGATTTTTAGTCTATGTCTGTCTTTGAGTATAAGGTGCATCTCTTTTAGACAACATATTAATGGTCCTGTTTTCTTCTCCATTCTACTACTCTGTCTCTGGACTGGTGAATTTTATCCATTTACATTCAGTGTAATTAGGCATGAATTGATTGCTGTCATTTTGCTGTGTGATTTTTTTTGTCATGCTGTTAGATTCTTTGTTCCATATAATTTTCTGTGCACAGTTCACTTTTGTTTGTGGGTTTTCTTTCATTTTCTTCATTACTGTTGTTTTTATGTTTACTATGTCTTTATGATTTTCCTAATTTTTGTTTTGATAAGAAGATTTATTAATTTCCATTGAGATAGCCCTATAATTTAATAATTTCTTTCCACACTTTTAAAAGTCTCTTCTATCTTGAAAACGATTTGACTTTACCTGTCTTTATCATTCTTCTGCTAACATTCCTATTCTTGTATATTGCCCTCCCTGTTACCCAACTTTACCCTCTAGCTAGTGAGTTACTCAACCTTCCTTCCCACCCCTGGAAACCATCAAAGAATGCTTCTTTTAGTATAAAAATCTTTTCTTGATTTTTTTTATAACAGTGGCCTCATATAATATTTGTCCTTTAGTGATTGACTAATTTTATTCAGCATAATGTCCTCCAAGTTCATCCATGTTATGAAGTGTTTCACAGATTCATTGTTATTATTCAATGTTGCATAGTATTCCATTGTGTGTATGTACCAAAGTGTTAATCCATTCCTCCACTGATGGATATTTAGGCTGTCTTCATC
>NW_006408558.1:8157248-8157801 GCF_000296735.1 Chrysochloris asiatica | reverse complement strand
TGCAAATTGATTTCCAGTTTTGACAGCATCATTTGTTGAAGAGTCTTTCTTCCTCATTCAATGTGCTTTGGCCCTTTGTCAAAGATCAGCAAACTGTATATGGATTGATTTACTTCAAGGTTCTCAGTTCTGTTCCATTGACATTTATGTAACAGTATCATGTTGTTTTCACTTTGTGTTGTTGTTACTGTTGTTAGGTGCCATCAAGTAGGTACCAACTCATAGCGACCCTATGAACAACAGAAGAAACACTGCCCAGTCCTGGGCCAACCTCACAATTGTTGCCACAGTTGAACCCATCGATGCTGACACTTTGCCAATCCATCTTGCTGGGGGTCTTCCTCTTTTTCTCTGACACTCCACCTTACCAAGCATGATATCCTTCTCCAGTGACTGGTCTCTCCCGACAATATGTCCAAAGTATGAGAGACGAAGTTTGGCCATGCTGGCCTCCAAAGAGCTCTCCCACTGCACTTCTTCCAACACAGATCTGTTGTTCTTTTGGCAGCTCATGGCACTTTCAATATTCTCCAACACCATAACTCAAAAGTAT
>NW_006408558.1:8155222-8156323 GCF_000296735.1 Chrysochloris asiatica | reverse complement strand
AGGTCAAGTGGGTATTATCTGCAAGTGTGGGTGTTCTTATGCATATGCCCTCTCTTTTTATCAGCTGGACGCTTCATTCTCCACTCTAATGCTCAGTGGCTATGTCACTGACTCTGGGCCCAAGAGTCCCCAGGTCTTGCCACACTGCTGGCCAACCAGGTCTCCAACCGGGTTCACAGGTGTCTATTGAACATTGTAGGGCTTAGCTTGGAGCTTCATTGTTTTTCCCTAACTTCCCCTTATTGGTGATGAATGTGGCCACCAATCAGAGCACATGCCTGCTCATGTAATTCCCATTGAGTCTTAGACTTGGAAGGGGGTTTGCCTTGAGGGGACCTGACCACTTGCCTTGAGGTCTCCTGAGGTAGCAATGTCCTTGTTTTTGTAGTAATCAACCCGATTGCTGTTATTGTTTTGTATTTTTCCTGTTGGTCTTTCTTTCAAGAAGAATCTTCTGTTCTTCTAGCCGTTCCAGGCTGTCTTTCAAGTGGAAATTTCCCATCTCAGAAGATTCTGGATGTGGTTTACTATTCCACCTATGGTCTTATGTAATGCAGAGGCTCTGCAGGAAGCCTCCTTCACTGGGCACGTTGTAGCCCCATTTTAGGTATTCCAATCAGTTATAGACTGAAGATGGACTTACAAGCTTTCTATGGTGATATTTCTGTTCCTTTCTTTCCCCCTCAAGTGTCTGTTTTAAGTTGGTACGCCAGGAAAATCAAGATTCAAAATACACCCAAGCATCTTAACACTATTCCCCTCTTTTCCCCATTCCCACCATGTATCACAGGGCCCTGTTGTTCCAAGGTGTACATTCATCATTATTTACCTCTGTCCCACTTAGACCATGCAAACCTGCCTAATTCTTCTCCCATTTGCTTTGTTCTTCCATTCCCCTCACCCTTCTTGTGTATTGTCCCCCTCCATAGCACCGAAACTATCCTGTGTGCATTCCCCACCCTCTGCTCCACCTTTCCTTCCATCCCCTCACCCCACCACCCACATCCCAGTAACCAGCAAAGAATCCCCTCCCCTTTAGTATGGGTTCTTTTTCTTAGTGTTTTACTGTAGTGGTTCTATGCAATATTTCTCCTTTTGTGA
>NW_006408558.1:8140865-8154879 GCF_000296735.1 Chrysochloris asiatica | reverse complement strand
GGTATCAGTCACACACAAGAGAGAAGGAAAACAAACCAGTAAACAACAGTGAAAAAAGAAAATAGTAAATGGTAAAGAAAAAAAAAAGAGCAGACAATAGCTAGAAAAGGAAAACAAAATCCAAAGAAAGAAATGAGGGAGAGGAAAATAAAATAATAACAAACAGAAAAAGAAAAGAGAGAAAAAGACCTAAACACAATTAGGGAGTTTAATGTGTTTCTACTACCAGAGAGTAATGTGTGTGTGTTTTTTCAAATGCTTCTTTGTTTGTAGTAAAAAACAAATAAAGAAGGATTTTTAAAAAAACGAAGTTGCAGCTGTTGGGAAAGAGAAGTAGAATAAAAGAAAGAGAAGATAGAAAGTTTAGAAAACAAGAGAGGGAAAGGCAAGGGAGAAAGAATAAATAAACAAAAAACTGTGAAAGGAAGAAAAAAGCAACCAGGGCAGGGGTCAGAACCAGATCAGAGAAACTTCTGGGGTCTCCTGCCTGCCCAAAACTAACATCATGGGTGGGTAAGGAATGAGACAGTAGCACTGAATCCCAGCTTGAGTTCCTGTAGGGCTAGGTAATGTCTGTTATGGGTGCCTTATCTGAAGGTAGTTCAGGCAGATGCCAAAGCAGCTGAGGGATCAGGGTATTTCCATCCAAGAGGGGAGTCCAGGAGAGAGGTCTCTCTAGTCCAGGACTGACCAAAACCGACTCTTCCGGTCTGGAATAGGCCACTCCTGATTCCAGGTGCTAGGAATCACACATTTTGATGTGACTGCAACAGCCCAGAGAGCAGGAGCTTTCTTGGGCTGTATACAGATAGGTGCTGGCCACACCTCTGGTCACCAGGGAATTGAGGGGTATTATTTTTGTTAAGTACATTCTGACTCTTACCAAATCTGTATAGGGTTTCTGAAGAGTGACTGATAGGTTGAATCGCCAGCCTTGTGGTTAGCAGTCCAGTGCTGATCCTCTTGTGGGGTACAAGAAAAACTTTTGCCACTTTCTCTCCACCAATAAGCAGTATGCCTCTGGGCCACGTACTGCCCTCTTGCCTTCAAAGTTGCCCATAAAAGTTCAAGATGGTTGTTCTACTTCTTCAGCTACTTATCCTAGTGAAAGCTTGTCTAGGGCTGGCCAGGGCCACCTCTGAGGTTTTGGACTACTTCTTGCCTGAATAGGGTCACATGGATAGCTTTGCCCTCCTTTAGTGGGGCTTACAACTATGATTCTCACTTCCATCCATTTCTGACTACCAGAAGAGAAAGAGCTTTCCTGGGGTGTACGTGGGTGGAGGCCTACTTCATCTCTGGCCAGCAGGAGAGTGTGGAGAACAAGAAAAAACACTGCATCTTTATCTTTGTGAGCCCCAGGAATGTTTCTGTAACACCTATATGCTTTCTAGTCTCTGAAGCCATTCACCAAAACTTAAGATAGCTGTGGTCATCTGGTTAGCTGGCATAGGTCAGCAGCCTCTCCTTTTGTTGGCCACGTCTGCTCAGCTTTCCCTCCTAGTAGTCATTCACTCCACTTCTTTCTCCGTTCATCTGAAACGCAGGGTTCCAGAACTGCCATCTGCATTTGTTTCATTTGATTTTTCCATCGTTCTTCCTAGTACGACTCCCTGCCTTTGCATTTTGGTCACTTGTTTGAGCCATTCTGTCTGGTTTCTTTGTGTAAGCTGATACTATCTGTTGTCTCCCAGACATTGTGGTATCATTTCATTGTATTTGTTTTTAATTGATAATTATATATTGAGGTGTTGTGAGGCACTTACCACCTGCCTTCTATAGACCTAGGTATTGTCTATGGTCAGGGTACCTAATCTGGAAATAGTTTCTGCAGGCCCTAATAGTGGCTGAGGTCAGGGTCTTTGTTCTTTTAGGTTCAGAGGCCAGTTAGGGGCAAGGCATCTGATTAGGTTGTGGATGAGGGTCGGGGCTGGCCACACTTCTGGTCTCCAGGAGAGTGTGGGGAACAAGAATTGAACCTTTCTTGTTGCCAGCCACTGGTGTGCATTCGGGCCATCAGTCCACCACCTGGATCTAATGCTACTCACAAAAGTTCAAGATGGTTGTGCTGAGTCAGGCCAACTAACAGTTCACGCATCTGTTTCCTTTCTTGCTGTTCCTATTGAGCTTCGTCTCCAAGTCAGTATTCAACCCACATCTCTGTCCTTTCCTTCTGAAGCTCAGGATCCTAGGATAACTATTTGTATCCTTTCATCTCTCAGATCTTTGTTGTATGTGTAGTGGGTCTGCCTAGTCTGCCATCTTGCCGGAAGTTCCTCCATTATCTTTGAATTGCATTTTTCTGCAATCTTTCTGAAGTGCCCTCTAATATATACATGTTGTTGCTGTTAAGTGCTGTCAAGTTGATTCCAACTCATAGCGACTCACGTAGGGTTTCCAAGGAGTGGTTGGTGAGTTTGAACCGCTGACTTTGCAGTGAAAACCAACCTTGTGGTCCAGTGCTTATCCTACAGTGCCACACCATGACTCCTAATACATACATTGTTATTGTTGTTAAGTGCTGTCAAGTTGGTTCCGACTCACAGTGACCCTGTACAGGGTCTCCGAGGAGGGAGTGGCTGGTGAGGTTGAACCACTGACCTTGCAGTTCAAATTGACCTTGTGGTCTAATGCATGATCCCACAGCTCCATACCAGGATTCCAATATATACGTGCATCATATATGCAACATACTATAACTGCTGTTGTTGTTGTTAAGTGCTGTCGAGTCGATTCCAACCCACAGTGACCCTGTATAGGGTTTCCAAGGAGCAGCTGGTGAGCTTGAACCACCCACCTTGCAGTTCAAACGACTTTGCAGTCTGACGCATTAGCCCACAGCACCACACCAGGACTCCACTGTAACTGTAGCTATATACATTTGCTATGGCTGGCCCTTATGCATCATGAATTAGTTACTATATGTACACAGATGGCAGCCTTTATGGTATTTTGAGTAAGCAAATGGAAAGCATGCATCCTGGAGAGTCTGCTATTGATGTATAGTGGTGGTGGTGGTAGTAGTGTACTGTGGATTCGCTTCCAACTCATAGCGATCCTGCATAAGATTTCTTAGGCTGTAAATCTTTATGGGAGCAGAAAGCCTCATCTTTCTCCTGCAGAGCAGCTGGTAGGTTCGAACTGCTGACCTAGAGTTTAGCAACCTGACTCATAACCACTATGTTACCAGAGCTCCTGCTATTGATGTATGCCATAGAAAATATGCTATCTTTCCTCCTCTGCATCTTAGAGTCCTCCGTATGGTTTCACTACTGGATACAGGGATGAGAATGAATGTAGAGATGGATATCTTCCTAATTCCCATCTCCATCTATAGGTCAATGCTCAGCTGGCTCCGTTTCCTGTAACTCTACAACTCTATTTATTCAACCTAGGCTGAATAAATTACATAAAGTATTATGTGGTTACTTACTATGCCATCCTATTGTATTTTAATTGGCTTTATACACTACAAGGTACGTACATTTTAACTATAGTTGACCCAGTGGTTGATTTAATATGGTGATAACTTCATATTTATAAAATCTAAATGCAATACAATAGGTGAATGGTTATGTAAATTAGTGTATATACAAGTGAATGAATATATAGACATTACCAATTATGTTTATACATGGGAAAATGCTCCATATACAATGTTAAGTACCAAAATCAGAACACAAAACTATGTATTGTGGTGATTTCATATCTATACAAAGATGCAGAGAAAGGAAACTTATAGGAAAAATGCCCAAATGGAAATAGCTCTCTGTTACTGATGTGATTGCACGTAATTGTTCTTTTCTTTAGCATGCTTTCTGCAATAAGCACATGCTATTTTTATAGTCATAAAAAATTGTATAGCAAAAATAATGATAAAAAGATTATTTTACATTTACATAGCACTAGATGTAAGCATATATTTTTTACACCTAGTCAAAAAATTGATTGAATTTACCTGAATAAATTTTGATAATTAGGTCCTTGATCAGCAATGTACTACTATTATGAAATGGTTTCTAAAGAAAAGTAAGGTCTACTTACAATATGTTAACGTCTGCCTTTTGCAGACACATAATCAGCTACAAATTGGAGGCTTGCCAGCTGGGACAATACAACTTAGAAAATGAGGTCTATATGACTTTCTTCAGTTCATATGGAAGAGCACTTTTTTAAAAAATAAAAAAGGAAATCAAATTCATTGTTGTAGAATCGATTCTATCTCACAGTGATCCCACAGGACATAATAGAAAAGCCCCATAGGGTTTTCAAGGCTGTAATCTTTGCAGAGGCAGCAGACTGACACATCTCTCTTGGCTGGTAGATTTGTACTGCTGACCTTTGGGTTAACAGTAAAGCTCTCAACCTCTGCAGCATCAGGACACACAATAAACCAAACACTGCTTGGTCCTGTGCCATACCCACAATCATTGTTATGCTTGATACCTTTGCTTCTGCCACTGGGCTAGTCCATCTCCTTAGGGGTCTTTCTTTTTTTCATTGACCCTGCATTTTACCACTAATGATGTCTTTCTCCAGGGACTGGTCCCTCCTGATAATATGTCTGAAGTATGAGAGATGAAGTCTCACCATCTTGGTGTCTAAGGAACATTTTGGAAGTACTTTCTCCAACATAGATTTGTTTATTCTTTTGGAAGTCCATGGTACCTTAAAAATACTTCTCCAATTCAAATGCATCGATTTGTCTATGGTCTTCATTATTCACTGTCAAACTTTCACATGCATATGAAGCTATTTAAAATACCACAGCTGGGGTCAGGCCTATCTTAGTCTTCAAACTGACATCTTTGCTCCTGAACACTTTAAAGAGGTATTGTGCAGTAGATTTGCCTAATGTAATATGTCATTGGAGTTTTTGACTGCGGCTTCCATAAGCATTGTTGGTTGATCCTAACAAAATGAAGTCTTTGACAATTTCAGTCTTTACCCCATTTATCAAGATGTTATTCATTGGCCCTGTGTGTGGCGCTGTGGGTTAATGCATCAGATTGCAAAGCCGTTTGAACTGCAAGGTTGGCGGTTCAAGCTCACCAGCTGCTCCTTGGAAACCCTACACAGGGTTGCTATGGGTCGGAACCCGACTTGACGGCACTTAACAACAACAACAACAACAACAACAACAACAACATTCATTGGCCCAGTGGTGACCAATTCTGTACATTGAGGCACAATTCATGTTGAAGGCTGTGGTCTTTGGTCTTCATCAGTAAATATTTTAACTTCTCTTCACTTTAAGCAAGAAAGGTTGCATTAGCTGCATGTTCCAGGTTAATGAATCTTCCTCCAAGATGCCATATGATTCAGTTTCTCAGATTATATGCTCAGTTTACAGATTGAAGATGTGTGGTGAAAGAATACAACCCTGGAGCACACCTTTCCTGATTTTAAGCCCCTCAGTGTCCCCTTGTGTTGGTTGAATGACTGCTTCTTGGTCTATGTACAGGTTCCTCATGAGTACATTAAGTGTTCAGGAATACTCATTCTCTGCAATGTGTTCCATAGCTTGCCATGATCCATAGTCGAAAGTATTTGCAATAAAGCACAGGTAAACAATTTACTGGTATTCCCTGCTTTCAGCCAAGATCCATATTGCATCATCAGTGATATCCCTCTTTCCATGTCCTCATCTGAATCCAGTTTGAACCTCCAGCAGTTTCCTCTCACTGTACTGTTGTAGCCATTTAAAAACTATCTTTCACAAATTTTACTTGCATGTGATACTAAAGATATTGTTCAGTGTTTTCCACATTTTGTTGGGTTATCTCTCTCTGGAATGGGCACAAATATGGATCTCTTCCAATCTGTCAGCCAGGTAGCTGTCTCCCCAATTTCTTGGCACAGATGAGTGAGTGCTGCCTGTGCAATTCTCTGTTTGTTGAAAGACTTCAATTTGTATTCCATCAATTCCTGGAGCCCTGCTCTTTATCAATGCCTCAGTGCAGCGTGGACTTCTTCCTTTAGTATCACTGGCTCTTGCTTATATGCTACCTCTTGAAATGATGGAACATCGACCATTTCTTTTTGGTACAGTGACTGTGTATTCCTTCCATATTCTTTTGATGCTTTCTGCATCATTCAATATTTTGTCCATTGTTGTTGTTGTTAAGTGCCATGTCGAGTCAGTTCTGACTCATAGCCACCCTGCATAGGGTTTCCAAGGAGCAGCTGGTGGACTTGAACCACCAACCTTGTGGTTAGGAGCCCAGTGCTTAGCTTGCATCAAAACACCAACAGCCTGTGTATTCCTTCCAGCTTCTTTTGATGCTTTCCGCATCATTCAATATTTTGCCCATAGAATCCTTCAATATTGTAAGTTGGGGCTTGACTATTTTCTTCAGCTCTTTCAGGTTGAGAAATGCTGAGGGTGCTCTTCTCTGTTAATAGTTAATAAAGGGGTCTCTCTAAAGTAACAACAACAAAACCAGAAATCTCTTTTCTTGTTTTATAATCTGTGCTACATTATAAATGATCACTGTCCCTCCTTAGCTGACATTACCTTGAATTTCCAGTAAAACGCCTACTACATACCACTGATACTTCTAAGCAGAAAAATGTGTTGACTTAAAGTGGAAAGAAGGAAACAACCATAATGAGAGAAGAGAGAAACTAGGATTTCAGTAGGACATGGGAGTTAATGATTGGAGCCAAGGAAAATTGTTATCTTCCCAAGAGTCTCCAGAACTATTGAGAGATACCTACAGCAGTTGGGATGACATTTGAACTCATTATTAGATCAGACTTTCAAAGGCAAGTTAGCTCAGTTGACATCTGTGCTCCATTTGCACTTTTACAAAGGCAGATGATTAATAGATAATATTTTCAGGTTGATAAATTAATTTTTAGCTAAGCAAATGCCCAGCTCAGGAAAAGTTCAGTCCAAAGTTTGGATGTTTATCAGTTTATAAATGTAGTCCTTACTTTCTTGTTTTAAGTGATGCAATTTGGAGTTGAGATTTGAAACAGTCCTGATCCAACCAACAGTCAAAAAATAGTCACGGGAAAAATATAGCCATAAAGAAATTTAATCAGTTACGAGACTAGGATTTATTTCTCCCTACTTGGTGATGTTTTCCAAAAAGCCTTCAGAGAGTTTATATTGATTAATACTTGTCATGTCAAACCTACATAATTGCAATTCAGCCATTAGAATACCCTATAGTCTTATGGCACAGGGCAGAACAATCAATTTATCACTAAAATTTGATTTGTTTATTACCCAAACAAGTAAAAGAGGGCTGGAGATTATGTCAGTGCTGTTGGTATGATTTCTTAGACTCTTCTATTCTCTTAGTATTGAAACCAGATATTTCTAATTGTCAAAGGCAAATTCATGAGTATGAAAAAGTAATAAATCTTGACTATCAGCTATTAATCAAGGTATTTAAAAGTGAAGGGCAAGAGACCTCATTTTGGATAATTTATTTTCTTATTCTTGAATTCAGAGGACTTTATCACTAATGTTTTTAGATGCTTTTCTTTTTCCTTCCTACACTTTTCTTTTAAAAATTTATTCGATGATCTCATTGGAATCAACAAGGAAAAGTGAGCATATTGGGTTATCTGTGCTTACAAATGCAAACTTATGGAGGTATAATTTCAGTTTGAAGTATTAATAGAGGGACTAAGTATGGCATAGTGGAAAAGCAGTTGAAAATAAAGGATCTGGATTTTGGTTTATACTTTATTTCTAATTGGTTCTGGGGTACTTGGCAAGACATGTCATTTGCTGATGGGGCACAACTCAAAATAAGGAGAAACAGTTTCAAATGGCCTTTAATCATTGGAAAATGAAATGTACAGAATATGAATTTAGGAAAATTGGAAGTTGTCAAAAGTGAATTGGAACATATAAACATCAATATCATAGGCATGGTACCTACTCAATGGCATCTAACAACAACAAAACAACAGTAAGCAGAAATGGACTGGCATTGGCCAGTTTGAATCTGGTTTACTATGCTAGAAATGAGAAATTGAAGACATCACATTCATCATCAAAAAGAACATTTAAGATTTATCTTGAAGTACAACACTGTTTGTGATAGTAAAATAACCATTGGTCTACAAGGAAGACCAGTTAATATCACTAATATTCAAACTTATTCATTAACCACTAAAGTCAGTGATGATGAAATTGAAGAATTTTAACAACTTCTTCAATCTCAAATTGATCAAACATGCAATCAAGATGTATTGGTAATTACTGATGATTGCAATTCAAAGGTTAAAAACAAAGAGGAAAGATCCGTAGTTGGAAAATATGGCCTTGGTGATAGAAATGATGCTGGAGATTGCAAGATAGAATTTTGCAAGACCAGTGATTTCTTCATTGCAAGTACCTTTTTAGTCAATTTTAAGATGACTATACACATGGACCTCACCAGATAGAATATATAGAAATCAAATTTACTGCATCTGTGGGAAAAGACGGTGGAAACCCTCCATATTATCTATCAAAACAAGGCCAGGAGCAGACTGTGGAACAGATCATTGATTACTCATATGAAAGTTCAGGCTGAAGCTGAAGAAAATTTAAAAAAGTCCACGAGAGCCAAAATATGACCTTGAACATATCCCTTCTGAAATTAGAGATCATCTGAAGAACAGATTTGATGCATTAGACACTGATGATCGAAGACCAGAAGAGTTGTGGGATGACATTAAGACCATCATACAGAAAAAAAGCAAAAGGTCATTAAGAGGGCAAGAAAGAAAGAAAACTTCAAAATGGATGTCAGAAGACACTCTGAAACTTGCTCTTCAGCGTAGAGAAGCTAAAACATGTGGAAGAAATGAAGAGGTAAATGAGCTGAACAGAAAATTTCAAGGTCAGCTCAAGAAGACAAAGTCAAATATTATAATGAAATGTACAGAGATCTGTAGTCAGAAAACCAAAAAGGATGAACTTGCTCAGCATTATTCAAGCTGAAAGAACTGAGATAAAAAGCAAACCTTGCCTTGCAGCACTGAAGGACTCTTTGGGCAGAATATTGAATGATGCAGAAAGCATCAGAAGAAGATGGAAAGACTGCAGAGTCACTGTACCAAAAAGAAATGATCGATGTTCAACCATTTCAAGAGGTTGCGTATGAATAAGAGTCAATGGTACTGAAGGAAGAAGTCCAAGCTGCACTGAAGACATTGGCAAAGTACAAGGCTCTGGGAACTGATAAATATAAATTGAAATCTTTCAGCAACCTGAGGCAGTACTGGAGGCACTCACTCAACGATGCCAAGAAATTTAGAAGACAGTTACTTGACAAGCAGATTGGAAGAGATACATATTTGTACCCAGTGGAATGCAGGAATCATCGGACAATATCATTAGTACCACATGCAATTAAAATTTTGCTAAAGATAACTCAAACACGACTGCAACAATACATTGATAGGAACTACAAGAGGTTCAAGCCAGATTCAGATGAGGACGTGGAATGAGGGATATCATTGCTGACGTCAGATGATTGGCTGAAAGCAGAGAATACCCGATAGATGCTTACCTGCACTTTATTGATTGTGAAAAGGCTTTCAACTGTGTAGATCATGACAGACTATGGACCACATCGTGAAGAATGAGTATTCCAGAACACTTAATTGTGCTCATGAGGAATCTGTACATAGACTAAGAAGCAGTCGTTGGAACAGAACAAGGGAACACTGAATGATTTAAAATCAGGAAAGGTGTGTGCCAGGGTTAAATTCTTTCACCATACTTATTCAATCTGTATGCTGATCAAATAATCCAAGAAACTGGATTATATGAAGAAGAATGTGACAATAGGATTGGAGGAAGACTCGTTAACAACATGAGATATACAGATGATACAACCTCTCTTGCTGAAAACAAAGAAGACTTAAAATGCTTACTGATTAAGATCAAAGAACACAGTCCTCAGTATGGGTTGCCTCTCAATGGAAAGGAAACAAAAATCCTCACCACTGGAGCAATAAATAACATCATGATAAATGGAGAAAAGGTTGAAGTTGTCAAAGACTTCATTTTGCTTGGATCCACCATCAACACTCATGGAAGTAGCAGTCAGGAAAGCAAATGGTGTATTGCACTTGGCAAATCTGCTGCACAAGACCTCTTTAAACTGTTCAAGAGGAAAAATGTCCATTTGAGGACTAAAAGGTGCTTAGCCTAAGCCATGATATTTTCAATAGTCTCATATACAAGTGCAGGATCACTTTGAACCATAAGGTTGGCGGTTCAAATTAACCAGCCACTCCTTGGGAACCCTATATAGGGTCACTATGAGTCCGAACAGACTTGACGTCACTTAACAACAGCAAAAATAACAAATATGCATGTGAAAGTTGTACGGTGAACCATAGAATGATTATTGCATTTGAGTTATGGGTTCGTAGAAGAATATTAAAAATTCCATGGACTGCTAGAAGAACCAACAAATCTGTGTTGGAAGAAATGCTACTAGAATATTCCTTGGGAGTCAGGAAGGCAATACTTCATCTCTCAAAGTTTGGATATGTTGTCAGGAGGGACCATTCCCTGGAATGGTAAGTTGGAGAGTCAGAGAAAAAGAAGAAGACCTTCGGTGAGATGGATTGGTATAGTGCAGCAGCAATGAGGTGAGGGTTAACAACAACTGTGAGGATGGTGCAGGACCAGTTTGTGCATTTGTTTTGTTATGAGTCGGAATCCACTCAACAGCACCTAACAATAACAAAGCTAAAGATGGAATTAAAATAAATGATCATCTGCCTGCCCTACCTCTATAGCACTTTTCCTGTGTAGTGTCTTACCCTGGTTTATCTTTCTTTGTTGCATTTATCACTACCTACTTAATATATCAGAGTCCTGATGTGGCGCTGTGGGCTAATGCTTCAGACTGTTAAGTCGTTTGAATTGCAGGGTTGGTGGCTCAAGCTCATCAGCTGCTCCTTGGAAACCCTATACAAGTTCACTATGGGTTAGAATCGACTTGATGGCACTTAACAACGACAAACTTGATATATTTGTGTTTATCTTTTTATTATCTATTTACCCATGTAGAACGTTGTTGTTTGTTAAGTGCCTTTGAATCAGTTCTGACCCATAGCGACCATGTATAGGGTTTTTAAGGAGCGACTGGTGAGCTTGAACCATCGGCCTTGCAGTTCTAACTGACTTTTTATTCCAGCACATTCACCCACAGCGCCACATTAGGCCCCATGAAATCAAGGCCTCTCTTTGTGTTCCCAGTTGCCATAGTGTAGACTGACACATAATATATGATCAAGAAATAGTTCTTGAAAAGACAAAATTCTAGCTCAAAGACCTAGGATTTTAAAGTGGAAACATTAAATATGGAGCTGAGTGGGGGTCAGAACTTAAAGTCTCTTGATACGATTCCATGGTTCAAATCCCAATGCCATCACTTTCTGCTATGAGATCCTGCATAACTCCCCCCCTCCCCCCCGCCCCCAAAACCATTAGCTGCCATTGAGCTGACTTGACTCAGAGCAACCCCATGTGTGTCAGATAAGAATTGTCCTCCATCGTGTTGTTTTTTTGAAAATAGATAGGCAGGTCTTTTTGTGTGTATGTCACTTGTGGATGGACTTGAATTGCCAAGCTTTTGGTTAGCAGCCAAGCAAGTTAATTATTTGTACTACCCCCTTAAAACAAAAACAAAACCAAACCTAAAAAAACCAACCCATCACTACGGAGTTGATTTCAACTCATAGAAACCCTATAAACTCAAACCAAACCCATTCTGATGGAGTCAATTTCAACTCATAGCGACCCTATAACCCAAACCAAAATCAAACCCATTGCTACAGAGCCAATTCTGACTTGTAATAATCTGATAACAACAATTCTGACTCATATAGGGTTTCTGAGACTGTAAATCTTTATGGAAAAAGACAGTCCCCTTTTTTTTTTTTCCCCCCCTCAGAGGGGTTGGTCGATTTGAACTGCTTATCCCACAGTATCATGAGGGACTTCAAATTAGCTCTTTAGGGCTTCAATAGATCTTTTCTTTTGGGTAAAATGAGTCTAATAATATAAATACCACAATACTGTTATGTTGTTCTTGTTCCAACTCATATTGACCCCATATAGCGTTTCCAAAGCTGTAAATTTTTGCAGGAGCAGAAAGCCTCATCTTCCTGCAGAGAGGCTAGTGGGTTCGAACTGCTGACTTGCAGTTCTTAGTTTGGTGCTTATGCTATAGAACCATTGCACTCCCAGTATTTTTATAAGAATAAATACATAAAACAATCCATGTGAAATAATCAGCACAGGATGTAAGCTTAAGTTGTCAGATGTTGCTCCGAGTTTGTGGATACATCAAGAGTGGAGTCATCCTTTCTAAGCTAGAATAAAAGATTAGATGATGTCACAAAAAAGTTCTACTATAACAACATCTCTTAACTATCTCTCCATAAGCTCAGTTTTGAGGTGCAGTTATGTTTATAATTTTGGGGAAGGAGAAAGATTGCAGGCTATCTGAAGATTCTTTGCCTCTTGTCATTAGTCTATTGTCTCAGTCCACAAAGTGGTGAGCCAATCAGGTGTAGTTACTGAGTTGCTTTGGAACCTATGGACCATGAAGGGCTTGTGTGGGCTCCCTGCCCAAGCAGCATTGTGAAGCTGAGGCCAAGGGCTAGTAGGGAAGAGAACAAGATCCAGGTGGCCATGAGCTTGCGTGGAACTTAACAATGTAAGCACTTGCTTCTGCTCAGAACTGAGCCTATTCCAATACTGCCTTAAATCAGTTGCCTTTAAGTTGATTCTCATTCATGATGACCCCATATGTATCAGAGTAGAACTGTGCTGCATAGAGTTGTCAATGGGTGAGTTTTGGGAATTAGATCACTGGGCCTTTCTTCTGAAGTGCTTCTGGATGGCCTTGAACTTCCAAGTTTTTGGATAGCAGTTGAGTGCGTTAATCATTTGCACCTACCAAGTCTCCTTTATGGGAAACTTGATAGCAATAGAAGATTGGCGAAAAAGGACAAGAAAGGAAGAAAAAAAAAAAAATTATTTAGCATCATTTGTGTACCAGGCAAGGAGTCTTTGTGGCATGGCATAACAATTAAGTGGTTGGCTGCTAACCAAAAGGTTGGAGTTTTGAATCCACTCAATGGGTCCATGAGGGGAAAACCTGACAATTTGCTCCCATTAAGATTACAGTCTAGAAAATTCTATGGGGGCAATTCTATTCTATCACATGAGGTCTTTATGACTCCAAATTGACTGGAGAGCATCTAGCAAGAACAACACGTGCCAGTCACTGTTAATTAACTTATAATTTGTTATTAAGTCTAATAGCAGCTTGGTCTTATAAAATTCTTTTCACTTCCTGGACTCAATTTTCTTTTCTTTTAAAGAAAAGTTTTGAGCTTGATTTAGGATATCTAATAAATGTTAGCAAATTGCTAATACATCCTCCTATGACCATAGAATTTATTGCTAATAGATTCCAGCGCACTTCCTGCCATTCATATTTGGAATGTACTAACAGCCGATTATTGTTAAGTGCCATCGAGTTGGTTCTGACTCATAGCGACCCTGCATAGGGTTTCAGAGGAGTGGTTGGTTTGTTTGAATCACTGACCTCGCTGTTCAAACAGACCTTGAGGCCGAGTGCTTATCCTATGGTACCACACCAGGATCAGCACTGGAGGCAAACCATAAGGTTGGCAGTTCAAACCCACTAGTTTCTCCTTGGAAACCCTATACAGAGTTCCTATGAGTTGGAGTCAACTTGACAGCAATTAACAAAAATAACCAGTCAATAGGTGTTGGCAAGTAAACAAAACTGATATGCTTTCTAAGGTCTCTTCCAGCTCTATACTAAGATTTAATGACAAAGAAGTGCAGGCATGTTTTTGAGGACGATTATCAATATCTTTTAAAATTTCATGACACTATACATCGGACAATCTCTTTGATATCTCATGCGGGTAAAGTGTTACTAAAGGTAATACAGAAATGGCTGCAAGCATACATTGACAGAGAACTTCCAGAGGTTCAAGCCAG
>NW_006408558.1:8126312-8140349 GCF_000296735.1 Chrysochloris asiatica | reverse complement strand
TCAATGTCCAGAAAACAAAAATCCTCACCACTGGACCAATAAACAACATTCTTATCAACGGAGAAAAGATTGAAGTTGTCAAGGACTTCATTCTTATTGGATCAACTATCAACACTCATGGAAGCAGCAGTCAAGAAATCAAATGACGTATTTCATTACGCAAATCTGCTGAACAAGACCTTTTTAAAGTGTTGAAGAGCAAAGATGTCAGCTTGAGGACTAAGGTGTGCCTGACCTAAGCAAAGGTATTTTCCATAACCTCATATGCATGTGAAAGCTGGGCAGTAAATAAGGAAGACCAAAGAAGAATTGACGCAGTTGAGTTGTGGTGTTAGAGGAGAATACTGAAAGTGCCACAGGCTGCCAAAAGAACAAACAGATCCTTGTTGGAAGAAGTGCAGCCAGAGTGTTCCTTGGAGGCCAAGATGGCCAAACTTCGTCTTTCATACTTGGGACATATTGTCAGGAGGGACCAGTACCTGGAGAAGGATATCATGTTTGGTAGGGTGGAGGGTCAGAGAAAAAGAGGAAGACCCCCAACGAGATGGATTGGCCAGGTGGCAGTATTGATGGACTCAAGCATGGCAACAATAGTGAGGTTGGTTCAGGATCGGGCAGTGTTTTGTTCTGTTGTGCATAGTGTCACTATGAGTCGGTACTGACTCAATGGCATCGAACAACAAAAACAACAACTACACATAGCCAAGAAAACCACTATTTCAGCAATTTCTACATGGATAATTCAGTAACACTGGCTACATTCTTGAAGTTGTGCTATTATTTTCACTATCCTTTCTCACATGATTCCACCCCAACTATCCTGAACTCACTACTCCCTAAGTTTCCCATCCAGCCTTGCAAAGTTGCTGTATAAGTTTGATCTCATGTAGACAATCCTTTAAAAGGACACAATGCTCAAAGAAAACATACTAGGAAACTTCAAAAAGTGTGGGAAATGTCCTATTTTTTAATTCCATGTTTGCACAAACTTTTTGAAACTTCCTTGTGCTTTACAATTAAAATAAGCCTTTTTTTTTTTCAGTTTAAAGGCCACTTCCTGGCATAGTTTTTGTTTAAGGTTTAAAGATTAGTTCAAGGCTATTATACAGACTCCTCGCTTATCAACACGGTTAGTTTCCAAAGACCAGATCATTATTCAAAAATTGGCATTTTCAGAAATGGAGAATGACCCCATCAGACCACAAAATGGAAGATAACTACATCATCGCATAACTGCCAAGCCACTGAAAATCATGGCCCAAGCAAGTTGACTCATAGCCTTAAATCACAGCTTGTGTTATTCTGATTTTACACCTCAGCATGTGTTACTACCAGATGTGTGTCCTTAATGTGAAATACCCAGATTATAGTTTTGGTTTTTTTTTAAACTATTGTTGTAAAAGACTCCTGGGTGACACTGTAGGATAAGTCCTGGATTTTTAACCACAAGATCAGCAGTTCCAACCTACCTTGGAAACCCTATGAGTTGCCATGAGTCGGAGGAACTGACTCCATTTCACAACAACAACCACACTGCTTAAAAAAAAAAAAAGTTGGACAATGAGATGGTTGATAAGTGAAGAATAGGCATAGCTTTGGGGGACTCATCCAATCTCATTGACTCTCAAAAGTCTAGATTCCATTGAGAATTTGAAATTCTGCTGTGCATTTTCCTTCCTTTAGATCAGGATTCTTCTATAGAAGAATGTTCAGTAATGTTAGCAGGTACCCATCCAGCTCTTCTGGTATCGTGCTAAGTGGGGCGGTAGTTCATGGCAACAAAACATGTATTAAGTGTCCTTCTTCTTTTGTTGCTTCCAATAAATGGAGACCAGTTGTACCTTGGATGGCTGTTCACTAACCTTTAATATCCCAATCACAACAAACTGAATTAGGAGGTAGAACACAAGTACTGAGAAAGAATATTAGGCGAGTTGATTGTGATGTCCCTCAAAACCAGGATCTAAATCTCCAAATAGAGGTTGAGTTTTATGAAAGTGGTCACTGGGGACTTTCCAAGAATCCACAGGATTCAGGGGGACTGTAGAGCTTTCTTTAAATCCAGGATGAGTAAATGTTCCTTGACTACTCTTATGTTTAAAAGGAAAGTTAGCTTAAAAAAAAAAAAAAAAATCCAGTGAAAAAGAAGACTGGATGTTCAAAAGTCTGTCTTTGTGGTATTGTCCAAACCTGCTTTTTGGAAAGGAAATCACATGATTTGAGGTAGACAGGGGGGAAACATGTTTCCCTTGAAACACTGAAGATAGCTGAGAGTACTAATGGTAGACTATAAGACATTTGAAAAGGAGAACTTCCTAACTCCAAGGTTGGTTTCTAACCTTAGATTTGAAGGTAAATTTATATAGGGGAGAAGTCAGAGGCCGACAACCGTTTTTTTATTTCAGCTTGTGCCATCCTTACATGTTTTCATTGAGCTTTTAAAAATTTATTGTGGAATATATATTCCTGATGTGATGCTGTAGGACAAGTATTGGACTGCAAAGTCGGATTGAACTGCAATGCTGGTGGTTGAAACTCACCAGCCACTTCTCAGAAACCCTATAGAGGGTCACTATGAGTTGGAACCAACTCGACAGCATTTAACAACAATATATATATATATAACAAATTATTTGCCAGTGACATTAGTTATGTTTATTGTCTTGTTCAACATCACTGTCACCATTATCTATTTCCAAAATTTTCCATCACCCTTAACTGAAGTTTAGTGTTTCCTAAGCAGCGAGTTTCCTTTTACTCCTTCTACTTATCCATGATAACCACTAGTAAATTTTGGTCTTGATCCTAGCTATCAATTATTTTTAGTACATTAACCCTGTGTATTCCTCCCATCTTCTTTTTGATGTCTTATGAATTGTCCAATATTTTACACATTGTTGTTGTTGCCAAGTGTCGTGTAGTAGGTTCTGACTCATAGCTACCCTATATAGGGTTTCCAAGGCTGTAAATCTTTGCAGGACCAGAAAGCTTCATCTTTCTCATACAGATCTTTCTTCCTCCCGTTTTCTTTTGGATGTTTCCTGAATTGTCCAGCATTTTGCCCATAGAATCCTTCCAATTGCATCTTGAGGCTTGCTTTTTTTTTTTTTAAATTGGCAGTATATGATCAAGACTTGGTGGTATTGAAGGAAGAAGTGCAAGCTGCACTGAAGGCATTGGTGAATCACAAGGCTCCAGGAACAGATGGAATACCATTTGAAATGCTTCAACAAACCAGTACAGTGCTAGAGTTGCTCATTTGTTCATGCCAAAAAATGTGGAAGACAGATACCTGGTCGATGGAATGGAAAATATTCATATTTGTGCCCATTTCAAGGCAAGGTGACTCAATAGAATGAGGAAATGATCAAACCACACCGTCATCACACACAAGTAATGTTTGTTATTTGTTGTTGTTAAGTGCTGTCAAGTCGATTCAGAACCATAGTAACTCTGTATAGGGTTTCCAAGGAGCAGCTGGTGAACTTGAACCGCCGAGCTTGCAGTTCAAACAACTTTGCAGTCTGATGCATTAGCCTACAGCGCCACACTAGGATTCTAACATTTGCTGGAGATAATTAAAAAATGGTTGCAACAGTACCTAGAAATGCAAAGAACCCTTTGACTAGAAGTGCTGGTACTGTTGGAACAGTTTTGGGCTTTCCTGAAAGCCAGACTATTTGCTTAAGCCTCACATTTCTGATTATCTTTTTTTAAAGAAATATCTTACTTTTTTCAGTTCTTTGACTTAGTAGTTAAAACTAGAACTCAAGAATGTTATCAGGAGACATTAAGTAAACCAGTTATGAAATGATAAAGTTTGTGTTCAGGTTTTCCAGTTCCACTATTTTTGTGAACAGTTCCTCCACTCTAAATACCCCATCCTATGGGTTAGTGGAATTTAGAAAACATCGGGGTCTCCATAAGTCTAATCATTTGACTCTAGAGGGAAGCTTTGATACTAGGTATCAGAATCTAACCCTGCTTCTCATTTCATATATTGGTCATTTAATTTGTGTGAGGATTACAACCTGAATCTTTTTAGTTACCTCTCGCTTCACACAGCAGCAGCCTTTGATTCCTTGGTTTTTTCCCTGCTGTTTAATCTCCGGAGCAGTCAATTTCTAGAAGGGAGGAGCTTGTCCTTTATCTGCTCTCACCACCTTCCCAGTTGATGCCTTTGTATTAGGAAGCAGCTTCACCTCTCTGCTCATTGTAGGTATACAGATGTGTGTCTCAGCATCTGGATATTCCTGAAGATGTCCTGGAACAATGCTGAGTTAGATGGGGGTGGGGGGTGGAAGGTGGGAACCCTGATTGTGCAACAAACCACAGGCACAGACGAGGCTGCATTTGTTATGAGTTAAAAGGTTTATACAAAGATTTTCTTAGTAGTGTCTCAGATTTTAATAGGGTAATTAATCTTTCTAAGTGTGAGTGCCAGATTATGGGATCAGCTATTATCCCTGGCTGCAGAGAAGCCCTTTGTGTGTTGCTGTGAACAGGAAGAAGCGAAGAGAATCCTCCTGTTGCCAAACAAAGATATGGCTGCAGCTAGCTTGTTTAGGTTTGTAAATGCATTTTCTGGTACAGTTCAGAGAACTCCCGCTTCCCTGGGTCCATCATTGCCCTTTCATAGTCATTGAGTTGAGGGGAAAGGTAGAATAACAAATATTCCAGCTTTGTACTTTTGAGTTCTTAAGAGCCAGTTATTACTATTTTTAAAATAATGACAGGCATGGAGACCTTATGTTAAACCAGAAAACATAATTTACTGGAAAGAAAAGCTTACAAGAACAAGGGCAAAAGTTTTATTAAATTTTTTTTTTTTTAATATCGAACTCCAAAAGGGTCTGCCGGTTTCTCTTTCCTTAATTGACGTTTAGTTAGAATTGTCAGACAATCCAGGAAGGCAACAAAATCCAAGGGAAAGCATAGCAGCTAATGAGATTTGGCTGTAGTCTTTAAGCAAGGTTGATCATTTAACATAACCTGGCTTGACTGCAAGGTTGCTTTGAACCATCGTGAGGTTGGTGACTCAAAATCACCAGCCACTCCTCGGAAACCCTATACAGGGTTGCTGTAGTTGAAACTGACTCAACAGCCCTTAATAACAACAACAAATCAAAATATTGATTGAACATGGATGTCTAGCTTCTTTAAAGTTTATATGTGTATATTTTGATATATACATATGTCATATATGTAAAAACTTCAGGACATACTGTACTATATAAAAAACCCTGTAGGTATAATAATACTGTTGTGATTCAGCCAATGACCTCTACTTCTGTTTGCTTCAATGACCCTCGGACTGTCTAAACTAATTTCAGAACTATATGTCTATTGGTTGGGTAATTGGTTTCAGCAATTTTCCCAGACTGCTGTAAGTATTTTGTTTACAGGAACTATAGCAACTCTAAAACACTAATATCATTACTCTGCTCTGAAACATTTCTCTTTTGAATTGTAACTCCTTCGCTGACCGTGAGACCACACCCTTGGTACAGGCTCCCATGTTAGGATTGGCTGCTCACCATAAGAAGGGTCACTGGTTTTGTTCTTTCTTGAATTTTGTCGGTATTTTGGGTATTAAATACTATTTGAGATCCACCAGGGGATGTTGATGGGTGGTGGGGAGACATTCTGTAATTTATTTGCCTTTTATATGGAAGTGGCGTGAGAGGGGACTAGAACGAAATGTGCTCAAGTAGTCTCCTGGGTAGGGTGGAGCATTTTATAGAGAGTTTTAAGGAGTGGGTAAGGACAAGGTTTGGGAGTTCTCCTGATTTTAAGAGGAGTTCTGGTAGTGTAGTGGTTATGAGTCGGGCTACTAAGCTCAAGGTCAGCAGTTCGAAACTACTAGTGGTTCCATGGGAGAAAGACAAGGCTTTCTGCTCTCGTAAAGATTTATAGCCTTGGAAACCCTGTACAGTAGGAACCGACTCCATGGCACACCACCCCCACCTGTAAGAGCACCCATGCTTTAGTTATATCTCTAAAGCAGGGCTCAGTGATCCATGTCAAGGTACCATATGCTCAGTCCTCGAGTTAATGTGTGGGGATCCAGCTGAGGAGGGAAGAAAGTGCTTATGAGAGTATGAAGATGGTTAAGATGCAAGGAAGTGCTGATCAGCCTGCATGCCACAAAAGCTTGTTCATTTGGTACCTTGGATGTGGTGGTATGTGTTATTGTAGACCACAGGTGGTGGCATTGTGGATGTTTAATGCTGTCGAGTCAGTTCCGAATCATAGCGACCCTGTATAGGGTTTCTGAGGAGCAACTGGTGGGTTTGAATTGCTGACCTTGTGTTTTGAAGTCCAGTGCTGATCCTTACAGTGCCACACCAAGACTCCACAGGTATTGTTATGCTAAATCAGTGGCTGTTAAATAAATTCTGACCAGTAATAGATGTTCATTCCATAGGGTAGTCAATGGCTGATTTTTTGGAAAGTAGATAGTCAATCCTTTCTTTTGAGGTGCCTCTGGGTAGACTCGAACCTCCAACCATTTTGTTAGCAGCATAGTTCTTAACCGTTTGCACCACCAAGGGAATCTTGTATGTTGCTAGCAAGTTATATTCCCAGGCTGCTGCTGCTGCTGGGAGGAATATTCCCTAAGCATACTCATGGGTTCCATGAAGCCCATTTGCTGCTGGGGCACAACTCAAAATGAGGAGAAACAGCTATAAACATCCACTAATAATTGGAACATAGAATGTATGAAGTATAAATCTGGGAAAATTCAAAGTTCTCAAAAGTGAAATGGAACTTACAGATTGATATTCTAGGCATCAGTGAGCTGAAATGGCTGGATAGTGGCCATTTTGAATCTGAAAATCACACGGTTTACTATGCTGGGAATGGTAAATGGAAGAGGAATGATGTCACATTTATCATCAAAAAGAACATTTCAAGATTTATCTTGAAGACTAAAGGTGTCTGTGATAGGATAATATCCATACAACAACAAGGATGACCAGTTAATACCACTATAATTCAAATTTATGGACAAACCACTAAAGCCAGTTATGATGAAATTGAAGAATTTTATCAACTTCTTCAGTCTTAAATGATCAAACATGCAATCAAGATGCATGGATATTTACTGGAGATTGGAATGTGAAAGCTGGAAATAAAGAAGAAAGGTTAGTAACTGGAAAATATGACCTTGGTGATAGAAATGATGCTGGAGATCACATGATAAAAATTTGAAAGACTAGAACCTTATTTTGAGTCCTGGTGTAGTGCTGTGGGTTAATATGCCAGACTGCAAAGCCATTTGAACTGCAAAGTTGGTGGTTCAAGCTCACCAGCTACTCCTTGGAAACCCTATATAGGGTCGCTATGGGTCAAAATCAACTTGATGTCACTTAACGACAACAACAATGCCTTATTCATTGCAAATACTTTTCTCCAACAATATAAAAGGCAACATATATCTGGATCTTACCAGACAAAATACACAGGAATCAAATTTAGAAGAGATGATGGAGAAGGTCAATATCATCAACCCAAACAAGGCCAGAGATTGTGGAACAAACATCAATTGCTCATATGCATGTTCAGGCTTAAGTTGAAGAAAATTAAAACAAGTCAACGAAAACCAAAATATACCTTGAGTATATCCCACCTGAATTTAGAGACATTTCAGGAACAGATTTGATGCATTAGACACTAATGACTGAAGACCAGAAGAGCTGTGGGATGACACTAAGAACATTGTCCATGATAAAAGACAGGAAAAAAAAACAAAAAACAAAAGACCAAAATAGGTGCCAGAAGAGACTCTGATCATGTACTTGAGTCTAGAGAAGCTAAATCAACTGGAAGAGGTGATGAAGTAAAAGAAATGAACAAAAAATTTCAAAGGTCATCTGGAGAAAACAAAGTCAGATATTATAGTGAAATGTGCCAAGATCTGGAGTTAGAAAGTCAAAAGGGAAGAGCATACTCAGCATTTTTTAAGCTGAGAGAACTGAAAAAAAAATTCAAGCCTTGGGTTGCAGTATTGAAAGATTCTATGGGGAAAATATTGAATTAGAAACATAAAAATAAGATGAAAGACATATGCAGAAATCACTGTACCAAAACCAGAATTGGTCGATGTTCAATCATTTCACCAGATACCAGATGAGGAACCTGAATATAGATCAAGAAATAGTTGTTTAAACAGAACAAGGGGATACTGAATGGTTTAAAATCAGGAAAGAAGTGCTTCAGGGATGCATCTTTTTACCATACTTATTCAATCTGTGTACTGATCAAATATATCTGACAAGCTGCATTATATGAAGAGCATGATATCAAGATTGGAACAAGAGTCATTAAAAACCTGTGGCGGGTAGATGATACAACCTTACTTGCTGAAAGTAAAGAGGACTTGAGATAATTACTGATGAAGATCAAAGACTACAGCCTTCAGTATAGATTGTACCTCAATATAAAGAAAATAAAAATTCTCACGGGACCGATAAATAACATCATGATAAACGGAGAAAAGATTGAAGTTGTCAAAGATTTCAATTTTTAGCGACTCTATGCAAAATAGACCCAAACACTGCCCAGTCCTGCACCAACCTCACAATCATTGCTGCTACACCTGAGCCCATCGCTGCCATCACTGTGCCAATCCCTCTCATTGGGGGTCTTCCTCTTTTTCTCTGACCCTCCACTTTACCAAACATGATATCCTTCTCCAGTGACTGGTCCCTCCTGATAATATGTCTGAAGTATGAGAAATGAAGTCTGGGCATCCTGGTTTCCAAGGAGTACTCTGGCTATACTTTCCCATCTGTTTGTTTTTTTGGCAGGCCATGGTACTTTCAATATTCTTCTTCAACACCATAACTCAAATACATCAATATGGTTTTCCTTATTCATTGTTCAACTTTCACATGCATATGAGGTTATTGAAAATATGTGTCTTGGGTCATGTGCACCTTAATCCTCAAACTGACATTTTTGCTCTTCAACACTGCAAAAGGAACTTGTACAGAAGATTGGCCTAATGCAATATGTTGTTTGATTTCTTGACTGCATCTTCCATCAGTGCTGATGCTTGATCCAAGCAAAACGAAGTCACTATGAGTCACAACGGACTTGATGGCACTTAACGACAACAAACATACATAAATAAGCTTCTGTTTTTGCTTCTCTGGAGAAGCTAGCCTAAGGCAGTCACCTATGTATCCTGTCAGTCACCTAGCTATCCTTAATTATGAAATAATATAGGATAAATGTCTCTGTTAGTTGCGTTCAAGTCAGTTCTGACTCATGGCATCCCATGTGTTCAGAGTAGAACTTCTCCATAGGGTTTTCAAGACTGCTGTTCTAAAAACATAAATCCTCACCAGAGGACCAATAAACAACATCCACATAAATGGAGACAACTGAAGTTGTCAAAGATTTCATTTTGCTTGAATGAAGTCATCAACACTCATGGAAGCAGCAGTCAAGAAATCAAATGACATATTACATTAGGCAAATCTGCTATACAAAACCTCTTTAATGTATTGAAGAGCAAAGATGTCAGCTTGAGGACTAGGGTGCACCTAACACAAGCCATGCTATTTTCAATAACCTCATATGCATGTGAAAGCTGCACAGTGAATAAGGAAGACCGTAGAAGAATTGAGGCATTTAAGCTATGGTGTTGGAGGGGGATATTAAAAGTACTATGGACCACCAAAATAACAAATCTGTGTTGGATGAAGCACAGTCAAAGTGTTTCTTGGAAGCCAGGATATCCAGACTTTGTCTCTCATATTTCAGACATATTATCAGGAGGGACCTTTCCCTTAAGAAGGACATCATGTTTGGTAAAGTGGAGGGTCAGTGATAATGAGAGAGACCCCCAATGAGATGAATGGGCACAGTGGCAGCAGCAATGGGCTGAAGCATAGCAACGATTGTGAGAATGGCACAGGACCAGGCAGTGTTTTGTTCTGGTGTGCATGAGGTTGCTTGCATTGAGTCGGTACCACTGGACGGCAACTAACAACAGTAAGAAAGCCATTCTGAAGCATAGTGTCAGGGCTGTTTTCTGAGGTGCCTGTTGGTGAGTTCGAACTGTCAACCTTTTGTCTAGTAGTAGATACGTGATAAAGATTTACTATTACAGGAAACTGATGAGATGTTTTGTCAAAATTCTTGGTGGATTATTTATGAGAAGTCTTCAAAAAGCAATTGTTTAAAACCATGCATGCAGTAATTTTTGTCAAAGTTACTATTTTAGGTGCACAATGAGATTGATAGGCTAGAGGGATTCTGTGAACATAGATTATGTTCTTTCTTGGGGACATATGTCGGAGACTTACAATATTTTTGAAGGCAAGGTGGTGAAGTATGGACTGGATGATAAGCGGGTTAACAGCTGGTTAAAGAGTTTGCACAATAGGCTGCGGATTGATGGGAGCCTCCAGTTATGTCAGTGGGTCCCCATGTAAGCTAGAATTTAATGAATATTTTTTTAACTACTCAGATGAAGAGATTAAAGCAATTTTTGTATCAAATGTTCATAGTTCCTATACTGAGAATCTTAATGATTATGCTGGATGAAGGAATCTGTTTTAAAAATATCACAATTGATAGAAATATGGCATACATATAAAGTAGAGTGAACTTAACCCAAAACAATGAGTTGAGCATATGAAAGTTGAGGAGCCTTCACTCAGGTAAAAGAACTAAGTACTTCCGTTGCCTGAGAACTCCAAGTAAGGAAAGAGTACAACACATCCTCATTGTCCATTCAGCATTGAGCCATAGCGAGAGAAGTATCATGATTGGAGCCATGTGGTCAAGATTTATGTTCTACTCAGAACCTCTCTCATATCTTGAGCTCAATCCTGGATAACACGATCTATAAATTTCATTTCTGAATGGGAGCAAGCCAAGGGGTGAGCTGATGGAGATGGTGGACATCTAGAAAAATTTGTCATTCAAGAAAAGGAAAAAAAAAATAGCTGGAAGAATTTCAATGTTCCCTGGTGGGAAAATGGGTTGTTTTTTTGGTTAGAAGACCCAAGAAAGCTCTGTATTCAGAACTCCCATAGTTGAAAATGATAATAACTGAATTCACACTCTCACTGTTGTTGTTAAGTGCGTTTGAGTCGGTTCTAACCAATAGTGACCCTGTGTAGAGTCTACAAGGAGCAGTTGATGAGCTTGAACCCCTGACCTTATGGTTCAAACTGACTTTGCAGTATGGTGCATTAACTCATAGCGCCACACCAGGAATCCTTATTGGCTGACGTGAAAAAAGGACGTGGTTTGGCTTATGTAGCTGAAGGAATCTCTGGAGTGATGTTAACGCACTTGACTGATAACTGAAAGGTTGGTGGTTCAAGTCCATCCAGAGGTACCTTGGAAGAAAGCCTGGCAATCTACTTTGAAAAATCAACCATTAAAACCTCTATGGAGCACAGTTCTACCATTACACGTGTGGAGTCACCATGAGTAGAAGTTAACTCCATGACAACTTTTATACAATTGAAAAGACCAGGGGTAGATCTGGTGTTAGACTTCAATGACACCCATATTTTAATTCTTATCATCTCATCTCCCTTTGTCTCTTGGCTCTGATTTATTTTGGCCTCATTCTTAGAGAACATTGTCATCTTGGGTTGGTCCCTAGAACTCTGAGCCTGCATCAACCTAAAACTAGCAATCCATAATGGAAGAGAACTTCTGTTACTTAAGCAAGAGTTTCAGAAAAATAACTGGATTTGTGTTGCATTGACTTGATGTTAGTCAAATGTCCAGTTTGAAACCAAACACTGGGACAAGAAGTTTGCACATACTT
Organism: Chrysochloris asiatica; assembly: GCF_000296735.1. Classification (NCBI taxonomy): domain Eukaryota; kingdom Metazoa; phylum Chordata; class Mammalia; order Afrosoricida; family Chrysochloridae; genus Chrysochloris; species Chrysochloris asiatica. The sequence goes on along the minus strand of NW_006408558.1, from coordinate 8,128,546 downwards.
ATTGGCAGGTGGGTCTTATATTCATTTTATCATTGTGTACCTTTGTTCTTTGTAAACAAATGCATGGACTAAGTGAGGAAGATGTTGTACTATGAGTACAAGGTCAGTGGTTCAAAACCACCAGCTGCTCCTCAGAAACCCTATACAGGGTTGTTATGAGATGCAACCGACTCCACGGCATTTTGCAATAATACCACCAGCACTAGAGGAAGGGACTCCTGGTGCGGCACTGTAGGATCAGCACTGGACTTTGAACTACAAGGCTAGCAGTTCAAACTCACCAGCTGCACCTTGGAAACCCTATACAGGGTCACATGAATCAGAATTGACTGGATGGTACTTAACAACAACAACAGCTAGAAAAAGAGGGTTGCATGGGTCCCAGCTCATAAAATATAACATTGCTCACTAAAAGGGACTGGATAACTATGTGTAAACATTTGTAAGACTATAAGGAGCTCTCGTAGCATAGTGGTTATGAATTGGGCCGTTAATATCAAGGTCAGCAGTTCAAAACCACCAGCAGTCCTGCAGGAGAAAGATGAGGCTTTCTGTTTCTATAAAGATTTACAGCCTTGGAAATTCTATGCAGGGTCACTATGAATCAAAACCAATTCCATGGCACAAAACCACAACCACAAATGTGTTTGAGGAACAGCAGTAGTATAGTGGGTTACACGTTGGTCTACTTCATTGCATGGTCAGCAGTTTGAATCCACCAGCTGCTTTGTGTGAGAAAGATGATGCTTTCTGCTCCCTCAAAGACTTACAGTCTTGGAAACCCCATAGAGGGTCGCTATGAATCAGATGCAACAGTAATATGTGTGAGGAAGGTGCAAATGGCGAAGCATTTGGCTGCTAACCAGAAGACTAGTCTTGGAAGAAAGGCCTGGTGATCTGTTGAACCACCAGACTTTAAAAGCCCTATGGGGCACAATTCTACTTTGATACATGGGGTCCCATGAGTTGGAGTAGACTGCTTGGAAACGGTTCTTTTTTTTTTTAATGTAGGCAAAAGATTAGGCTTTTTCTATGTATCTCCAAAGGGAAGAATTGGTCTCGGTGGGCAAAAATTAAGGGAAAACATATTTTATATCTACAAAAGGAATAATATAATCAAAGATAACCAGTACTTGCCTGTGTTTCAAGGTAACCGGTGCCCTGTACCTGGAAGAATTTAAGCAAACACTTGATGGCTACTGTAGAGATTCATGTTTTGCATTGTGGAATCAGCTAGATGCACTAAGCACTCTCTTCTGTTTCTATGGTTTCATTATTGTGTTCCCCTCTCCAAATACACATTTGCCAGTGCTTACACACAAACTTCTGGTTATGATCCCCAAAGAGGGAACTTGAGTTCAATTGTCTGAGAAGGGCACTATAGCATGTCAATTGGTCTTGAATTATTACTCCTGTGCTTGCTGAGTTGAGTCCATGTCTCTATTTCTTGTTAATATCATGTTTCCCAAGATGTAAATAGCTAAACATGCAAACTAGAGAATTCCATACTGATTAGGGGCTAAGGACTAGAAAGAAACGCGATGGGGTTCATGCTATAATTTTATGTAGGATATCATATCCTTTTATCCCTTTTCCCAAACAGAATGATCATTTCCTTGTATTTCAGTTCTAGGAACAAACACTGAGAGAATGTAAACTGTAAGGAAGAAATAACTCTAAAGGGTAGCCCTCAAAGATAATTCCATCATCCATAACACCAGGCGCTTCCTGGAATTATGACCAATAAAACTCAGTTAAAAACATGCTCTAAATATTTTTATGTGCAAAAAAAAATAGGAAATTGTAATAAAATAATGACTGTTATTTCAAAGCATGGGTACAAAATGCCCCTGGGACAGAAATGCCTAATTAGGAAATAAAACAACTTTTGTATCCCTTAGACAATGTTTTCTAAACTATAGCTCTCTCCAAAGTAGTCGCTATAATTAGTCCAATTCCCCCAGAAGAAGTGAAAAGTGTAGGGGAACTCATTTAGGGGTGTAGCTCAGGGCCATGTCTTCATCAGGACTAAATGGATGATTAAAATGTTCCGGTGAAATAAGTTTGAATACTAGTGTCAGGGGTCAAAGCTAATAATGATCCCTTTAGGGATTTCTTAATAGTCTCTTAAACTGGTCTCTTTGAAACCCTAGTCTTTGATTTCTGATATCTATGTGTTTGCTCTGGTAGCGTAGTGGTTACGAATCGGGCTGCGAACCTTAAGGTCAGTGGTT